>NC_136417.1:10392500-10992500 GCF_052625555.1 Lactuca saligna
ATTGTGGCATTTTATGGATATCTATTAAAATTAATGTGTTTTTGAAATTTAAAAAGTTGGTTGAATTTTTACGTCGTTACATTATGTGGGTGCTAAAATTTTTGTTTGATTTAGGAATAAAAGAGTTAATTCCTGTTAATGTTTGTTGTGATAATGATTCAACCATTAAACTTTTGTTAGATCCAATTTTTTTATGAAAAAACTAAACACTTTGAAGTTGATTACGGAATTTTGAAAATTGTTAAAATAGATTCTTCAAATCAAAATGATGATATATTAATCAAGTCTTTGGTTAGTTCTCAACATGATTTTCTTCTTAAAAAGGTTGGTTTAATTGACCCTTTGATAAATGATTAACTTTTCATGTTAAGTTTGCGAAGGGATGTTAAAATATCTTAAATTGAATGTGTTCAAACTTAACATATTACATAACTGCATGGGTGTGTTTGGTAAGTGTGTAAGGGTAAAGTTTGTTCTATATTTGTATTTTTGCTAGATGTTGTGAATATACATGAACATTTGAAATATGGCTGGTTTTTTCCAAAGATGTTTGGGTTTACACACGGACCTTTGTGTTCCATGAGTCAGATCTTTACCCGAATATATATTTGAAAATGCAGCTTGTTTCTCGTCATTCAAATCAATTCACATACACATACACTTCTCAAGTTCTCTCGTGTTCTTGTGTTTTCTCGAAACTAAAACCTCTAGGGTTTCAATTCTAGGGTTTTGTTATATCTTGTTTTGTTCTTATTCATAAATCTATCATTGTGTGTATAGATTGGGTTGGGAGTAGATTAGGTCTTGTATAATGAGGTTTGAGTTGTAAGTAAATGAAAACAATCTGATTATTCTATTAATACACCATTTGATTATGTTGGGAATATGCTTTTGAACCTTTTTTAGTTTTTTTTACAATATTTCCATAAATACTCTTCTCAATCATATATTTAACATTTAAGTCCGTATGATTTAAGGTCCTTCCAACTTTATTTTATCAATCTAACTCTAATGACTTTATATTTAATTTTCATCCTCATATTCATCACTATTATTTATTTATTTTAATTTTAATTTATCTATTTTTTATTATCATTTTAAATCCATTTTATGATTAAAAATATATAGGTAGAAGTAGGATGATACATGGACATGAATGCGTTTTCATTTCTGGTGGTACATGTTTAGTTAAAGAAAAACAACTTATAATTGGAGGGTATGGTCGTTTGTCAGTTGTTGCTCAACATCTTCAACAAAATATCTTACATTTTATGTTTATGTTGTTTTCTTTTGAAATAAATATTGAACTTACCAATTACTAATCGTGTTAATGTATTAGTAAAATTGTTGATTAGTGCTGCACAATTGTTCTTAATTTTAACAAATATTTTACTCTTAATAAATATGTTTAAACTATATGTACATTCAAATTGTGACAATATTGTGAATTATTTTTTGTTTATTTATAAAAAAAGGTTAAAAACAACACTCACAAGGAAATCTGCAAAAGCAATTCCTTTTTTGATCAACTTCAATCAATTCAACGATAACACAAAAGATGTCAAAAAGTTATTATACTTATTTTCTTTTGTCTTTTTCTTTTTTTTTTTTTTTTTTTTTGGCTAACTTATTGCTAGGCCAACAAGGATAGTCTCATAACATAAAAACATGGGTGGATATTTTCGTAAGTGTTTTTTATTATTCCAATTTAAAAAATATGTTTTAACTTTATACTTTTATCATGATTATTTCTATTTAATTAAAATAAAAAGTAGAAATGTCAAAAAAAAAAAATTTAAATGGTCAAATCAAAATAATAAGTAAAAAATATAATTTTTCTAAAAACAATCAATAGTGATCCCTAAATAATCTAACTCAATTTCAACAAACATATTAGGTAACATTTATTACAATAAATACTTTACATATATAAGTATAAATATTATATGGTATTTTAATTTTAAAATTTGAAAAAAAAAATATTCAGAAAATAACATGTGGATGTTATTAATTATAAAAATACTACAAAATGACAAGTGTCAAAACTCATAAGAAAATAACATATGGTAAAATGGATTTTATATATATATATATATATATATATATATATATATATATATATATATATATATATATATATATATATATATATATATATATGATATACATTATTTCTGAGGTTTGGTTCAAACTTCGATTTATTTGGATTGAGGTCCTTTTTTTTTTTTTTTTTTTTTTTTTTTTTTTTTTTTTTGTCCCTCAGAGAACTAAAATGACTAAAATGCTTTTTTATTTTTTATTTTATATTATTTAATACTTATTTTATATTTTATTAATTAAAAAACAAAAGAGGACCTACCTCTCTCTCTTTCTCTCTCACACACACAAACAAACACACACACGCATACACACACATAATCAAGAAGCATGTCTGGGTGGGTTGTTTTAAGTTTTCCAAATCTTATAAACGTGTTCTGTCATGGTTGAAGCTCCAAAATCGACACCACAGTTTCTTCAGCTCTCCCATCTATTTATTACAGTTTTTTCACATACACAAAGTGTTAAGAAAAAGTAGAATATTTCCATGGTTGACATACAAGATTCATATTGCAACAAAACCAAACTAAGCAGTAAGTTGAATCTTTCGTTTTGATAGAGTAAAAGATGTTTGAATAATCGGTTTAATGATGATAAGGGGGTGTTTGGATGTGTTTTAATGAAAATTCCCAGGTCAAAGCGATTTAGATGTTTAGAAACAATTAGAAGCAAGATGGAAGTGTAACATCCATAAAAATACATGAAGATTTTAACTTTTAAAACAACCCATAAATCATCATTGTTTACAAAATAGTTTTCAAAACATGTCTAGTATCAGAGTTTGTCTAAAATCACAAAACTAAACACAAGGAAGGTGCACGATCACGCCTTCTCCTTCCCGCAATCCTCGAAGGTGCCAGAAACTGTGACATCCCCATTTTCACGGCCAGAAAAGACCGATTTTTGTTTATGCTTTATAAAAATCAGAGTTCTTCTTTTAATAAAAATGTTGCGGAATTTGTTCCCAGAAAAACATGATAGATACGTTATTAAAACATTTCCGAAGAAACGTACTTTATTCATTTTAAAACGTTTGGGATGTCATCGTCAATACAGGAACATAAGCATGAACAGAACTTACATTTATTTACACTAGTGATCTACATCTCTTTAAATCTCTTAGTGTAAAGTGACTTCGTATCAACACCTGTGATATAAATAAACTGAGTGGGTCAGGTTGGGAAACCTGGTAAGTACATAGGGTTTTCAACCCACAATAATATAACTATTATGTTTAAACAATCAAACAATCAACCCAATTACCCATCCCCATTATCTTCTTTAGTCTTAAGGATCTACCCTAAGAATCAACTATTCCTCGTTTATTTAGTCCTAAGGATCATCCTAAGGAATCGACACGAAGTCCATCATTACCAAGGCTTATAGAATATATCTGGTGAACACGTAGTCCGAAACATCTGGTAAACACTTAGTTCAAAAGTAACTAGTGAACACACTTAGTTCAAAATACCTAGTGAACACACTCAGTTCAAAGATACGTAGTGAACACACTCAGTTCAAAAATACCTAATGAGCACCTAGTTCAAAAATACCTACATGTTACGAAACTGCTATCGTTCCACTGGACCGTCTAGTATCATCCATAGTCGTCATCTATACTCCACTAGATGAGTGGATCACTGACAACACTGATGTCTCCCATTGTGTTATCACAAAACAACTATTTCATCTACCCATATTTTTCCCAACATGTTTTGTAGATATAAAATACGTATATAGTTTAAATCATTTAAAACATGTATAAAAATCTTTCACTCAGCATAGACAGCAAGTATTCAGACAATATGTACACATAGCACGTAATTTATATTAAAATACTTCATATCTATGTGTAAGATGAAAAGGACTATGCACTCACAACATGTAAATTATATAATAAACACTTCATATCTATGTGTAAAATGAAAGGGACCATGCACTCACCTGAGAAGGTGGTGACTCGGTACTCGGACAACACTTCGTTTACTTTAAAATAATTTCCTTCGACGAAACCTAGTATTATCACCAATAGATTTTAGTCTATTATTCGCCAAGACTAATTAATAGTCTAGCTATTATTACTATTATATAAGCGTTAAAAAATACTTATATAACCCATAATAATAGCTCAAGTATTTATTATATGTTCTTAATAATGTTAATATAATTAAATAAAAACTATATTAAAAATAGTGTAGGCGTAGCTCACTTACAGCGGGTTTTATAGAAAACCAGGCTTTGCTTGGAGCAGCGTTTCTGAGCCGAAAAGCTCTTCTTCTCAGAGCCGTTGAGCACTCCGGGGCTTCCGCCTCGTGCTAGGGAGGTTCCCTAGGCTTTTCGGGGGATTTCGAGGCTAAAGAGAGGTTCTAGAGAGAGAGAGAGAGAGTAAAGAGAAGAAAGAATGGGAAAGGTATGAAGAAAATGAGGGTGGGAGAGGTGGTATTTATAGGGTGAAAATGGCTGAACTTGGTACCACATGTCACCATCTAGTGGCAAGACTTGGGGAGAAAGCAATGGCCAAGATTGTGCCACATCACCCATTTTCGCACAGTACACTTCCGACTTCTAAAATCCGTAACTTTCACATACAACCTCCGTTTTTGACGTTCTTTATATCCACGCGTAGGTAAAAATAATATCTACAACTTTCATTTTGACTCCGTCGGCTAATTCTCGACCGATCTTAAATTTAACAGTACGGGGCGTTTAGACTGTTAAATGACCGCGAAGAATTCGTAACTCCTTCATACGGACTCCGTTTTCGTCTGTCTTTTTAATGTTGAGTTCCTATTAATGAGATCTTCAACTCTCATTTAGGTCGCATAAGCCACAAACCAGTCAAACTAATAATTTGAGTTTCGGGCTGTACACTGCTAAGCCGGATCTTAGAAAAATCATAACTTCTTCATACGAAGTTAGATTTGGGCGTTCTTTTTATGGATTTTCTCGATTTAACATATTCTACGACTTTTGTTTAGATCACTAATGCTAAATCTCGCTCTATCATAAATTCAATTTTTACGCTTCTCGGTGCCGTGCCGGTTCCGTCGCGAAACTTCGACGAGTCATAACTTCTTCGTTATAACTCGAATTTCGGTGTTCTTTATATGTACGGACACCTTGTGACATATACTACAACTTGGTTCAAATTATTTATTCTAAATAATATTTTGTCGAAAAGTCATTTTCGACCCCTATTATCTCTAAATTGACTAGCCCGGATCTACGGGCGTTACAATTATCTCCCCCTTAGGATGATTACGTCCCGGAATCATCAACGAAATAGGGTAGTATAATGACTCCATACATTATCTCTTCATCCTAGGTAGTAACTGTAACTTCTATGTTGCTTCGAACGGGTATCTAACTCTTAGACTCCTTGATTGCAGGCGGTGCTTGGTCTTGCACCTGCTCGTTAGACTTTCAGTCATGACTTTCGTGTCACAAGCTCATTCTTTATCAGAGACACCTTCTTCTTCTTAGGACAAGTTAATTTGATTGCTACAATTGATCGAGGTGTCATATTCTAATGACCTATTATCGTACGTAACAACGCTTAGACTCAGGTCTCTTAGAGTCAAATTCCGGAATGAAATATGCCTTCCTTCATGGTCTAATGTGATATAATCACATTTTAACATGTAGCATTTCTAGCTACCAACTTTTTTTAACAACGAGCGCGATACTTCTATTGATCGCTTTGATTTCAATCGTTTTGTTTAAGTCGAACGCTACATCAAACTTGGTTCTCTGAACCACGTAACCTACTCATCGTAGTCGGACTCAATGTGATATGACCACTAGGGTCGGGATAACAATAATTTTCTTAGTCATTACCGAAACAATGGTAACGACATACTTGAATAAAACGAAATCAATTACTAGCTTCTTGGTAACCTTGTGACTTTCCCTGATCCAAGCGTGAGTCCTGTGCTTCCGGTAGTATATGCATCTACTACCTTTCACACCTACTCATACTCGTCCCAAGTATTGTCTCGCATTTTTCCAAGTCACCATTCAAGAAAATCACATAACAGTTTAACACACAAAATAACAAAACGAAGATTTTATTATTTCTTGAAACTATTACATAGGTGTTCAAGTTCACCCTAGACTATGCCTCTAATAGGCTACATCATATGGTTTTATCTCTTTGGCTACCTCATAGCTTGATCTTCGGGTATGAATTCCTCATCCTTGGTTCCTCGCATTGTTTTCTGCTTCGTCGAGGATCATGTGGAATGCCCTTGGCCTCGGTGGCGTTTCTGGTCTTGCTACTTTATTTTTCTTTGGGCAATTCCTTGAAAGATTCCCCCCTTCTTTACAATCATAACACAACCTCTTGTTGGATGTACACTCATTGGCATAATGCCCAGACTTTCCACACTTGAAACATGTCACCTCTTCGCCGCATTTTCCAAAGTGTTTCTTCTTGCATTTATCACACCATCTTGCTTCACCTCCTCCTCCAGGCTTCGAGAATTTTCTCTCCTTGTTAGACCTTGAAGATCCTTCAAACTTCCGCTTCTCTCCTGTCTTATCTTTTTCTAGACCCTTTTCCCTTATCTGGGCCTCTACATTCTTAGCTGCCCTAACAGTTGTTTTCAAGGTAGTTGCCATTTTGACCATTAGGCCAAAGTCAGTAGGTAATCCGTTAGCAAACCTATCAATCTTGGAGAGTTCAGTAGGCACCAAGTAGGGGAATAGCTTCATCCTCTCGGTGAATGCGGTGGCATACTCATCAACACTCATATTCCCTTTCTTCAGGTTCTGAAACTCGTTGTTTAGGTCTATCAGATCTATCTCTGAGCAGTACTCCATTTTCAACTGTTCCAAGAACTCTTCCCATGACATCCTTAAGGCTTCTCCTCGTGGCATCGTATCTGCCAATAGCTTCCACCAGCTCAAAACTCCAGTTTTCAGTTGTCTTACAACGAAGACGGTATTCTGTTTCTCGTTACAGTCACAGCTCTCAAACACCATCTCCATCTCGGAGATCCAATCCATAATCTCAATAGGCTTTGGGCTTCCTGAGAGACTTGGTGGTTTCGCACCCAAGAAATTCTTGTACATTCGCCCATCCTTGTCGTTTCTCCTCTCCGGGCCATCCCTTTGATCACCTTGAGTCTCCACTTGACTCACTTGGCGGCTGTAGTTCCCTTCCTCCGATTGCTCGGGAATCAGCTCGGGTTGCTCAGTGGGCATAGTAGGTTCGTCCCTATTCAACATCCGCCTCATTTCTTCCCTTTGTTCAGCTAGCATAACCCGAATCATGGCTTGAACTCCAGCCATGGTGACTGGCTCAGGTGTAACTTCTTCTACAACAGGTATTTGCTGAACCACTGGGGGTTGGTTCCTATTCTCATTTGCATTCACGTTTCCGCTACGGGTCCTTGCCATCTTGATCTATACACCGAATAAGGTGAATCTAGACCCTTACATAGGATTGACGTTTAAATCATCCTTATCGCTCTGAAACGTTTATATGCTAGTTCTAATATCGTATTCGTACATTTAGAATCCTAAACACATAAGGTTTCCAGATCCGGTCGGCAACAGACCATAGATCCGATCAAACTATAGCATAACAAATCATTTATCACATAAAAGAAATTTAGGCATCATTCCTAAATTAAGCTAGTGCTCACACCTCACAATCATCGCTTAGCATTCTAAGTTTAAGTCAAGAAATAAATCCATATTCCTAGTTCGCTTAAACTAATGCTCTGATACCAACTGTGACATCCCCATTTTTACGGCTAGAAAAGACCGATTTTTGTTTATGCTTTATAAAAATCAGAGTTCTTCTTTTAATAAAAATGTTGAGGAATTTGTTCCCAGAAAAACATAATAAATACGTTATTAAAACATTTCCGAAGAAACGTACTTTATTCATTTTAAAACGTTTGGGATGTCATCGTCAATACAGGAACATAAGCATAAACAGAACTTACATTTATTTACACTAGTGATCTACATCTCTTTAAATCTCTTAGTGTAAAGTGACTTCGTATCAACACCTGTGATATAAATAAACTGAGTGGGTCAGGTTGGGAAACCTGGTAAGTACATAGGGTTTTCAACCCACAATAATATAACTATTATGTTTAAACAATCAAACAATCAACCCAATTACCCATCCCCATTATCTTCTTTAGTCTTAAGGATCTACCCTAAGAATCAGCTATTCCTCGTTTATTTAGTCCTAAGGATCATCCTAAGGAATCGACACAAAGTCCATCATTACCAAGGCTTATAGAATATATCTGGTGAACACGTAGCCCGAAACATCTGGTAAACACTTAGTTCAAAAGTAAATAGTGAACACACTTAGTTCAAAATACCTAGTGAACACACTCAGTTCAAAGATACGTAGTGAACACACTCAGTTCAAAAATACCTAATGAGCACCTAGTTCAAAAATACCTACATGTTATGAAACTGCTAGCGTTCCACTGGACCGTCTAGTATCGTCCATAGTCGTCATCTATACTCCACTAGATGACTGGATCACTGACAACACTGATGTCTCCCATCGTGTTATCACAAAACAACTATTTCATCTACCCATGTTTTTCCCAACATGTTTTGTAGATATAAAATACGTATATAGTTTAAATCATTTAAAACATGTATAAAAATCTTTCACTCAGCATAGACAGCAAGTATTCAAACAATATGTACACATAGCACGTAATTTATATTAAAATACTTCATATCTATGTGTAAGATGAAAAGGACTATGCACTCACAACACGTAAATTATATAATAAATACTTCATATCTATGTGTAAGATGAAAGAGGCCATGCACTCACCTGAGAAGGTGGTGACTCGGTACTCGGACAGTGCTTCGTTTACTTTAAAATAATTTCCTTCGACGAAACCTAGTATTATCACCAATAGATTTTAGTCTATTATTCGCCAAGACTAATTAATAGTCTAGCTATTATTACTATTATATAAGCGTTAAAAAATACTTATATAACCCATAATAATAGCCCAAGTATTTATTATATGTTCTTAATAACGTTAATATAATTAAATAAAAACTATATTAAAAATAGTGTAGGCGTAGCTCACTTACAGCGGGTTTTATAGAAAACCAGGCTTTGCTTGGAGCAGCGTTTCCGAGCCGAAAAGCTCTTCTTCTCGGAGCCGTCGAGCACTCCGGGGCTTCCGCCTCGTGCTAGGGAGGTTCCCTAGGCTTCTCGGGGGATTTTGGGGCTAGAGAGAGGTTCTAGAGAGAGAGTAAAGAGAAGAAAGAATGGGAAAGGTATGAAGAAAATGAGGGTGGGAGAGGTGGTATTTATAGGGTGAAAATGGCTGAACTTGGTGCCACATGTCACCATCTAGTGGCAAGACTTGGGGAGAAAGAAATGGTCAAGATAATATCTACAACTTTCATTTTGACTCCGTCGGCTAATTCTCGACCGATCTTAAATTTAACAGTACGAGGCGTTTAGACTGTTAAATGACCGCGAAGAATTCGTAACTCCTTCATACGGACTCCGTTTTCGTCTTTCTTATTAATGTTGAGCTCCTATTAATGAGATCTTCAACTCTCATTTAGGTCGCATAAGCCAAAAACCGCTCAAACTAAAATTCGAGTTTCGGGCTGTACACTGCTAAGCCGAATCTTAGAAAAATCATAATTTCTTCATATGAAGTCAGATTTGGGCGTTCTTTTTATGGATTTTCTCGGTTTAACATATTCTACGACTTTTGTTTAGATCACTAAGGCTAAATCTCGCTCTATCATAAATTCACTTTTTACGCTTCCTGGTGCCATGCCGGTTCCGTCGCGAAACTTCGACGAGTCATAACTTCTTCGTTATAACTCGGATTTCGGCGTTCTTTATATGTACGGACACCTTGTGACATATACTACAACTTGGTTCAAATTATTTATTCTAAATAATATTTTGTCGAAAAGTCATTTTCGATCCCTATTATCTCTAAATTGACTAGCCCGGATCTACAGGCGTTACAGAAACATAATCTACAACTGTAAGCCCAAAGCTTAGTGAGTTCCCCCAAAATACCAATATACAACAATAACACATATATAATAACAGTATGTAATGGGTCCACAGCTAACAGACTGGATTACCCCTGAGCCCATAACATAAGTCTGGCTTGCCCTTCGCCCACAACTTATGTATGGCTTGCTCCCAGGCTTGGTCAGTCCTCAGACTGAATACCACTAAGCCCTCAATACGAGTCTAGAATGTGCTTTCTGACCCTCATCTTGTATCTGGAATGCTCATGAGCCTTCGGTATGAGTCTACAATGCCCTCCCCGACCTTCAGCTCATATTTGGCATGCTCTAGGGTTTGTTGGCTACAACACGGAGCAGTACAAACTCAACCCAATCGACACAATATGTCGACATATAAAAGATTAATAACATATATAGATAATCAAACAGTATCATAGGTAGTCCTACAGATCTACCAGACTACCATATCAAAACTAGCATGCATATCTATTACATACTCAGCATATCTACAAATATCAAGTTATCGAACCAATGGGACGACCTTGGTGCATTCGACCCGAAAGTATAGTGAGGAAAACTCACCTTACAAATTGGACATAACTGATAAGCCCGACTTCGAATCTCAGCTCTCTACTCAATACCTACATCCACCAAGTGACCAATTCCATCAAAATCCCAAAATACCCAAAACGCCCTCAAAGCCAAACTTATTCAAACGTGGTCAAACTTGGTCTAACTCAAAGTCAAAAGGTCAAACCCACTAAACCAATTGAGTCAACACAACTGATTCAACTCAACCAAGTTAACTCAACAAGGGCTGAGTCATGCGAGTACGCAGGGCATAGCCTAGAGGTATGCTAAGAGTATGTGAAGCCTCACATTGACCAGCTTACGGCGTGGCTGACTGAGTACATGGGGCGTACTCCCACCTATGTGGGGCGTAACCTCGCAGACATCAAATCCTCATTAAGTGCTTAATGGCGTAAGCCCTTAAGCCCATACTTCAGATCTACTGTCCAAATGCACCTTAAAGTCATAAAGTCTCCAACTTTATGACTTTTCACATCCATAAAGTCCTTAATACAAGGTCTTAATCCATTAAGACCCTCTACAAGATACATGAGACAATTCTAGCCATTATGACCTCATTTTTATGGATTAGGACCCCTCCTAGGGTCTGGAAGGACATCTCACAATGTCTAAAACCAAACATGCATACAATGGGACCTTTAGGACAAGAAAATCAACATAAACCTTCCAAAGATGGGATCTAACAACCAAAACATAAAGGTATAGACTTTATACTGTCCGGAGCATCACAAAGGGTCCAAGATCCCAGATCGAGAAGCTTGCTTCCACTTCAAGGCTTCTTGATGAAACTTCTCCTTCCTCTAATACACCAAGAAAAAACTTTAAGGCTCAAACCACACTCTAAGGGCCTAGGGTTTTGCAAGAACGACTCTAAGGCTTTCGAGGCTGATAAGGTGGTGACACCCCAACCAAAATCCCAAAATCATGATAAAACTTCAAACAAAGAGATCTATATGATAACAAGTCAAGGTGTCGAATTTATACCTAAAAAAGACTGTTATTGGTGAGGAGTTTCTGGATCCAAAGTTCTCCTTCCAAGCTAGGCACTTCCAACTTAAAAACTCCTTCCAAAGAATCACCAAAATACTCTCTCCAAGCTCACCACAAGCTCACACACTCAATCTTGCATGGTGATACACGAATCTAGGATTTCTGGACAGGGGAGGCTGGTAAGGAAGCCAGCCAAGGGGGTTAAGGTCCTTTAAATAGGGTGCAACACCCTATAATTAGGGTTTCTTCCCAGCCACCAAATCGTTGAGTTGGGATACCCCGACTCGCTAAGTTGGGTCATTAAAATCCGCAGTCGCAACTCTTCTCTACACAACGAGTTGGAGATCCTCAACTTGTCGGGTTCCAACAAAATTTTCAAATGTTTAAAGAATGAGTTATACATGAACCATGCATTACAAATCTGTGACATCCCCAAAATCTCGGCCAGAAAAGACCGATTTTCATTTATGCTTTTAAAATAAATTCAGAGTAAATCCTTTTGATTTGAAAGAGTTGAGGAATTTATTCCCAAAAACAAAACATGATAAAACAATGTTTACCAAAGCATTTCATAAAAGAAATGTATTTTTCATTATATAATCAAAACTCGGGGTGTCATGTTTCGATACAGACCAATAAGCATAAACGATAACATTACAAGTCATTCAACAAATATATACATATACAGACTTGTAAACAAAACAACTTGATGATTCATCCATCATATGCCCTTGCGCCACTTCCTGTAATACAAATAAAACTGAGTGGGTCAGGCTTGGGAGCCTGGTGAGCATATAGGGTTTTCAACCCATAATAAATAATTAAATTAATTATTATCAACCAACAATAACCCAGTTACCCATTCCCATTATTCTCACTTTATGTCCCTAAAATAACTAACACAAGGGACCTAATCTAAGAATATTTTCATCGGGGTGACAACACATGCTGCGGGGGTTCCTCAGCAATATAAGTCAAATAAGGCAACCATGAGGGGGATGGAATACAGCGAATGAACACCCAAGTTCATTAACACCTACAGGTTATGAGCCTGCTAGCGTTCCACTGGACTGTCTAGAAAAGTCCGTGGTCGTCATCTAAATTCCGCTAGATGACTGGATCAAAACAACAACGAGGCCTCTCATCTATTTATTACACACCAATTATCTACCCATGTTCTACCCAACATTTTAGTAGATAAAAACATACATTTTTATACATATTTTCAAAACCTGTATAGCATGCTTGATCAATACAATTTCCATATAACAGATGAGGCACACACACATAACACGTATTTCATATAGAAATAATCAGATATGTAAGATAGAAGAAAGTGAATATACATTCACACACATAACAACAAAATATACACATAACACATATCTCATATAAAATACTTCATAATTATACGTTAGGAGGAAGTAACAACGCACTCACACATATAAACAACAATATACTTAATACACTCAAACCATACTTGTATTATTATTGCGTTTATGAAAGGTAGTATACACTCACTTGATCAGAAGATGATCAGACAGCACTACGGCTTGCAAAAGTAGTAATCCTCAGCAGATCTGGAAGATCTCTACAACAATCGAACTTCTCGCGGGCAGAGCTTCGGCTCGGAAACCGCACTTCTCGGGATCTTCGGGATCACGGGACTTGCTTCGGGACTCGGGAATATTACCGGGACTTCGGGGTATTTCTGGCACGCAAATCGAGGTAAAACAGGAGAGAGAATGGAGAAAAATAGCAAAGAAACTCGGCAGCCTCGCATCCTATTTATAGGAGGCTGGAACCTCCTCGTACGCGGGGCGTACTGCTCCGAAATCGTAAGCGCATGCGTCATCCGAAGTCCTCAAGTGCGAATGTCGACATCTTCGCTGTACGCGGGGCGTACTCGAGTATGCTGGGCGTACTCCGGATGAGTCCGGTGACTCGTCTTCGGATAAGGCCGGTATTTAATAATTAAATTTAATTATTAATTATTTAATAAACTTTGAAAATTCATATCTCCTTCATACGAACTCCGTTTTCGACGTTCTTTACATCCACGCGAAGGTGAGACTACGCTCTACAACTTTCTTTTAGACTCCGTCGGCTAATTTTGACTTTACTTTTATTATTTATTTTTAATAGGCCAGGACAGAAAATTTCGTTATAAATTCATAACTTCTTCGTTTGACGTCCGTTCTCGCCTAACTTTTTATCTATTTGATACTAACAACGAGATCTTCGATTCTCGTTTAGATCACTAAGGCTAAATATTGCTCTAACGTAAATTTCACTTTTTACGTTAATCAGCGTTGCCGGTTCTGTCGCGAAACTTCGACAGGTAATAACTTCCTCGTTATAACTCGGATTTCGGCATTCTTTATATCTTCAGAAACCTTGTTTCAACTACTACAACATTATCTAAAGATATCAAGTTTATTATACACTCAAATGTTTGACGCTTATTTTTATTCTTAATTAATCAAACCACATAATTAAGCAATTAACCACAAAACACATAATACTCAAATAATACACTTCTATTATTTCAAAACGGGTTACAAAGGTTAACCTAGACTATCACATTGCTAAAAATGGCAAGCCCAGAAACACAGGCATTACAATTCTCCCCTCCTTGGACTAGACTTCATCCTCGAAGTCTATTGAGGCAAAAGGTCAGGATAGTGCTTTCTCATCTCGTCCTCCGGCTCCCAGGTCCATTTGAAGCCTCTTTGTTGCCGTCATTACACTTTTACTAACTTCACTTCCTTGTTCCATAGGGCTTTCATTTTTCTGTCCAGAACGGCAATGGGCTTCACCACATAATTCAGACTCTCATCAATTTGAATATCATCTAAGGAAATGATTTCAGCCTCGTCAGCAACACACTTTCGGAGCTAAGACACATGGAAGGTGTTGTGGATCTGACGGAGCTCATCCGATAGGTCCAAACGATAAGCAACCATGCCAACTCGGGTAGAACTCCTTAACAGACCAATAAATCGGGGCCCCGGCTTGCCCCTCTTTTGAAACCGAATTACACCCTTCCATGGTGACACCTTCAACAAAATAATAATCTCCTACCTGAAACTCGAGATCTGAACGGCGCAGGTTAGCATAGCTCTTATGATGGCTTTGCAAGACTTAAAGCCTATCACGCACCTGCTGAATCAACTTGGTGATCTTAGGCACCACCTCGGTGCTTCCCATAACTCGATGCCCGACCTCCCCCCAACAAACTTGAGTCCTACACCTCCGACCATACATCATCTCAAACGGGGGTTGGTCAATACTAGCATGATAACTATTATTGGTCAACTCCCTTTGCATATCCTCAACTGTTTGAATCATCCGCTCACTCTGTCCATTGGCCTGGGGTGGTAAGCAGTGCTGAAATGCAATTGAGTTCCCAACTCCTCATGAAACTTCCTCTAGAAGCTGGAGGTGAAACAAACATCACGAACTGAGACCACATACACTGGCACACCGTGCCTAACCACCACCTCTCGCACAAAAATATTTGCTAATTTCTCAGTGGAGATTCCCTCGGAAATCAGAATAAAATGTGCACTCTTGGTCAACCTGTCCACAATAACCCATATCGAATCTACACCCCGCGCCGTCCTAGGAAACTACGTCATAAAATCCATATTAACCTCTTCTTATTTCCATACAGGGATAGGTAGCGACTGAACCTTGACGTGGGGCCTTTGATGCTCGGCTTTGACCTTCCTGCAGGTCAAACACTGCTCAACCAACCACACAACCTCCTGCTTCATGCAGGGCCACCAATAACTCAATCGCAGGTCTCGATACATCTTCATGGCCCCCAGATAGATAGAAAACTTAGGCTTATGACCTCCTCCAAGATCTTCATACTCACTCCCCTAAAAGCCAGAACCCAAATCATGTCGTAGTGAGTCAATAAACCCCGACTATCTCGAAAAAATATTGGAATCTACCCCCAAATCCACTCAACCTTCCAGTTCTCCTTTTTCAATCCCTCCACCTGATCCTCCATGATCATATCTAATAAAGGTGAAATCACTGTCATCCTCAAACAAACATCATGGATTGGAGCACTTGTCGCCTTACGGCTCAAGGCATCAACAACCACATTGGCCTACCCTGGATGGTACAAAATCTCGTAGCCATAATCTTTTACTACATCAAGTTGTCTCCTCTTCCGCATATTCGGATTTTGCTGACCTATCAAATACTTCAAATTCTTGTGATCGGTGAAAGGTGGTGCATCGGACCCCATATATGTAACATCCCAAAAATACAGTCTAAAAATTCGTTTTAATTTAATAATAAAATCTTAGCCATCGAACATCATATAAAAATCATATACAGTGTATCACAAAATATCGTAATAATTGTCAAAATATCAGAGTATAAACATCCTAGGCTGAACAAATAGTGTGTACACTGTAATCTTCCCGAACTCATCTTTTGAAAATGAGTACCTAAAACCAAAACTGAAACTGTAAGCATGAAGCTTAGTGAGCTCCCCCCCCCCCCCCCCCCAAACTACCATATACCATACAATAATATATAAACACATATTGGGCCTTGCCCACTGCATCTGACTGAAGTCCGGAACTAACCAGGTCCTTGCCCTCTGCATCGGACCGAAGTCTGGAAACTGATTGAACATAGCATAACATAATCATAACTACTGGCATAAACACATATATTGCATACTGCATCGGACCAATGTCCGGAAACTGACTGAACATAGCATAGCATAATCATAACTACTAGCATAAACACGTATATTGCATATTGCATCAAACCAAAGTCTGGAACACATAACACAAAGACATGCTTGAATCACAAAGACATCAAGAACAGTGAACTACTGCATCGGACCGAAGTCCGGAACTACTGCTGACTAAACGGGCCGACATTGTGGTCGTAAACCCATTCCTACTGGAAGGAAGACTCACCTCGAAGAACTGACTGCTAAAAGCCTGAGTGAAAGATCCTTGACTGTTGTTCTGGCTACTACCCAACTATCATGATCAATTAAGACACATCAGAATAAGGATCCTTCTATGGGTAAATTACTATTTTACCCCTTCTATTGTGTAGGTCATAAACATGGCCCAAACCCTCTAATTCTTTCTAAGACGATCAATGTGTGGTCAAAATATGGTTTAGACTTTACTTTTCTGGGCAATTGTATTTTTCTGTAATATTTATGAATTTATGGTCTAGTTTACGGCTGAGTTTATGGCCGTAAACCCATTTACGGCCCATGTGTTATCCGGACCATGTTCCCCTAGTATAAATATAGGTATTAGGGTGTGAGGAATAGATTGATGAACCCAAAGGAGTTTACGGCCAGAGAGAAAGTAACGTTTGTGTGGGTGAATCTTGTGTAAGGAACCTAATTCATATTATCAATACATTCAAGATTCATATTATTCTTCTTCTCCTTCTCTTCTATTTGATCTGACATCATCCGTTTGATTGGGATTCCGCACCATCAAGCGGATCTGACTGATACACGGGCAAATTAGGGACTTACAATTGGTATCAGAGCCTAGTTGTATCAGTCAATTTTGTCAGATTTGGAGCATTATTTGATCTTATTTTCGAAATATTCTTGCATTTTTTGATAGATCTCTGAAAATTAAGGGGGGTTTGTTCTTCGTGTTTTTCATAAAAAAGGGTTTTTGATCGAGTTTTGGAGCAAAAAGGGCAAAAATCACTGTTTTTGGTCGTATCCTGCGAGGGGGTGGCGGCCAGCAGCTAGGGTTTTTGAGGAGTTCACGGCCCGAGGTTTGCGGCTCGGCTCGGAGGTCGTATCCTGCGAGGGGGTGGCGGCCAGCAGCTAGGGTTTCTGAGGAGTTCACGGCCCGAGGTTTGCGGCTCGGAGTATATGGCTCAGTAGTTTGTGGCTCGGTCTCGCACGTTTCCGGCTTCTGAGTTCTCGGCCTCGCACCTTGGCATCGCAAGAACCAGCCTCGCTTCACACAGATAAAAACTCAGAATTTCGGAGGCGACGGGGATCGAACCCGGGTCTCCTGCAACCTAACCCTCGCTGCTTAGCAACTCAGCTAGAAGACGCTTTGTTACTTCCTTTCCGAATTTAATTCATAAAGCTTCCTTCTCGGTTCTAATTTTGTATTTTTGACACTTTTAACCCAAAATTCACTTTTTTTGTTTTAAATTCTATTTTCATCCAAAATAATAATAATAATAATAATAATAATAATAAATTCTTTTTATTTTTGCCTTTTTATTTCAAATTTTGTCTTTGACTTTCAAGTTTGACCTTTGACTTTAAACTTTGACTTTTTCGTTTAATTTTTTAAATTTTCAAATTTAACTTTTCGGTTTGACTTTCAAGTTTGACTTTTCATGTTTGACTTTTGAGTTTGATTTTTTTTTTAATTTGGCTTTTAAGTTTTATTTTAGCTTCTAGTTGTGTTTTTTAATCGATTTTAAGGTCTACGAGGGAGTTGAAAACATGAAAGAGAGTCGTCAGGATATGTTAAGACAAATTTTCAACATTTTTTATTATATCCCTGGAGAAACCCTCGAAACTCAGTTGCAGCGACTTACCACACTCACTACTGAGATGAATATAACTGGGATCTTCTTGCCCAAATCTGAGATAAACAAAAAGCTATTGAATTCACTTCCGAAATCGTGGGATATGAACGTGGCTATCATCAAGAAGACAAAAGATCTCAATCGTCTTAGTATTGCTGATGTAATTGAAGAGCTTAACGCTTTGAAGTGTGGAAATACAATGAGTTCTGCAAACATCTTGGTCAATGAAGTTTCAAGTTCTCAATCATATGAAGTTTCATGTACACTATCTAGTGACGATACGATTAAATTTCTTCGGGAACAAATTGATTTATTTAAAAGAGAAGTTGAGGACCTAAGATATGCAGGATATCAACTCAGGAAAGGACAGAAACCCCTGAAGGCTGAATTAGAAGCAAAAACCAAGGACTTTAGGAAACTTCAGGAAGAGTATAGCAACAAGTGTGAAAATTATGACTATATTAAGAGACAACTTGCTACTGTAACTGAAGAACTTGACGCTTTAAAAATTAAGTGTGGAAAAACAGACGTTAGTTTCAAAAATTATACTGCGTCAAGTCAGACAGTCGAGTCCTTATATGAAACCCAATTAAAATTCAACAAAAATCAAAACAAGGGTCTAGGGTATGATAGTGTACCTCCTCCTTATAATCATAACTACACATCCATCCCTATAACACAGGACGAAACTGACAGGGAGGTACATCTTCGATATGGCAAACGAGCTGGATTTGTGTCAGGAGGAGTTATTAATGTTGAAAATACTGATGTTTCTGTTACATGTGCAGGTAATGTAGCAGAGGATGAGAACAAGGAGAGCACTACTGAACAAACCAACATCTCTTTGAACTCTAAGTCTTTTGCTTCGAACTCAGCTGCTTCTAATCAACTTGCCGTTGAGAAATACAGGCCTCCAATTCCAGCGCAACAGAGTACCTGTTACAACTGTGCGTGTGGGAAAAATCAGAGACAAGGTAAGGATACGCCACCAGGGGCGGGAATAAATAACTTCACAGTGAAGAAAAAGACTTGTTTTCACTGTGGAACACCTGGACACATTGCCAGAAATTGTCGTAATCGTGCATATGTTACCTACTATGCACAAGGATGGAAAAATGCGCCAAGTGGGAGATACTTCAAAAGAAACCCTTCCAGGTCACGTTCAGACCATGATGACTAGAATGCCAAGAAGGCCAAGAATCAAACTCCAAAGGCCAAGAATCTGAATCCCAAGGGCAAGAAGGGAATGTCGGCCAAAAAGTCAAATCCAAGAGATGCTCCCGTGAAGCCAAAATCAAAGTCATCTCAACGGTCGACATCAAGTTCAAAAGCAAGTACTGAGCCACCCATCATATCAAAAAAGGAATGGATTAAACCCAACTACAAATGGGTTCTGAAGTCTCAATCTCCCAAATCTTCTAACGATTCTAATATTTCTACATCTTCTGTTTGTGATAAACAGGACATGTCATGGGAGAGAGTACCGTGCAAGGATGACAAAGGTCGACCCAGTTTCAAAATCGACTGGGTTCCAAAGACCAACTAATCCCGCTCTGTGTAGGGGCAGCTATGGAGGCATATCATCAGACTTCGGTTTGTTGGTAGTAGCTGTTCCAGGCACATGTTAGGGACATCTCTCAACTGTACAACATTCAGACCTTTGTTGAGAGTATGTGTCCTTTTGCGGGAAAGGAAGAAAGGAAGAGATCACAAATGGGGTTAGTGCTTAATGACATGAAGAATTTTCGGATCTGTTCTGAGATTCCGCGTGCTGTTCTCAGACCTTCTTGATGCAAATTCAATCGGTGACTTACGATTTGTGTTTTCTTCTCTAATACTCCTAAGTTTTTCTTAACCTGATTCGCTTTAAAGACTAATTTTTGTTTTAGGATAGTTTAAATTTGCGCATTAACTTTTGTTTCTCTCCTATGCACAAATTTAAAGGGAGAAATAAAAACAAAACAAAATTTAAAAATTTTAAAAAAATCCAAAAACATTAGAAAATAAGAAAATTATTAAAAAATATATAAATAAATAAATAAATAAATAAAACCAAAAATGTTGGTTATGAAGTGTGCTTGAGGGAGATGTTTTAGGAAGTGATATTATCAAGTGATAACAGGCAACCTGCATCTGCGTAACGTACCCGAAGTTGAAGGGTCTATGCTCTGGTTTGATGCGTCGGTAGGCACGAAAAATCTTAAATTGACTTGACTAGGCAGAGTCGAACTTAGGAAATTTATAGACTTGACAAATCTTAACCTAGTTAGATACGTTCAGCCTGACAATACGACGCTCGGATAGGTTGAGCAAGGAGATATACATGAGAATCTACCCGTCACATTAATTGAACCCGTACTTGGAACCGTGGCTTAACTTTTCCTCGATGTGCGGATTCTGTCCTTAATTCCGGTTGGATGGGGCGACTGGTAAATTCCGATAAATTAGGTCTGTAGAATATCATTTTCTTTCTTTCCATCTGTTAGTCATATGTTGCACCCTTTGCGTGATTGGAAGAGATTCGACCTGGATTGAAACATATGCAACTCTATTTCTATGCATGTTACATCCATGAAACTCCTCCTATCTGTTAGCCATATGTTGTCTCCTTTGCGCGACCTCAAATCCGACCTGGTACACAGCATATGCAACTTTCTACTTCTCAACCCCTCTAAAGTGATAAGTTATGAAATTCTAAATCTATATTCTCTCTGAATGGTTGTCTGCTCACCCGGTGTAAGGAGTACTCTGGAAGTTCTTGATGGCTAGGGCATATCAGGAAGCGGGAAACACGTTCCAGTACACTTAAAATTGAACTCATACAGATTGTCTGTAGATCTCGCTGCTCAATTTAGGTGGACAACAATATCCCTGGTCGTCGTCAGATGAATGGTCCTTAAGATATAGTATCTAAGGAATTTGGATCAGATATAATTTTTAGGAACATAAGTTCACCTTGTCTTCTATCAAATAATATGTCCTAAATTAGTCACAATTTTTTGTGTTTAAGTGGACAACAATACCGGCGATCGACCAGACAAAGACATGAAGATAGAAGGTACCGACAAGTGGATAAAGACTGTCTAAAAACTTTGATCCCAAATCTCTCTTAAAGTTAGATATCATTTTTATTTTTGTTAAATTTGTCATAGTTTCTTCTAATTTAAATATTAGGGGAGAATTAAAAAAAATCAAAAATTAAAAATCTAAAAATAGTCTTATTTCTGTTTTATTTCTTGTTCTGAAAAATCAAAAATCCAAAAATATTTTTGTTTCTGTTTTAATTTGTGTGCTAAGTTTTCTTTTACTTTTGTTTTGTCTTGAAAAGTGATTTCAGGTGTAGATAAGACTCATGGAGTTTGTGTTGAAGATTTCTAAGTCAATGCTTCGTCCGTGAGCATCGAAGAATTCACATTTGAAGGACCAAGAAATGAAGATTATTCTTTCGACATTCCATCCTTCAACCCCAGAAGAAAGGTGAAGCTGCAATTGAAGATTATGTAACGGATTGCATTGAAGCCTCCTCAATCAGTCTGCTGCTATCGTTGTACCTGCTGAAGTGATCCAGATGATTTGTTCTCTCTGAAGATTCTCAAGCTGAAAGCGCCATCTTTCAAGAATTAGTACGTCAAGCATCCTCACCCAATGTGCATTCAATTCCAAATTCTGAAGAAAATCTCAAGTGCTCAAGATGAATTCATTCATTGAAGATTCATATGTTCATCCTGATGCTGTGAAGAAACCGAAGGTTAAAGCTGAAGCCAAGCTCCCATTGAAGATTGACAAGAAGAGCCAGCTACTTTTTAGGGGGGGGCTTGTTGGGTCATTAAGAAAAGAAAGCTATAAACCAAGGGGGAGATTGTTGGGTCAAAATATGGTTTATACTTTACTTTTCTGGGCAATTGTATTTTTCTGTAATATTTATGAATTTATGGTCTAGTTTACAGCTGAGTTTATGGCCGTAAACACCTTACGGCCGTAAACCCATTTACGGCCCATGTGTTATCCGGCCCATGTTCCTCTAGTATAAATATAGGTATTAGGGTGTGAGGAATAGATTGATGAACCCAAAGGAGTTTACGGCCAGAGAGAAAGGAACGTTTGTGTGGGTGAATCTTGTGTAAGGAACTTAATTCATATTATCAATACATTCAAGATTCATATTATTCTTCTTCTCCTTCTCTTCTATTTGATCTGACATCATCCGTTTGATTGGGATTCCCCACCATCAAGCGGATCTGACTGATACACGGGCAAATTAGGGACTTACAATCAATGGCCCACTAAAGGCCCACTAGTGACCCAATTTGCTACATTGGGCCCAATTCCTTTTTATTGAGCTTTACCCTAAGTCCAATACTATACTTGGCCCATAAACATTGACTCCTTCTGGCCCACTAAGGGTCAAAGTACAAGATACAGCCCACACCGAGGCCCAATTACTCAAATCCCAAACTGGCAGCATTACGCGGTACATAATTCAATGTACGCTTAGTGTGCAGGCTCGATGACGTGTACGTTGGGCGTACCTGCACGTATGCTCAGCATAATGCTCTGCTAATTCCTTTCTCTATTAAGAGTTGAATACCTCGATTCAGAAGCTACCAACTCAGATCCAAGTCTTATTTCACGTCTTAAACCATAAAGTTGCTTACTTTATGGCTTCCTTGACTCACATAAGCCCCAACTCCAAAAACCATAATCTATTTTCATGTAAAAAGGTATTAACTCATGCATGAACTCATATAAGTCCTAAAGGTTGGAACTTTACTACTTATGGGACACATTTGCCTCTAAGGGAGGCAACCCTGGTCTTAGAAACATGCTTAAGTCTCAATGACCCATTCTTGGGACCAAAAAGTCCATAAACATGTACTAAGAAAGATCTAAGAGAATAATCATCAAGCTCAAAACTTTTTAACTTGTAGAGGTCTGAAATGAAGCACTTATCCCAGATCTATAAGCTCTAGCTTCCAAGGTTCCTCCTTGCCAATCTTCTTCTTTTCCCTTCCAAGCTTTAAACCACCAAAATAAGCTTTTCAAGGTTGATATCTCACAAAATGAAGGTTGGGACGTTCTAGGGTTTCTTCTGAGATTGGGGAGGCTGATATGGGGGCTAGGGCTGAAGCCATTATGTTCTTAATATAGTGGCTTAACCCAAAATTAGGGTTTAATGGATTTTAGCGTACATTGAGCGTACGCCTCTCCCACCCGCGATCATTTGCTCCGCTACACTGGACGTAATCCAGCTTACGTTGGGCGTACCCACGCGTGTCCCAAATTGCATGCATGGCCTACCATGTCAACTTTTTCCATTAGGGGGCCATAAATGTCAATATCTTCAAAATGTCATAACTCCTTCATTCTAGGTTCGTTTCCGATGAACTTTCTATCCACGGAAAGATGGCGCGAAGCCCTACGCTTCTAACCACACACGCCAGCCCGAAACCTTCTCGAATAATACCCCTAAGATTCATAATACACTAAAACACCCCTAGCCTTGGCCTCTGAAATTCCATAGTTGAATAATCTAGAACACATCGTTACAATATAGATAATGCCTCCAAATTTTTAGGGCAAACACCACCGCCCCCAATTCTAAGTCATGAGTGGGGTAATTAGACTCATGAGGCTTCAACTGCCTCAAAGCATAAGCAGTCGTGTGCCCCCTCTGCATCAGAATATCTCCTAATCCCAAAATAGAAGCATCATAATACACTACAAAGTCATCCAAACCCTCGGGTAACACTAGAATCGGGGCCTCACATAATTTCTGTCTCAAAGTCTCGAAATCCAACTGTTGATCTAGGCCCCACCGAAAGGTCACATTCTTCTTGGTCAACCGAGTCAAAGGTACAACGATCTTGGTGAAATCCTGAATAAATCTTCGATAGTACCCTGCTAGACCCAAGAAACTTCGAATCTTAGATGTGTTCTTCTGAACCTCCCAATGCATCACCACCTCAATCTTGGTTGGATCAACCAAAATACCCTCTTGATTGATGATGTTCCCTAAAAACTACACCTCACGCAACCAAAAATTACATTTGTAGAATTTGGAATAAAGCCTCTCCATCCTCAAGGTCTTCAGTACCTCCCTCAAATGTTGTTTGTGTTGCTCTTTGGTCTTATAATAGACCAAAATATAATCAATGAAGATGAACACAGCCTGATCCAACATCGGTCTACAAACCCAGTTAATGAGATCCATGAATACCACGGGAGCATTGGTGAGCCAAAACGACATCACCCCGAACTCATAGTGACCATATCGAGTCCTGAAAGTCGTCTTCGATATATCCTTATCCCCAATCCTCATCTAATGATACCCCGACCGAAGATCAATCTTGGAAAACCAAGATACACCCTGCAGTTGGTCGAATAAATCATCAATCCTCATAAGCGGATAACGGCTCTTCACCATTAGCTTGTTCAACTCCCGATAATCAATACACATTCTGTATGACCCATCTTTCTTTTTCACAAAAAGGATCGATGCTCCCCATGGAGAACTGCTCGGACGAATAAATCCTCGGACTAGCAGCTCCTAAAGCTGGGTAGATGTAACACCGTAAATTTCAAAACAAAATTTTCAAATTTTCATAAAACATAATTCATTTAATATTCATAAAACAACCATATTTAATTATCCAATTCAAGTAAATACAAAATCCCAAGATCCCAAATGTATAAACTCCGTGTGTGTGTGTGTACGGATCATGTCGGCACCTTCCCGCGGTCGTCACTAGTACCTGAAACAATAACATCAAACACTGTAAGCACAAAGCTTAGTGATTTCCCCAAAATACCATATATAACACATATTAGCCACTCAAGGCTATAATTCTGTGGGTCCGTGCACCCAAACTCTGTGAACCCTCAGGTTCTAACTCTGTAAACATGCACAACATAAATCACATAGAAATAATGCAGTACAACACATAACATACATAGCATACAAACACTCTATCACATAACTCTGGTCACCTACTCAAGGTAAAGTATAGTGAGAAGACTCACCTCGCGTCTCGGTAAGTCGTGAATCCTGAAATCACTAGTGCTCGATCCCCTAGCTAAAGTCCTCCTAAATCACAATACATCTCTAATTAACACTTTCCCAACTAAGGTTGACTACTCTTTAACAAGTCAACTTAGGTCAACGTTGGTCAACGGTCAACGGTCAACTTTGACCGGACTCGGCGAGTCTGAGCGTATACACTGATTTCCCTGAAATCCTCTCTTGACACGTCGAGCATTCTCTCCAACTCGACGAGTTCCACCTGGCATGAGTTGTGGGGCCACCACAACTCAACTCGCCGATTCTCAAGAACAACTTGGCGAGTCCAGCTTGACTCAGTCCACCTGACCACTCTGATTCCCCCTGACTCACTGAGTCAACCCTCCTCTACTCGGTAAGACCACTCGCTCTGTGTTCGGGCATTATTCATACTACTCGCCAAGTCTGTTCTTCGGACTCGGCGAGTCCGTGCCATGCAATGACTCAAACTTGCTCATAAGGTCAGATCCAGTCCATTAACCCATAGATCAAGTCCTTCCAAGCTTATTTAGCACGTAAAGCTACAATCTTGATGCACATACAATCTCTATATGACCATATATGATGTTTTTGACTCAAATACTACAACACAAGGTCATAAACTCCATTGCTATACATAAAGCTTGATGAGTGAGGCTCTCTGGACCTCTATGGATCCAGATCCAGAGCCTCAACACAAGAAGGGAACTATTTGGCATCAAAACATCCCATAAATGTCCATAAGAAACCCTAAATCCCATTATACTTCACAAAATAGAAGATAAACCGAAATCATACCTCTAGATTGCCGATCTAAGCTTCAAATCCACGAAATAGCAACCTCCTTTGCTTCCTCTTGCCTAGAATCTTCTCCTTCTTTGCTAAATGACACACACAAGATCAAGAATGCTTTCTTTCTCTCTCAAAACGTTCAAGCACACAGGGTTTTTCTCTAAGGGTTGGGTGAGCACAAATGACGGCCATAAGGCCCTTTAATTAGACCGCAAACCCCTGAAATTAGGGTTTCACCACACAGCGTGGACTCGCCGAGTCCACTCTTGGACTCGTCGAGTCCGGACGCGAACCCGTGCCCAAATCCGCGATCCTACTCGGTGAGTCTGGGCTCCAACTCACCGAGTCCACTCACAATTTCCATAAATAAATCCAAAATAAATACCTGGAAATTCCGGGCTGTTACAGTAGACAACCCTTGCATCTCAAGAGGAGCTAGCTGATAAAGTTCCTTGGCTATCGGAGCTGGACCATGCACTAATTCAATACGGAACTCCACTTGCCTCTCCGGAGGCACCCTTGGCAACTCCTCAGGAAATACATCAGAAAAATATCACATAATCAGAACACCGCTCAACTCCGGCGTGGCTTCCACCCTCATGTCTAAAACATAATCCAAGAACCCAGAACAACCCTGCTGATGGAGCCTCCTAGCCCTCACAATCAAATAGAGAGTTGGCCCATGCGAGGCGCTCTCTCTCTCTCTCTCTCTCTATATATATATATATATATATATATATATATATATATATATATATATATATATATAACCAGTTCTCTCCCGCTTGGGATTCGAACTCTCACCAGCCATCGCTCGCAGTTTATCATGACCCCATTGGGCCCCAATCAATCCATCCTGAAGATCACCTTCAACCCTTGCAAAGGAATCGGAAGCAAATCGATAAAGAACCTCTCCTAAAACACAATCAGAACGCTCCTCCGAAATACCCTCACAGCACTCACGGTGCGGTCATCCACAATCTCCAACTCAAGTGGGGAATCCAAGGTCCCTGAAACTTCTTGATGAGAGCAAGGATACAAATGATCGGGTAGCTCCTAAATCAAAAAGAACATGATCCGACAAACCATTGACCAAGAAGGTCTCTATACAAGATAATAATAGCATAAGCATAGCAATAAAATAAACAAGACAGAAATAGATCACATACCAGTCATGACGTCTAGTGCTGCTCGGGCCTCCTCCGTAGTCAGCTGAATGCATGACTTTTCACCACAGGATCTTCTGCCTTAACTGGGCGGCCATCAGTAATACTCATTGTGGCGGGCGTTAGCGCCACCAATACTCCTCTTCCTCTAGCCAACTGCGGACATTCAACCTTTTTATGATCGACCTAGTTGCAATGAAAAAAAATCAAGCCCTTCCTGGGGCAATCCTTGCTCACATGGCCCGACTGACCACACGTACAACATATCGGGCTTGTCACTCAACAAGATCCGTAGTGCGGATTATCGCACTTGGCACAACGTCCATGGACCTGCTGGCCCCTACTAGAAAGGTCGGAGGTCTTAGGCTTCTTAGCCTGACCTACTGTCGTCTGAACCTGCTCCGGCTTCTGCTTGGTTCGAAGCTCAAACTCAATTTCCTGTTCCCAAGCCTTCTTCACCATGTCATTCAGGGACTTGCACCCCGAAAAGCTCACAAACTCATGAATTTCATCTCTCAGCATGGAATGAGACCTCATCTTCATCATCTCCTCATCCGCAATGTACTGCGGAACCAATAGCGCTCGCTCCCGAAACTTGGTGGTGATCTCTGCCAGAGTCTCGATAGTCTGTTGCAAATCCTGAAACTCTCTCACCAATCGTTGCACCTCAATGGACGGTGCAATCTCCAAATCAAACCTCCTTATAAACTCCTCCCAAGCTATCTCAGCCACTCTTTCCGATCCCACCTCACGGGTCACCTCCTCCTACCAATCACGTGATCGGTCCCTCAACATATAGGATACGAACCCCACTTTTTCCACCTCGGGGAAAAAGCTCCTGCGTTGGGAATTTTCCATATCTACCACCCAACATCAACTAATGATGGGATCCCTGACCCCAAATAACTCAGTCGCTCTACACGCCTTAAAATCCCTGAACGAAGGAGCTTAGGCTCCAACCTGGCCTGCAGCAATCTCAGCTCGGAAAGACCTTATGCCCTCCTTGACGGTACCAAGAATACTAGGGCAGCGTCAAGGATGCCACGAGTAACCTCAGTTGTGATAAGATTGCGCAACCTCTCATCAATGGGCTCTACACCGGAGCCCGAACCCGATCCTGATCCCGAACCTCGAGTGATCATCACCATCATCAATTGAAATACCACATGACAAAATAATAAGAAACTTTGAAGGGAATACCCCTCCCTGGTCTCCTTAGAGATTCTAGATCCAACATTGGTTCGGGTACAGGTCATGTGCTTTCAGTAGTATGGGTCTAATACTACCTCCCACACCTACCTGTACCTTCCCAAAACAATACATGTTACCTCTAATTCACCCAAAACAATAACATAACCCACAGAATACAGAATAAACTCTAATCCTAGGCTATCCTAAGAATTCTGAATCCTCCTCGAAGCAGAACTCACATCAATCATAGCAGTTTTCCCTATGCATGCAAGTTATATACAGAGAGAATCACTTAGACTGTCAAATAAACCTCCTACCATAAACCACAACCAAATAAGGAACATGAATAAGGCAGATTCATCATTCCAGGGCTATGTGATCCTAAACATATACAACTTTGAAAGCATACACATAGCAATATCCATTCATCTATCAATTTCCAAATATAACTATAGCATGGCTAACACATTAGGGAAAACACTTACTTGAGCTCATCCGATTACGCACATTACACTCTCCCCCTTTTTCTTACAAGAATTCGGTTTCAAGAAACTTTTAACTTTTGATTTCTTCTTTTTAAAAAACAATTTTTACCATCTCCTCAGTTTGAGTTCTGACACACCCGAGAGTGTGCCTGAATTCGTCAAACCAAGGATCCGATACCAACTTGTAACGAACCAAAAATTTCAAATAAAACTTTTAGTTTAAATATTAAAACTCATGTTCATTAATTGTAAATTCCAATCGCAAATTATCTCCCAAAAATTCATTACATTAAATAATTATTCAAAAGATCAGAGTATCCATAACAAAATGTTGGAGAGTACATGTTGCGCCATCACGTCGGGCCATTTCCCTTTGATCCAGAGGTACTTGAAACAATCAAAAAATTGTAAGCTAAAGCTTAGCGAGTTCCCTACAACATACCCCACATAAAACCACAGTAGTCCACATAAGTCATGCATACAAACATATAATGATGCCATGGAAACCCTCCAGAGTCTTACTCTGGGTGCCATGAGAACCTCCACATGGTTTTAACTAACTGCCATTGGAACCCCCATATGGTCTTAACTATCTTCCATGAGAACCCCCACATCGTCTTAACTATTGGCCATGGGAACCCCCACATGGTCTTCACATATGTATATAACCCGTTGACATCACATTCACAAATAACCACTATAGCTAAATAAAATGGGTCGGCCTTTGTGCAACCCATTGATATGGTGAGGAGTCTCACCTCCATACATAACGATAGTTGGCTAGACATGGACTCCGAATATTAACTATACACGAACCCTAAAGAAAAAATAATTCCTTAAATACAACTCAGAATCCCCTAAAACCCCTTACAAGTAAAACTTGGTCAAAGATTAAGGTCAAAAGTCAAAGTCAACGGCCTAAGTTGACCTAACTCATCGAGTTGTCCCTCAACTCATTGAGTTCCTCCATTAACCAAACACATTGGGGAAAAATCCTATCAACTCGTCGAGTTCACTAATGCACTCGCCGAGTTGGCCAGAAATCCAACCTCTTTATGCATTAAGCTGATTCCATCGAACCTAGGGACTCCCAACCTCAGATCTCTTCCAAAATGATGTCTAAAAGGCTAATTTTCCAACTTTACCCCTAAGAACCATCCATAAGGAGTCAAACTCAAACCCTAGGCTTTATTAGAATGAGTATTAACCCATTAAGCCCTTAAACTCTCACAACATAGCCCCAAGACACAGATCTAGTGTCCAAACGTTGGAAAATCACATAAAGTTTCCAACTTTACGTCCATGCAAGCTAGAAATACACTCTAGGGCTTAATACGGACTTATATAGGGACTTATCGCTTAAATGGAACCTAGAAACCAATAAATTTTGCAACTTTATGCCAAGAGGTGTCATGGAGGGGTTAGAGCTAACATAATAACCCCTGGAACCATCAACATCTTGGGCACCCCAACCAAAATCCCAAAATCATGCTAAAACTTCAAACAAAGAGATCTATATGATAACAAGGCAAGGTATCGAATTTATACCTCAAAAAGACTGGTATTGGTGAGGAGTTTCTGGGTCCAAAGTTCTCCTTCCAAGCTAGGAACTTCCAACTTCAAAACTCCTTCCAAAGAATCACCAACTCAACTCTCCAAGCTCATCACAAGCTCACACGCTCAATCTAGGAAGGTGATACATGAATCTAGGGTTTCTGGACATGGGAGGCTGTTAAGGAGGCAATCCAAGGGGGTTAAGGTCCTTTAAATAGTGTGAAACACCCTAAATTTAGGGTTTCTTTGCAGCCACCAACTCATCGAGTTGGGATTCCCCAACTCGCCGAGTTGGGAAATTAAAATTTACAGCCACAACTCTTCTCAACACGACGAGTTAGAGCTCCCCAACTCGTCGAGTTCCAACAAAATTTTCAAATGTTTAAAGAATGAATTATACCTAAACCATGTGTTTCAGTTTTCTTCAAAACTCCATCTTTAGCCCTTGATGACAAAAGGCTTAACCAACCTGGGACACAAGTGTTACATAAAGGCAACCATCTTAAACCTCAACCGTGATTCCCCAGCCTGGTATCGTTGGTCCAACAAACAACATCCCCTAACCACATAAGAGGAGTTAAAAACCCTATTTCTGAAGAAGTTAAGACCTATACATTGTGGTGATTTATATGATTAATGTTCGTCTCTTGAGAAAACGGGGACGATATGGGAGTTCATACGAAGGTTCATCGAACTGGATGCTCCCCAAACAACATCTCTGATCGTATTAGAATTGGTCAGCTTCATCGAGGGATTGAAGCCCATCATCAAAAATGAATTTAGACTTTAGGTGTAACATCCCAAAAACACAGTCTGAAATTTTCGTTTAATTTAATGATAAAACCATAGTCAATAAACCTCATATAGAAATCATAAGCAATGTATCTCAAAATATTATAACAACTGTCAAATATATCAGAGTATAAACATCCCAAGCTGAACAAATGGTGTGTGCACTGCAATCATCCCGAACTCCTCTTTTGAAAACTAAGTACCTGAAACCAAAACTGAAACTGTAAGCATGAAGCTTAGTGAGATCCCCAAAACTACCACATACCATACAATAACATATAAACACATATTGGGCCTTGCCCACTGCATCGGGTCGAAGCCCGGAAACTGCATCGGACCGAAGTCCGGAACTGTCTGGGACCTAGTCCCCTGCATAGGACCGAAGTCCGGAACTAACTGCATCGGACCGAAGTCCGGAACTGACTGGGACCTTGTCCCCTGCATCGGACCGAAGTCCGGAACTGACTGGGCATAGCATAGCATAGCAAAAACACATATCAAATAGCATAACACACATGATCATGAACTCATATACTGCATACTACGTCAGGTCGTAGACCATAACACTTAACACATAAATCCTGTCTGAGCCACGAAAGCATCAAACTAACTAACAATTGCATCAGACCAAAGTCCGGAAACTACTGATACTAAACGGGTCGGCATTGTGGCCTTAGACCCGTTCCTACTGGAAGGAAACTACCCTCACACTGCTGAAGTCCCGTAGACACAATCCCACACTGTTGAAGTCCCGCAGACTTAACCCTAACTGCTGGATGACAGATTCCCGAACTGTTAACACCAAAATAACACCCAATTAATAATTGGGTTCTAACACATAACTATAAATACATGCTGTGGGCAATTACTACATTACCCCTAGCTTGGCTTACCTAAGCCCAAGGCCCAATCCATAGGCCCAAGGTCAACTAGGGATCAAAGCCCAACATATGGCCCAATTTTCCAAATTGGGCACAAACCTCCACATGGACTTCCCTTAAGGCCCAATTGCACAGTCCGATCCAACATGTCTCATTCAAAGGGCCCAATATCGTACAACCATCTAGGCCCAAACTATGGCCCATTTATGGCCCAAATTTCCAAATTGGGCCCAATCCTTCATATGGGCCTTACCCTAGAGCCCAACTAATTACTCTAGTCCATTTAATTATTCTTGGATGGCCCAACACAAGGCCCAAGTGAAATTAGGGTTTCTCATAAAATAATAATTAGGGTTAAGTGTTTCTCATTTAACCCATTAAGGGCTTAACCCACTAAGGACTTAATCCATTAAGTCTATTATTACTTAGATTAATTTCTGCCAATGATTATTATTTAATATTTCACTTATTAAATAATTCTCGTGTGTATGTCCTGATAATTTCTCAAATGTTAGGATTTTCTCAATTAGCCCATTAAGGACTTCGTCCATTAAGTTCTTTACGCTACTAGATAAATGGCATGGAATAGTTTGGGCTTAAATCACAATCCAATCCCAATGGCCCAAAGGTGGGTCCAAAAAGGTCCAAGGCCCAAATGCTAACAATTAGGGTCTTCCACCCAAACATGGCCCAATAGGCCCGACACCAATCTCTAAGCCCATTAGGGTTTGCTAGCGGGGCACCACCCACTACCACCTCGGGTAGTGGTGGTTGATGGCGGCACACGGCGGCAGCCACCACCTTAGGGTGGTGGTTTTGATTCATTTCATTAATCTTTCGCTAATTACAATTACAATGCTTTTAATCCAGAAATAAACACACACACACATAACTAACTAACTAACTAACTAACTAACTAACACACAACTACCCTAATGGTGGACAGCGGTGGTAGAGGGTGGCAGCCACCACCTCACGGTGGTGGTGATGGCTTTTCCGGCCAAATAAACCCCCACACACCTCTCCATTGAAATAAACCCACACATACAAGCTTCTAATTTGAAAGGTTCACCCCAGCCACCAGCTTGGTGGCTCACGGCGGCAACGACATCACCGGAAGGCGGAAGTAGCAGCGGCCACCATGGCAGGAGGCCATGGTGGTTCTTCTCTTCGAATCCCAGCCAGCATCAATCTCACAGCACCTCTCGGTTCAACACAACATGTGATAATCCACATAGGCTCAACTGTCCTTTCGGGGTGGCGATCATTATCGGAGCAGAAACAACCCCATGGCAGCGAAAGGAGCGAAAAGAGAAGAGAAGAACGGCGACAATGGTGTTGGAACAAGAAAATGACACTCGAGGGTCACCCGATAGCAACAACAATTCTAGCTTCGTGTTCACAGAAAGAACGAAATGGAAAGGAGGTGAGTGACGGTTGGGTCTTACCGGCCGTTCTCGTTTATTCACGCCCAACATATGACAAACGTTGCTCCAAAGATTGGTCCTCAGCGATTATCCGTGATGTTCATGACGTTTCCGACAGTGCTGTTATGGTGCTCATCGGTGGTGTAGCAGCGGCGGACAATGGCTACTCAATTGATCGGAACATTGGACTAGGGGGGGCGACTTCATACATGGCGGCTGAAACCATTTTCTATGGTTAGGGTTCACATATCACTTATATACCCGGTGCCTTAAAACACATTCCCATATTAACATAATTGATCCCTCCTTCCTTTTTTTCTTTCAAAATAAGTTCATAATTTACACTTTTAACCCTACCTTCAGAAATCTTTACAAACTAACTCCAAAACTTACATTTTAAGCCTTGATCCCATAAATTTTCTTTCATAATAACTCCCTAAATTACCAATAAACCCTTCAGCCTTCAAATGTTTTCAATTTAATCCCGAACTTACTCTTTTAACCCCCGACTTCTAAAATTCTTCATAAATTAGTCTGGGACTCACATTTACTAATTTATTTAAATAAACGGGGCGTTACATTGGGATTCAAATGATTTTGGTCGATAAATGGACCTTGTCTAGCAAATAGACCCAGACTATTAAAATCAAGAAAAAAAGAAATCTAAGTATGTCTTAAACCAACAAAACTCAACTATCAAATCTGCTAACGTGTTAGGACCTAAGACGAAACATGGTACATTAATAGTGGTATCTCTATGAAATGCATGTGATGCGAGAGGAGCCACAAGACGAAGCATGGTATATTAATAATGGTGTCTCGAAGCACATGACATGGCATAAGTGTTCCGTAAGAGTCTACAAGGAACCAATTTATCAACTGAATGCAAAATATAAGCTAGACACCTTGAATCCAAATCTAATGATGTTGATTCTTGTTAATATCCTTTGATTTCCACTTGATTTAATAAAAAATAAAGTAATGACACAATTTTTTTTCATATTAGGTTCACATACTTATTTAGGGTGAAATGGGTGTGGGATGAGGTCATGAGGTACTAAAACTGGTAGTCAATGCAACTTGTCACCCTAAGGAAGAGTAAGGGTGTATGGAGGATGGGTATAATATTCCATTTAGGACCATCACCATCATGCGGACGGCTATAGTATTCATTCACTATTCAGGCATGTCACCATCCTGAGGAATGCTCAAGGCTCCCCCATCTTGTTTTTGTTATAACTTCTTCAATCCAAACTCCAAATTAGTTTACTCTCTTTTGACATGTCTTTTGTTTTTTGGTTTATTACACATTAGAATCAAGGAACCATTTATTTCATATAGTTTAGCTTGACCTTTATAATAAAAGCTCAAAGGGCATACTTTGAAAATAAAAAACAAACACTACAATAAAGGCTTTGTGTTTCCCTATATACTTAGGCATGTTTACTAATGTATATAATATACTATAATCCATTCCTAGGTTTATTTAACTATATCTTTGTTTGTCTAAAGATTGCTCATTGGAGTAATCTACTTTATCCCTTTCTCCAAATATAGCAACCTACTTCGTTTTTTTTTTTTTTTTTTTTTTTTTTTTTTTTTTTTTTGTATTTATTCATATCCAATTACTAAGCATTTTGCATTGTTTTACTTCTAATAGATATTATAACGTGTTACAATACAATTTTCTAGTCTCACGCTTTCTAAGATAATGAAAGCATGCATTATCAATTTTACCATTTGTATAACATAATTTGAAGCATAATGTTTTCATTCCCTAGCATATCATGACTTGTTCAAACATACGTTTCTCATAAACTTATTTATTGGATAAAGTTTTTTATAATTCACCACTTCCCCCCCTCCTTTTCTTATATTTATAAACATTATATCATATTTTGGTAACAAGCATCTAATTATTTATCAACATTTACTTTTAATTTAGGCCTTCTTTTAGAACTAATAGTAGATTATCATTTATATGATGATTGTCCAGTTGAATTTTGGTCTTAAATGTATTATAATACTTATATGCAATTAACACTTCAATGGTTTATTAAGTATATCTCAATAACATTCCTTAGTATAACATCATCAATTGTTCAAATTATCAACGCTAAGTGCATTTCCCTTATCAATACAAATTGCATTGCATTATCAACTGTCCAAATTACCAAGTATATTGTCATTATAAAGTACATTGCATTATCAATTATCCAAAATAGCAGTCCTAAGTACAATGCATTAACTACATTTCCATTATAAGTCATAAGTATATTGCATTATCAGTTGTCCAAATTATTAAGTACATTGCCATTATTATTCCTAAGTACATTAAATTATCAATTTCCAAATTATTACTAACAGTTTAATAATGTACTAAACGTAGTTAAATCGCCATGAAAAAAACGTATCCAAAATATAAGTAGATTACTAATACCGATATCAATTCATAACCATTATAATACGATCATCAGAAGTGTAATTTGCTAACCCAACAGTATTACCTAGGACTAACCAAAATACCATACACCGAACTAACAAACCTACCTAAAACACTATACTTAGGGCAATGCTAACTATAAAAGCAATTTGATCAACATTACAACCTCAACCATGATAATGACTCCATTTAGCACCCCCATCAACAGTACCAACATTGTTAACGAGAACATCCTCCTATCATGTTTCTCTATTTGCAGTTAGGCATGCATAACGATATCATTTTACAAGTCTACATGCATCTCTAACATCATATCATTGTAGTTTTAATTGGAAATCTTATGTCAAGCCACAAGAATGAATCACAAAATTTTAATTGGTCCTGTAAAAAAAATAGGACAAAAGAGAGTAAATACCTACCCAATGTATCATCTTAATGCTAAAATATACCTTAAATTTTGAGATTCCCCTGAACTTTCTTCTAGGGTTCTAGTTAGTCCATGAAATCGAGAACTCGGTTTCAACTCTACAACACTTCACGCCTTGCATATTGTTTATGCTTTGAGCCGATGCCCTAATGCTTGAAGGTGTTGATGAACCAATCATTTGAAATGAGGAAGACGAGTACAAATGAGAGTTTTTCAGAGTGAGTTAGTGGTGTAATTTTGAATATGTCATATATGAATACCAATATCATTAAAGATTAAAGGAGCCACACAAGCAATACATATCAAACATTCATTTCTAAGTCATCCAATATCAAATATAGCAGGTAAAAGAAACCATACATACGGTGCTAAATGGGTAATTCTTCCAAAATATATACTAGTGTCTAACTTCATTAATGAGCTTAAATGTATAAGTTGTTAGATCAGCATGAAGCGTTGCGTACACTGCAAATTAAAGCTCAAAATTAAACCTTAGAAACTTCACACAATTAACATGACATCTAATTATAGACCTATGAACCGATAAAACATCATCTGTCTTTACGTCCACACATTAAAGCATCTAACCACTAAACTTGAAAACTTTACACCAACTCATTCATCCTCACCCTCATCTTCTTCTTCTTCACCCTCATCTTCAGATTCATCGCTCCCATTTTCCTGTCAAATACCAAAACCAACTAAATCAACAACACCCCATTAACTCATTCTTCCTGCTTTAAGTCAAAAACAAACAACACCTTCATCTACAAGTGCTCCTTTTTACTTACTTAACACGCTTAATAGAGAAATTTAACAACTTTTCACTAGTTTACCCTCGTTTGTTTTTTCCTTCCATTTCCTCAAGTGTATCAGCAGCATTTTCTCAAGTAATTTTTCAACATCATTTATACAGATAGCATTTAATAGAAAAAAGAGCCTAATTCTAGTGAAAATTTAACCAAATGTATTTTGGTGCTAGTGATTCAGTTAATTTCATAGAATTTATCATGAAAAGAAAACCAAAGTTTTACCTCTTCGTCACCTTCATCGCCTTCCAACTCTTCTTCATCAGCATCCTAAAACAAATAAAAATTTTAAGCACACAATAAGTAAAAAAGTCAACTATGCCCATTAAATGTCCATTGATTATCTATATACTCAAAATAAGCAAAGATACACAAGGGATCTTACATTATTGAAATACGTAAGGGGATTAGTCCACAAATCCTCCCTAATGATCTCAGCAACCTGTGAAATACAAATGATTGTAACATTAAATTGATTAAAAGATGTAAAATGAGCAATTTATAATACACAAAGATTAATACTTCATCATGGATCTCTTCCTCTCCATCTTTCAGTTGAGTTCCACTGAACCAGGAAAAGAAGCTGCATCAAGACATTCAAGAAATACAAAAATTAGGCAAGAAACAGTGTGTATCCACCATACAGAATTAAATAAAAAAAAATTTTAAAAGTCAATAACCTTTCTTCCTCGTGGGCCCGTTTGTTTCCTTTCTTCTCAGGGGCAGCCCCATTAGGAAGTCCCTTCAGAAAAACAAAATATACTAAGATGTTCTTTTTTATTCTTTTTTACTTAATGGATTTAGATCACATGATACAATTTTTTAAACTAGATGCAAGTGTTTCTTTTGTGCTTAAAGAAGAAAATAACAACTTAATGCAGAAAAGTAGGAAAAGAGACTTTCCCCAATATGTACTGAGTTCCCAATTATTATATGAACATCATTAATCAAGACATAAGACAAGTAAAAAAAATAAAACATAATACCATGCCCTCTTTCCACTTTATGGAGGTAGCTGTAATCTTTGTTGTACCCTCATCAAGAAAGGTAAATGTCTTGGTGAGTTTTGTGTCTTCAAAGTATGGATTGGGACTGAAGTTCTGAAAAAAAAGTAAATAAAATTGCATAACTATTGTAAATGAGGAATTGAAAAGGGGATTTACGTCTTTTTGGGTGGACAAAATGTTTCTATTTTTGTCCCATTGACATTCGTCTGAATCTCAATACACTGCATGTCAAATACAATGCAACTTGTTCTGTCATTTGTCAATTTGGGTCATAAAAGGGACATTAATATATTACTCACAAATGAGATTGAGTAGCCCAACTTCACATCTTTGCAATCTTCCACTTCCAGAGAAGTTAGATGCTTGAAGATCTAAAAGCAACAATTGTAACAAGATGATCACTTAACAAGCTAGCATTCATGTAAAGCCGGAAAAAAGTCAAGATATTACAGAGTCTAATACATATAGTGTCTGTTTGGTTTGATGGATGACAAGGGAATGGAATGTACAAGGTAATGGAGTAAGCATGATAATGAAATGAATTATTACATTCCATGATCATGTATAGTGGGAATGGAAAAAGAAAATCCATGGCTAGAGAATAAAAATTAATAAAATGAAAGGAATCATGTTCCTTCAAGAATGGTCTATTCCATTCCCTCGTTTGTCATTGCAACAGAAAGAACCATTCCGTAACTGGCTTCCATCATACCAAACACTACCCTAATTCTTTAATTGTGTTAAGGGTTCAACCTTTTGGTCTTCTTCACACAGAAGATCAGAAAGAACAGGATGACTCAAGAACTGCACGAAAAAAGCAATATTAGATTTGAGTTATGAAAACTGTTCACTACTCAAAGTAATACATCAAATTACACCACTCACAGCAGTCAGCCAAAAATCAGGAATTGATTTGATGATTTCACTCCGTTTATCATATACTGGCTTCCGAACTTCATTGTATTTCTGTTCCACTTCCAACACTTTATCACTTGCCTCCTCATTGATCTGAATACAGATAAACAACAACAATCTATGGATTATATTCCGATCAACCCCGCTAAAATACACAACGTTTCCCAGTTCACCATATCCGACTTAATCTAATCGAATGTGCATATGTTTAGTAAGACAACTGACAGCGCAAACTAGAACACATCATAAACACGATAATAAGTTTGAAACTATCAAATTTGTAATAAATGCTCTTAGAATGTTAAACAAGAATCATGATTCCGGACCTTTTTTAAGATAAATGAATTGGGTTTTTTGAAACCCAAATTGAAGATCGATGAACTAGAACATAACAGGAAGTACCTTTTCAAGTTCGTCTTGGACCTCCTGCAACTTTTCGATAGATAGAACAAGTTCGCCATCGATTTGCTCGGCGTTTTCTTCCACGATTTTCTCTGCGATCTTGGGTTTCTTACCCTTGTCAGCCACCATTTTTGAAACAGAGAATTAGCTTTGCTCTCGTCCGAGAGAAATGGTGTGGTTTAAGGAGGAGATGAGGAGGAGCTTCGTTTAGGGTTTTTGGGAGTTTAAGGAAAAAGTGAAAACGGGTGAGTTAGGGTTTTGGGGAGTTTATAATCACCTACTACGAGGCTCACCTGCGCTCCCCAATACCATCATATGTGTAATGTCCTTGGTAGCGAGAAATTAGATCTCTTATCCGTTACTTTTTATTTTTTAATCTTTTTAAAGAATGTTTTGATATAAAATTACAGATTATAGAATTACATGAATCTCTGTCCATGTTTTCGTTATTGTTTCCCTTAAACATAAAAAGGCTATATTGTTTTATCAATATTTATTTAATGTATTTACTATTGTATTTGTATGTTATAATTAAAAAAGCAATAAATGCCAAATATAATATTACTATATTTTATCATTCAAATAGATTGGGTGAACTCATATTGTGTTCTTGATTTTAAATTTTAAAGATGGAGAGGAAAAAGAAAAGGAAAGATTTTGAAAGAGAAAAAATTATCAAGTCTGTTTTCAAGTAGCAAGAAAGGGAATGAGTTTTAGTGTCAAATGAGATTTTTATTTTTGCTTAGGTTTTGACTTCAATTTGCAATTAAAAAAAAAAAATTAAAAAAAAAAAAAAAAAAGGATAAAAAGACCCTTCTTCATCTGGATCATTTCATTTCTTTCCCATTTCTCTCCTAAAAACAACTTAAGAACAAGTTGTTAATGACTAGACGCGGCTGAAGTAATAAATCACATACTAAACATTCTTTTAAATGATATTTGACCATAATTTTCGAAAATTAAAAGATTTTATATTTTGAAGCTACTTCTTATGTAAAGTAGTTTGGAAAAACAAAGAATATTTAAAAAATGTCAATATATTTAAAAGTAGTATTTTTTATTAGTATTCGAAAATGCATGGAATATTTCAAAATAACGGTTTAGTTTGGAAATAATAATTTATTGTTAATAGTGTTGGAAAATACATGGGTTGACCATGGACAGAGGTGGATCGGTTTTGAGGTAAAATTGAACACAAAAACGAATTGTTAGTTTTCGGAAAACTAGAATGCAATCCAAAACCAATAGATTAAGTTTCTCAGTTTTACTAGATCGGTTTCAGGTTTAAACCCAAACTCATTCTAAACCAAACTTTTTGAAAAAACAAATAAGAAACAAGCTCTTAATTTTTTAGATTTAAAGTATTTGATAGCCTCTTAATTTTTTGCCTTTTAATTGTTCATGAGTCTCTAAATTTTAAAATAAATAGTTGTATGTGAATAAATAAATAAACAAAAAAAGAGGAACCCAACTATCCTAATTTTTCAACAAATATTTTTCCATCTTTTCTTTCCATTTCAAACAACAGTCTACATTTTACTTCTCACTGTCCTCTCCGAACTCTTAAATATTATTCAGAGCCTCTTAAAAATTCAAACATTTTAAAAATTCAGATCCTACAAAACAATATTTTATTGTTCCTACAATGAGTTTATAAAAAAAGAAAAAAAAAATGTGATTGGACTGAAACCAAGAAAAAACCTATGCATAGAAAACAAACCTACAAGCAAATTGTATATTGAAAGGACTAACATACTTGATTTACCATCAAGTCATAATGTTGACCAGGTTATGGATGAAAAGCAAAACGCAATCACCCGGGTTTACATTGATCAATCGACTGACTGTGCATGCGAGACATAGGTCTTTGAACGTTGCAACGTCTCGTTATTAAGGTTAGAAGGTTTTGTTTCCAAAACAAATAGCGTAAAGAATGATCAAGCTAATGGTGTCCCCAAATCATTCAAGCAAAACCCGATGTTGTTGCGTGACCCAATAAATCTGAAGAAAATATCAACTAGATGGAGAGTTTGAGAGTTTGATAACCAATCCCTAAACCCCGACCTTCATGTTGGTCAAACTCCCCATGTCCAAACCACCATCAACCTCGTACAAAAGAATTGATAACCAATTTACATGATGTGTCGCTTTTCTTGTCTGTTATCACCACCACAAGGCCATTTCCGGATTAATATAAGGGTTTGCAATCTCAAACCACCAAGTAATAACCCAATGTTTTTTGTGGTTAAACCAAGGTTCTAAAAAGCTCGTCCTGACTCCAAGGTTTGTGTCTGCCGCGAAGTTTTACCAAAATGCCGCCTTAACTCAGATATTTGTATAAAATAGAATAATAGTTGAAAATACATATAAAAATATTAAATATATACAAAATTATTGCCTTAAGTCACGCCTTACAAACGGCATGGGTAGCCAAGGCTCGAAAAAACTTAAGGCTTGACATTACCGCCAAGTCAAGCCTTAAGTCTATCTTCTTCTAAATGTCATCACTAAAAATGGCTCGGGTTTAGTCTTCTGAAGAAAAGATGTTACTCGCTCGTGCATGGATTGATGTAACAGAAGATCCAATCCGCATTAACAATAATGCGCGTAATTTTTGAGGGAGAGTCGCGGAAACATACCATAGTGAAACCCCTGTTCCTCGAAGTAAAGATCAACTCTTCTCTAAATGGAGACATGCAAATGCATTTGCAACTCATTTTAACAATGTTTTTCACGGGATGATGCATAAAATCGAAAATGATAAAAATAAAAATATTTTGTTATTGAATGCTCTTGATGTTTATCATATTAAAGCTGATAAATATTTTCAGCTTGTGGAGTTTTAGCAAATTGTGAAGCACTCCTCAAATTTTGCCCAAATTTAAACTAGTTGTCTTTTAATTTAAGATTTTTTTTTTGTCTTGCATTATGTTTTCTAAATTTAAGTGTGTATTATTTTAATTTCAAATGTTTGTTTTTCAAGTTTAAGTGTGTGCTTTTTTTTTTTTTTTTGAAGTAAATGGAACTTTAGTTTTAAAAAATAGTATATTTGAAATGGAACTCTTGCCATGAAAATGACAAATGTTGCAATGAGTGTGGCAAAGTTGAGGTGACGCCTACATGGACCGTGACAAGTGTGGCAGCACTCCTACCAGCTTTAAAAGCAATAAACACTAAGAATGGTTAACTATTTGCAAATATATCAAGTATCGCTTGCGAAGGGCTGATGTATTTTGTTGATATACATTTGCAAAATATACTTAACAAAATAGTTTAGTACCGTCATCAAACATTTGAGTAACAAGTGGGGTATAGGCTATGCTAAAGACAGAGATGTGCAAAGTTCTAAAAAATAAATAAATAAATAAAACTAGCGTTTCAAAATGAGACAATTCAGCAGATACATATTTAATAACTTTTTTTTGTTGAGTTGGTATTAAAGAGATTTAGCTTTTCATTAAAAAAATCGCCAATTAGATTAAAAGACATGATGAATATTATATGTAACACAAGCACCCCCATCTTAGTTTGTCAAAAATCTTCTCTTCTTAAAAGTGCATTAAGTGTTTATAAACATCAGATTTTTACCTCCCATCTTAAAAGTTGCTAATATCCACCAAATGGTGATGGTGTGTTAGTTCTCACTAGTATCATGTTGCACTCTCCCACTAATTTCCAAGCACAAGCCAGTAGATACACCTTTTTTCACATAACTGTTCTTGGTCTTCACCTCGGGCTTTTTCTTTCTGTGGCCCGGGTCGATAAAAACCGGTTGTATTTCAAGAGTCGGATTGGGCTTGATGCGGTTCACTTCTCGTTCATTAACAGGTTGTAGCATGATACTCTTCTGAAACTGTTCAGATGCTTCGTCTTCATTCAGAAGAACCTACAATAAAATTCCAAAACTTTAACAATATTGAACAAATGGTACTGCTTTTGACATGTATGAGACTCAGACCACAATAGCATGTTAATTCCAAAAGTTTAATAAGGAAAGAAGAGCAATGCAAAAAAGCAATAACAAAGGTAAAGAAGTTACCTTACGCCCAACTAAGTCGAACGATATGACAACCTTGCTGCGATTGACTCGTTCAGCTTCCTCTATCTCCTCTTTTTTCTTCCTCAAAAGCTCCTTTTCCTGTGTCCAACAAGAGTTGAAAGTTTAGACAACCACATATCAGATATCAGAGCAATCCTGATATGACATAACAGGTTGTACTGACATCAATGCACAAGAAACACAGTACAACCTATTATGTCATATCCGGTCTGACAAATATGACCTAACATGATACCTCCATTGACAGCCAACTATTCCCTTCAATCTCATAGTAGTCGCTCTGATCATCTATAACCGTTGTACGAGCAGCAGCGTTGCGGTCATAATCAACAAGTCTTTTTGCATAAGCTTCAGCTGCCACCTCAGCATCCGATAAGGGAACGGTTTCTTCCTCTAAGCCAGCATACGTGCTTCCTTCTCTTAAAACAAGGGCCCCACAAAAACTACAAGGTCCTTCTCCTTCCTGTTCACACACAATCTTCCCACATGACAAACAATTACTAACCAATCTGTGTCTACGGGCTTGACATGAGCATGGTTTCCCCTGCTGAAATATGATTGAACCCTTAGAAGCTTCAGCAAGAGATATGACTTTCCCGGTTTTTTTCTTTTTTGACTTGCTTTGACTTCCCGTTTGTTGGTTTTGTGGTTGTGTGATCTGAGCTGTGACATTCTTGGAAGTGGAGGGTGGAGTTTCTTTTGGAGGTTTTACTGGTTTTTTAGACATGATAATGGTTTCTTTTGATGGTGGTTTCACATACTCACGGAATTGGGTGGTTGGATGATCTGGCGGGGTGGTGGTCTCTATATAACCTCTTCGTTTCAGGTATTCATTAATCACGGGTCGACCAGCTTCCTCACCAACTATATTCTGTATATGTATATGGCAACAAGAAGAAAACAACAAAATGTGTTAAAGTTTTGTGCAATTACATTTGATTCCCAACACTTTCTCCCTACATCTAGAAAACTGATGAGCCATAACATATCTTTGTTTAGCCTCATATAAATGCACTTCAAAATGAATATGGTAATATAGTAAAAACACATAGGTGTGCTTATAGAGAGCAAGATGCATTTCATGTTGGAATTATCAAAAGCTAAACACTGATCTAACATTCTACTTTTGTTACTCTAGAAATCAAATGAAAGATAATGCCCAATACATATCTATCAAAATTCTAAGCATACTTAGGGTAAATGCCGCGCTGTAGCTATGCTATTGTGTATTCTCACAATCAACAAGATGATCTAACAATATTATTAGATTGTCAGTAAACATCTTCATTCCCAATTGAACCAATAACTTGATTTTCAGATGATCAATATAGCGTTTTGACTCATAGCAACGCATAAACTCGATAAACTCCAACGGATTGCCTCAAATAAACTCAACCATCAAGTTGCCTTTTGCATCAATTGATTCAGCAAAACGATATGCAAAACCCTACTAGTTAACTAAACCAAAAGATGAAAGTCTATAATAAATAGCATAATGATGAATTAAATTCGTAAGGAAGATAAACTAGAATAAGTAGTGATATGGAATATGAGCAATTACATCGAGGTACTCCTTAGCGTCAACAGGAGGAGCAAGGTCACAGTAGGAGACTAGCCCTGAGATGAGATCTCCATCTAATTCCAAACCGTCTGTCTTCCGGCAAAGATCTAGTAACGCCTTCTCCAACCACTGTCCTGCCGTCTCCATTCTCTCTACACCGTACAGAGTCTCCGGTGGTCTTGCTGCTGATCGAGAGAGATGTGAGGCAATTGAACCAAAAGAGGAGTTGCTACGCCTACAAGCCTACAACTCCTAACCACAATTTTAGGGTTTATGCAAATAAGTCCACTTACTTTGTCATATTAACGGATTTGATCCTCCATTTTCGAAATTGATCAAATTCAATCGTCCTTGATTACATATGTAAAATATAATTGTATTGTTTTTCAACCCAAAATAACATAATCATTAATCAAAGACAAAAATACATAAATGGTCAATGTGTTCGGCTAAACATACCATATTTGGTACGTATGAAGATTTTCAAGTACAGATGGTCTTAAGTTTGAAAATTTCTTTTAAAAATAGTCTTTTATGGTTAACATTGTTAAAAATAACTAGTTAGAGTTAAGTTTTTAAGAAATGTCCAAATTATATATATATATATATATATATATATATATATATATATATATATATATAATTTGGATATTTTATAAAAGTTAACACATTATTATAAAGAGTGTTAGCAATAAGGACAATTCTCACAAGGTTTACAAAGTTAATAATTATTTTATTATTGGAACGACAACACACTCTAATATATTCATAAAATACTTCTTAAATCCACATATGTCCCAAATGAGAGTTGAATCGTTGACCTCTTAGACTTGTGGAAATGGCTCGACATTGTGTTCGGCAAAAGGGTGGCAAACTTGACATACCCCCCCCCCCCCCCCAATGGTGGTATGCCAAGTGGCTAAGCTCAAACGATACATTACTGCCGAAGAGAGATATCGAGAGGAGATAAACTTCACATGATGTATTTTTTTTATGCAAGGTATACAGACACACGTGCAATGATTTGTTTATTATTCTCCAAGTCTTGCATAATAGTAACCCAACCTACCTAAATGGCATGACATGCATATTGTGTGGCAAAAATATTATGGTAGTGAGGTGGATGTTAAAAAACTAAAGTGGCATGGTGACAAATATGACACCGCTCTCTCGAGCTTAGAAAGAAAGCATTTCACCATAACGTTTGACCAAAAACATATTTGTAGTCAATAATCATTTATGCAAGAAATATTTATATATAAAGACCAAATGTGGTATCATTTTGACAACCACAAAAAGGCCAAAGGTAGTGATTTTGAGCTCACCAAGCTCAACGTCAGCCAAACAAACATCCACCTCATTTGATGGAAGAAGTGTCAAAACCACTATTATGAGAAGAGAGTGGGGAAAAGAGAGGGAGAAGCACCGTGTGAAAAAGAGGAGGAGGCAGATTCGACAAATGGCTTTTAAGTTGGGTTGTCGAGCTCGACATGCCGAGCTTAGGGGATGATATTGTCGAGCCGCCTCAACTAACATCGAGTCCACTTCCTTCAACCTAACAATTAAAGTAATTTTTGTCTAAAAAATAAAAACATTATCATTATATGTGTATGATAGATTATCATTATATGTGTATGATACGATGGAAATGATGTCGGGATTCTATAAAATGAGTATTTTTAGGGTAATTTTATATGTATCCCTGTGTACCTAATTATGAATACATCACTTTTTTTTAATCACAAATTCTTGAACTTACTTTGACTCGGGGACCAAGAGAGGACATAACAATAAATATTTGAAACTAGCAGACCAAGAGGACGATTCTGCACCCACTTCACGTGAATTACTCGATCCAAATTCCATTTTTCACTACGATCAAAGATATGTAATGAGGCGCAATTTACTTACGAAACATGTAGCTGCTGTTGTGAAATACCAAAAGGATCCACTAAGGGCGCTAGAAATGTTCAATTCTGCGAAGAAAGAAGATGGGTTTAAGCATAATCTGATAACTTACAAGTGTATGATTGAAAACCTCGGTTATCATGGTGAGTTTGAAGCAATGGAACGTGTGTTTACAGAAATGAGGTCGGATATTGATAATTATTTGTTAGAAGGAGCTTATGTATTCGCCATGAAAAGTTATGGCAGGAAGGGAAAGGTTCAAGAAGCTGTAAATGTATTTGAAAGAATGGATTTCTATAACTGCGAACCAGGTGTTCATTCGTATAACGCAATTATGAATATATTAGTTGAGTACGGGTATTTTGATCAAGCCCATAAAGTTTATATGAGAATGAAAGATAAAGGAGTTGTTCCTGATGTATATACTTTTACGATTAGAATCAAAGCGTTTTGTAGGACAAGTAGGTCTTTAGCTGCTCTTAGGCTTCTCAAGAACATGCCTGCGTCAGGGTGTGAGTTCAACGCAGTTACCTATTGTACAGTGGTAGGTGGATTCTATGAAGAAAACAATCAATCCGACGCATACCAACTGTTCGATGAAATGCTCATGAGAAGCATCTTTCCTGATGTTGTCACTTTTAACAAGCTTATACACATACTTTGCAAGAAAGGGAATGTTCAAGAGAGTGAGAGACTTTTCAACAAGGTACTAAAGAGAGGCATATCTCCAAATGTCTTCACATTCAATGTCTTCATTCAAGGTCTATGCAAATCCAAACAGCTCACCCAGGCTGCCAGAATGCTGGATTCTGCCAGTAAACAAAACTTAACACCCGATGTTGTCACATTCAACACACTCATATGGGGTTTATGCAAGAACTCAAAGGTTATGGAAGCTGAGAGTTACTTACAAATGATGGTAAACAAGGGTCTCGAGCCAGATGATTTCACATACAACACCATAATCGATGGGTACTGCAAACTGGGCATGGTGGAGAGTGCTTCCAAGATTCTTAAAGATGCAGTTTTTATGGGGTTTAAGCCTGATAAGTTTACTTATACCTCTTTAATCTATGGATATTGCCAAGATGGTGATATGGATCGAGCCATGGCTGTATTTAGAGATTGTTTGAGAAAGGGTGTGAAACCCATTACTATTATGTACAACACATTGATTAAAGGTTTGGCTAAACAGGGTCTAATTTTGCAGGCATTGGAGTTAATGGAAGAAATGCCAGAAAACGGGTGTTATCCTGATACATGGAGTTATAATTTATTGATTGATGGGCTTTGCAAGATGGGTTGTGTATTGGATGCTGATAGATTCATGAATGATTCTTTGGGAAAAGGTTTTATTCCTGATATATACACGTTTAACACTTTGATTGATGGTTATTGTAAGCAGTCGAAGATGAGTATTGCTATTGAAATGGTGGATAAAATGTGGGATCATGTGACACCTGATGCTATCACATACAACACTCTGTTAAATGGCCTTTGCAAGAATATGAAATCTGAAGACGTGATTGGAACTTTTCAAGAAATGAAAAACAATGGTTTTGCTCCTGATGTAATTTCTTACAACACATTGATTGAAAGCCTTTGTAAAGCTAGAAAACTGGATAAAGCCATGGAAGCTTTTCAGGAAATGGAGAAAACTGGACTAAACCCAGATGAAGTTAGCTATGGCACATTGATTAGTGGGTTTTGTGAGAATGGAGATCTTGAACGAGCCTATGAGCTCTTCCGTCAATGTAATCTCTCCCACACAACTCCCATATTCAATATCATGATAAAAGCTTTCAGTGAGAAGATGAAGATGGATGACGCACAGAAGCTGTTTGATGAAATGCCTGAACCAGATAACTTCACTTTTCGTTGCATGATTTATGGGTTTTGCAGAATAGGAGACGTTGACCATGGTTACAAGTTTCTTCTTGATGAGATTGACCATGGGTTCATACCATCAGTTGCTACATTTGGGCAGGTGATAAACTGTCTTTGTGTGAAGCATAGAGTGCGTGAAGCAGTAGGTGTTGTTTACCTGATGGTGCAGAAGGATGTAGTCCCAGAGACTGTAAACACCATATTTGAAGCAGATAAAAAGGTGATTGCAGCTCCGAAGATTGTTGTGGAAGATTTGTTAAGGAAGAGTCATATTACTTATTATGCATACGAACTTTTGTATGATGGTGTAAGAGATAAAAAACTTTCAAAGAAAAAACTTTCAATTAATAAAACATTGAATCAGTAATCCACAAGTGTTCTTTAACTATAGTTCAATTATTGTGCAATTACTTTTTTATATGTATGGGGCTCTTTGATAGTTGTTAATTGAATCTAACTGAGTTACACCTAGCCTCTAACTAGACCCAAAAAAAAGACACAATCCTAAGTGTCATACATAACTCCATCCTGGCTGTTTCTTTATCCCAGTCCCTTTCATCTCGTTTCTAATCTTTAAAACTTCTTCCCAATTCCCCAATTCAGCCAAAATATTGGATAACCCCACATACCCTCCATCTGACAACGGCGCCAACTCAATAAACTTCTCAGCCGCCATTCTCCCAATCTCAACATCCCCATGCACTTTACATGCAGCAAGCAATGTACCCCACACTAACCCATCCGATTCAACCGGCATCTTCCCAATAAACCCAACCGCTTCTTCCAATCTCCCAGCCCGGCCCAAAACATCCACCATACATGCATAATGCCTCAAACCCGGTTCAATCCCATAATCTTTAACCATAGACTCCAAATAACAATACCCCTCTTCCACCAAACCACCATGGCTACACGCACTCAACACACCCACAAAAGTCACTGAGTCCGGTTTTATCCCTGACTCGACCATGAGTTCATACACTTTTAATGCGGCTAACCCATCTCCATTTTGAGCATACCCGTTGATCATCGCGGTCCACGTGATCACATCCGGGTTATCAATCTGTTCAAACGACTTACAACAATCATCAAGATTCCCGAATTTTGAGTACATCGTGACCAATGAACTCCCGATTGATGTATCGGATTCGAGCCCGAGTTTTACGATCCGTCCGTGTAACTGGACCCCGGTTTCGGGTCCGTTTACGGATCGTAAAATGGACGAGATCGTGAACGAATCGACCTCGAAACCGGACACGATTAGCTCACGAAAAAGATGAAATGCATCTTCGATTAGCCCGTTTTGTGCATAGCTTGAAACTAAAGAAGAACACGATACCGGGTCTTTAAAAGGCATCATGTTGAACACCAATTTAGCTGATCTTAAATCGCCACATTTCGAGTACATATGAACTATTGGACTTCCGGCAAAGATGAGTCGCCGGAAAAAGAATCCATGGATTTCCTTGCCGGATTTTAAAGATTGAAGAGACGCACAGGCTGCAAGGACGGGTGTTAAAGTCTTTTCATCTAATATGATATGATTAACAAGCATTTCTTGAAATAACTCAATAGCTTTATATGCAAACCCGTGTTCTGTAAATCCCGCAATCATTGATGCCCAAGAAACTTCGTCTTTCTCGGGAATTTCCCGGAAAATCTTGTAGGATTCTTTTAAGCAGTCGCATTTCGAGTACATGGTGAAGAGAGAACAACCCACTAAAGGGTTATTAAAAATCCCGGTTTTATGCGTATAGCAATGAATCTGTTCACCTAATTGTAATTGATCCGTGATACTCAACACACTCGGTATACAAGATTTATCAGGTTTTAAACCTTCTCGAAACATTCTTTTCAATAAACTAAATGTTTTTTCTAATCTTCCATTTTGAGAAAAGCAAGTTATCATTGCTGCCCATGTACTTGGATTCATTGAATGTTTTGAGTCTTTGAATATCTGTTTGGATGATTCTACTGCTCCTGTTCTTGAGTATGAATTTATCAAAGAATTCTTCACGGTTGGATCGGAATAGCCGGTTTTACAAATCCAACAATGGATTTGGAACAATAATATTGGGTTTACACACGCGGAAAGAACACTAGTGATAGTGTAATTGTTTATTTCTACCTTTAAAGATAGCATTTCTTTAAATAACTGAAGGGCTGATTCAAACTCACCTTTTTGAACAAAACCTGTGATGATAGCAGTCCATGAAACCACATTATGAACAGACATTCGTGAAAATATCTTCACAGCTTCATCTACTTGGCCACATTTGGAATAGAAGTCGATTATAGCAGTGGACACAAATACGTCTTCTCCATCACCATATTTGATAACCAACCCATGAACTAATCTGCCGAGGTCAAGTTGTTGACATTTAGCGCAAGCACTGAAAACAGAAGGAAATGTGAATTTATTTGGAGAAGGAAGTCCGCGACACATCTGCTGAAAAAGATTCAAACCCAGATGGTCTTCATTGTGTTTAATGGCACCGGAAATTATCGCATTCCAACAAACCACATTCCCACAAGATTCATCGTAAAAAACCCTTAAAGCATCATTGAAATTGCAACTCTTTAGGAATAAATCTATCATCCCACTCCGAACATAACCATCCAAAGAGAAACCATCTTTTAATGCGAGTGAGTAAAGTTGTTTCCCGCAATTAACCAAATTGGAAGCTATACAACCGGAAAGAGCACTCCCGTATGTAAATTCATTTGGGTAAAAACCCAAAGAATGCATTCTACAGAAACTTCCCCAAGATTCTGCATACCTAAGGTTTCCATTGTGACACGAGATGATGAGATTCCAAGAATTAATGTTTGGGTGAGGAATTGCGTCGAACACCTTGAGTGCGTGATCAAAGACCGAAGCTTTATAATAACAGCGCAATAAATAATTCGAAAACTCGGTATTCGAATGGAAGGCGTTGGTTTTGAGGAAATGGGTATGTATGATTTTAGTTTCTACAAGTGTATAGTCTCGTGATTTCGCTGATTCATTGAGGTACTGATAAGGGTCGAACGTAGTAGGGAAATTTTGCTGGTTGTGTGGTTTTTTGGGGAAAATTGATGGGACCTGTAGAGCAGAAACAAGGGAGGAAAGAAATTTGGTGGAGTAAATTGAGAATTTTAAATTGATGTGATGATTACTGAGAGCTTTCTTGGGTATTCTGGAATTAAGGAACATGGCAGGTAAAGCAGCTACGCGGGAAATTCTCGCAAGCGCCAAGACTTACAAATAAATGTGTCGGCAACACTATTTACCATAGGCGGTAGGCGTGTCGTCCCACGGTTCCGAATTCGGGTAGAATAGGTCGGATGGATGGGTATAATAGGTCGGATGGAGCGGGTAACATTCGAGTAATATGTTAACTCGATAACAATAAATGTCGGTTTTAAGGTATGAATATTAATTTCCGGGTATACCAGAATTCGTTTACACAATATACATTATACATGAGTAGGAGGTAGTTAGGTAGGCACGCTTCAAAAAAAACCCTTCGGTTTCTTCTTATGATCGACGTAAGCAAATACGACGTTAAGCAATCCCACGCAATCGCAATTCTCACTATCGTCTCAGCCTCAAACACGTTAAACTCTCATCGGCTCCGACTGATCACACTTCGGTTTCTTCCCTTTCCATCTGGTCATGCTGAAAAGAAAAGTACCAGTCTCCGTGAACCTTAATCGATCAAAAGACAGTTTAAGTATGCAATCACAATCACAGGTTAAAAAATTTGCATCCTCTCTGATTTCTTTGTTGTGTTGTTGTTAATCACAGGTTAAGTTGGAATAATTTCATCATATAAAGAATAAATATCAAAAAAATTTTAGCCGCATTATATATGCATGTCGATCTTAACAAAGAAACTCCGATCTAGTAATTGTGGTTTTTAGCCTTTTATGTTGAAGCTCATTGAATGATTTTTGTATGTGTAGAAACCATTTTGATCTATTTGTTTATCCTTCTTTATCTTAATTCAGTTACTTAAGTTGATATCAATCTAGTTGACATTGATATTCTGAAGATTGGGGATGGTGTTCCATACCTCATTAGCATAGTGGGGACGGTGTTTCATACCTCATTAGCAGTAGAGCAGGGACGAAGCCCAAGTAAGGAAAAGAGTGAGTGTGGGTTGGGCTCGTATCTCACTATCAGTAGGAGCGTGGACGGGGTTCCATGATTCAACAGTAGCAGGACAGGGGCGATGCCTAAGATAGGCGAGACCTTAGTACAGTAATCCAGTAGAGTATGTTAGATATGTGTTGTGATATGATTGCATGCTAGTATATGTTAGCGGGCGGGGCCCGGAGACAGGCGAGGCCTAAGGAAAACAGATCTATACGCTGAGCGGGACTCGAAGTCAGGCGGTGCCTGGTGGCGGACGGGGTCCGAATGTCCGATAGCGGGCAAGGCCCAATGCAGCGGGCAGGAACCCAGTATGTGGTTATGTGTTCAGTATTATGTATGGTATGTTTGGATAAGTAGATATGTATGATATGCGGTAGGTTGGAGAACTCACTAAGCTTCGTGCTTACGGTTTTCAGTTTTGGTTTCGGGTATTCAGTTTTCAGAAGAGTAGCTCGGGAAGGTTGCAGTGCACACACCATGACAAGTTAGCTTGGGATGTTTACTCTGATAATTAAACAAGTGTTTTGGAAATGAAACTATGATTTGTCATATGAACCCTTTTTGTATGTTGGAATGACGTAACGCTTTGAATTAGTATTGTTTTTAAAAGAAATTTTGGACTCGAAATATGGGATGTTACAAGTTGGTATCAGAGCCTTGGTTTGAGGGATTTGGGCACACTCTCAGATGTGTCTGAACTCAAACTGAGGAAGTGGTATAAAAATTTTCCAAAAGAAAAACCATATTTATAAAAGGATTTTGAGGAAAGAAAAGGGTTTTAGAAAAAGCAAAAGGAACTTTGAAAAGAGAAAAAGGGTGTGGTGCATGCAATCAGCCGAGCTCAAGTAAGTTCTCCTAAATTACCCATACAAGTTTATGTTATGATATGATTCTGTGATCAACATGTTGTATTTAGGGCTAAGGATATAGGAGGATGCCTTATGTGCCTGTTATATGCACTTATTGAGCTATATGTTAGCATTTGTTAGACAGTAGTAGAATAGCCTGCTTAGGTTATGCTTGATTATGTGAGCTTATATTGCATGCTAGTACAGATTCTTGTATTTTGATAGAACTGCTTAATTATGTTCTGGTTAGATTTCCCTTTGGTCTGAATGTTGCTTGATTTGTGCTTCGTGGGATTCTGAGTGATGGGGGTTAGCTATTAGATGAATGCGTTAAGTTACATGTGATCAGGGTTAAATAATCTCAGAGTTCTGGATTTGACCCTACTGCCTAGCTCTCGTTTAAATCTAACCGTTGTAGGGACGAGTCCTTTACTTGAAGGATTATCTGAGCCTCGTCACATGTGATAGTATTCAGGTAATGGCTGATTGGAATTACGAGGAAATCTTCAACAGCTGAGGACTGGTTGGGTCGGAGGTTTCCCTAGGATAGGCCTAGGATGAGTTTAGTGTTGGGAGTAGTGGTAGTCGTGCAAGGGACTTGGTGGAGTCGAGGAAACTCTTGAGGAAAGTACGGATAGATGTAGAAGGTAGTATGGACCCGTACTACTGAAAGCAGAGGATCCGTACTCGATTCAAGAGGGGCCAAGACAAAACCAGGGAACTTGCAGTGCGTGTGAGGTCCCTCAGCTGTGATATGTATTTTGATGATTGTTATGGCATGTTTTCAGTATGGCAACATCGCAAGATGGACCGGTGTATGGATGAGGTGTCAGAGAGGGGTCAGGCTCGGGTTCAGGGATTGAGCAGCTCGAGGAGCGGATGAGAGAGTTTGTATCAGCTGAGATTACACGCGGTATTCTTGACCAGACTCCTGTGATCTTTGGCACAATCAAGGAGGGCATCCTGGAGATTCTGGATGAGAGGCTTGGAGCCTTTCGCACAGAGTTGATGGCTATGATAGGAGCGTGTACTTTGACTTTCCGGGAGTTCAGGGCTTGTGGAGCTCCAGATTATCATAGGGCTAGGGACCCCATTGCTAGTAGCAGATGGTTGGCTGATGTCGCCAACACTTTTCGTTCTAGCCGGTGTCCCGAGGGGGAAAAGGTTCGACCCGCCTCCTGTCTTCTGAAGGACAAGGCACATGATTGGTGGGAGGAGGTTGGTCATGTTATCAAGGATGATGCTGCGTTGGACGCGATGACATGGAGTGATTTCTCGGCAAGGTTCAAGGTCGAGTTTGCACCGATTATTGAGGTGCAACAGCTGCCCAAGAGTTCCAGGATCTACATCAAACGACCGAGACGGTGGCGGAGATCACCACCAAGTTTAGGGAGAGGGCTCTTCTTGTTCTGCAATATGTCGCGGATGAGGAGATGAAGAAGGCTCGATATCACGATATGTTAAGAGACGACATCAGAGAGTTTATGAGTCGGTCCAGCTGCAAGACACTGGAGGATATGATTGCTTGGGCCAGGGAAAGGGAAATCGATTTGGAACACCTCAAGAAGAGGATGCCGAAGGAGGTTCAGGTATCTACGAGATCGAGCAAGAGGCCTAAGATATCAGACTCTAGATCGAGAGGTCCTCAAGACCGGGGTCGTTGTTGCAAGTGCAGCAGGACGCATGAGGGTGCGTGTAGGAGTGGCAGCGGTGGTGATTCTGGTTGCTTCAAATACGGTCAGATTGGTCATTTCAGCAGAAATTGTACTGCTACCACCACCCAGGGATCATACATGTTATGTTTCCATTGCAGTCAGAAGGACCACAAGAAGGCCCAATGTCCGAGTTTGCATTCAGCAGGACAGGTGATGGCACCTGCTCCTGCAACCATGAGGATCACCGACGGCCGTCAGGGCCGGGCAGAGATGCCTGCATTGAGGAGCACGACGTATCAGTTGGTTTTAGATGGTGTGTGAGCAGCCCGATGTGTCAAGTACATATCTTATTTCATTTCTCTATCAGCTTATGATATGGTGTTATTGTTATGGCTCTGCATCGATATTGATAATGGTACTTCGGAATTTTGCGGCCTGCTGGTGATTTACTTATATGCCATCTGCATACCTTAGGTGTTAGAATGATAGTTTGAGGTCATCTCCTTTAGAGTGGGTTACTTAGGATGCATTATCTTTAGCATGCCTGTGAGGGGCTTGGTAGTGCCTCGCTAGTTCGGGAAGGTGTCGATTGGAAATGGATCGGTTAGATCCCCAATTGTGGTAAGTCAGGTTTTCAGCAAAGTGACCAGGGGATGGAAGGAAGAATTGGAAATTCTTCTGAGCTGTGAGTTGTGAGGAGCTAGTCAAGCCGAAGTGGGGGAGAGCCATCCGTATGGCCAAGGATAGAAGTAAGTACAATACTGGGGTGGTTTCGTAGTCTTAGCAAGGAAGAAAGCGGATCAAGTGGCTGTTTGGATGGAGGATCAGGTTAGTTGGGAGTTGGAGAAACTTTCCAACCTTGAGTTTGTGTATTCATGTCTAGCGGGTGACTGGTTCGGGAAAACCAGGTTGTAGAGCCTTCGCCAGATGTGAGTTTAGGCAGGATATAAGACTGTGGGGTAGCCGCAGCATTCCCCCAGCAGCAAGTCGTGAGGAAAGTGTCGTAAGACTGCGGGTAAGCCGTAGCGTTCATTAGCAATTTAGTTCGAGGAGTGTGGGCGGAGGCCCGTATCTCCTAGTCAGCGATGGGGATCAGGAAAGGCTAAGTCATTGAGGTTTAGTATGGAGTTGGCCTGCATAGTCCTTGTTAGGAGAGGCCACTCGAGTACGCAGTTGGGTGAGACCCGTGGGTGAGGTCCGTATGTTAGCAACATTATTGGTGAGACATGGGAGCAGGATTGCTCAGTAGTATGGTTTGGGTGAGACCCGTGAGATTATAGCAGCACAAGTGTGACCTGGTAGGGACCTTAAGGTCAAGATAGGGGATCGAGGATCCCAAGACTTGTAGCCCCAGAGTGGCGGGATAGATAAAGCAGCTTAGATAGCCGAAGTTTCTCTAGAAGTCACTGGGAGCGACTAAGAGATTGTGCTAGTTGTAGTGACCGGTGAGTATCCTGTAACCTAGTTATCAGCATAATCTGTAGAGGGACCAGGGTGGTCTTGATCCATTTGTAAGGCGAATGAGAAACGGTAGGACTTTAAGGCAAGGAAGTGGCGATAGAGAGGTATGGTGTGGGATAGCTAGTTGACCAATGAGTGTTACGCCTCTCGTAGCAGGGATAGATAATCTCAGAGGGAAGGGTTTGACCCTGTTGCACAACTCTCGTTGGAGTCTAACCGTTATAGGGATGAATCTTTTACTCGGAGGATTATCTGATCCATACGCTGGGCTGGGTTCTCAGTGCTAGGTTATTGTAGCCTGAAGTGTTCGGTAGGTATCGACAGTAGCGACCAGCACTGGGAGTGGCTGGAGTGATGGATACCATGAAGGATATGTCTCTCTCAGTGGTAGGGGAGGTGATTCGTGGTAGAATGCTACCTTGGGAAGGCCAAAAAGCACGCAAGGAAAAAGGAGGGGGTGAACCCCTAGGATTTCAGCATAAGTACTCGGGGTGTACTAGAAGGATTGTCAGTTGAGTGAGTTGTGTGCTCAGGATTGGTAGGATTAGAGTGCACTTGAGGATTGATAGCTACAAGGACTAGTTTTCTTCTGGGTAACCAGGCGTAAGGTTCATGGAAGTGGTCGGTCGGAGTTATATTCATCAGGCTAGGGTGATATGAGCGGATTGTAGGACAGATGGCCGTAGCGGACTTCGAGGATGAAGTCTAGTATAAGTAGGGGAGAGTTGTAACACCCAGAATAAGAAAGACCAAGAAAAGAAAGGAAAATCTCCAAGTCAAGGAGTCAACTCGTCGAGTCCAGGGAAGAACTCAACGAGTCGGAGCGGGATCCGGGTTATAGAATAAGTGACCGACTCGGCGAGTCGGCGAGTGGACTCGGTGAGTCGACGAGTGGACTCGGTGAGTCTAGTCTGGATGAGAAAAGCCCTAATCTTAGGGTTTGCACCCTATTTAAAGGACCTTATGCCCTCTCCTCAGCCCCCCTGTCGGCCAGAAGCTTCTTTAAGCAATTCCAAACCCTAACTTGAGTAAGAGGAGGAGGAAAGTGAGCTTGGGGCTTTTGCAAGAGGAAGATTTGGAGGATTTGAACACTAAGGAGCTGGAGGATTCAACTCTTTGGTTGTGAGCATTAGTTTGAAGGTAATAATCTGTCACTTTGCCTTTATTGCTTCTAAATCTTTTCTTGGATGATGTTTTGGGACCATTTTGGCATGTTAAGGAGCCATTTCGAGTTAGAAATACAGATCTAAGGTTGCTACTTCAGAACTAGGCTTGTCTTGGTCCAAAAACCCGTAAAGTATCAACCCTTGGTGTGTTGGTGAAGCATGTTTGACTTAAACCTTAGCCCTAGAGTGTTTTAAGCCTTTAGCTCCTTTGTTTCACGTAAAGTTTGCAACTTTACGTGAAGGGCGGGACTTAGAAGAGTAGATCTATAGTTTGGAGCCCCTGTATGGATCGAAATCCACTATATGGATTAAGAACTGAAGTGACTCGACGAGTCACATGGGTAGACATGGTGATTTGTATGAAGATGGGCAGGAACTCTTCGAGTTGGAAGAACAACTCGACGAGTCTGTTGAAGATTGCTTTGGACTCAGCAAGTCTGTTCTTGCACTTGGCGAGTCTGGTCGCAAAACCTCAACCTTTTCTAGTTAAGACGCAGATGAGTGAGTTGAGTGGTGACTCGGTGAGTTGGACAGGATGGGACTCAGAGATCGTTGAACTTGGCGAGTCTTGGGGTGACTTGGCGAGTTGAGTCGTATATTTAGAGTTTTTGAGTTTAAGAACTCGGCGAGTCTATGCGTTGACTCGGCGAGTCGAGTCAACTAGAAGGTTGACTTTGACCAGGACTTTGACTTTGACTAGAGTTGACTTAGTTTGACTTCTAGAGTTCAGTTTGGAGCTAAGTGTTATATTGATATTAGTAGCTCGAGGATCTAGTGGAGCAGCGGTTCAGAGAGTTGTCGGACAGCAGCCAGAGGGTTATCAACAAAGTTCAGCAGTGCAGGTGAGTTTCCCCTTGTGTGAATGGGTCTACGGCCACAATGCCGGCCCATGTAGTTATGAGTAGGAAAACCTGGGGGTTAGCCCTAGGCACAGTATGCTAGTATGACATTCGGGACTAAGGTCCAATGTTAGCGGGCGGGTGCCCAAGGAATGGTTTGTATGATAGTTATACTTATTGTTTGTGTGATACATGTATGTGCCTGGTAGGGTGGTGAGTATGGGCGAGGTCGCGTATCTCACCAATGACAGAGTGGGGACGGTGTTCCATACCTCATTAGCAGTAGAGCAGGGGCGATGCCCAAGTAAGGAAAAGAGTGAGTGTGGGTTGGGCCCGTATCTCACTGTCAGTAGGAGTGTGGACGGGGTTCCATGATTCAACAGTAGCAGGACAAGGGCGAGGCCTAAGATAGGCAAGACCTTAGTACAGTAATCCAGTAGAGTATGTTAGATATGTGTTGTGATATGATTGCATGCTAGTATATGTTAGCGGGTGGGGCCCGGAGATAGGCGGGGCCTAAGGAAAACAAATTTGTACGCCGAGCGGGGCTCGAAGCCAGGCGGGGCCTGGTGGCGGACGAGGTCCAATAGCGAGCGAGGCTCAATGCAGCGGGCGGGAGCCCAGTATGTGGTTATGTGTTCAGTATTATGTATAACATGTTTGGATTAGTAGATAGTATTATGTATGGCATGTTTGGATCAGTAGATATGTATGGTATGCGGTAGGTTGGGGAACTCACTAAGCTTTATGCTTACGGTTTTTAGTTTTGGTTTTAGGTATTCAGTTCTCAGAAAAGAAGCTCGAGAGGGTTGCAGTGCACACACCATGCGAAGTTAGCCTAGGATGTTTACTCTGATAATTAAACAAGTGTTTTGGACATGAAACTATGATTTGTCATATAAACCCTTTCTGTATGTTGGAATGACTTAACGCTTTGAAATAGTATTGTTTTTAAAAGAAATTTTTGAACTCGAAATTTGGGATGTTACATTAACTTTCAGTTTTTGACTTATTATCATCTTCTTTTTGGTTCATTAAGTTTTATTATTTGAAATATCAAATTTATATACATACTATACAAGGTAAACAAAAATAAAACCAAACATCGATAAGAAGTATTTTTGCTATAAAATGATGAACTGTTGTAAGCATAAACAAATAACGATGTTAAACAATATAAATAATGCTTGAGGTTAAAGGGAAAAATTTAACATAATGTTATACAACTTTAAAAATGTAATATAAAGATGGAGGTTAAAAGGGCAAAATTTTAACAAAAAATATAACCTTTTTATGAACATATATTTCTATTAGACTTTTTCAAATGAAATCAAAAAGTAAAAACAAACCCAATATACTTTAACTTCTTGTAGTAAGAATAACAACAAACACACCATTAAGAACCCTAACATCTACACAAATACAATCAAAATTTTAATTATACGAGAAAGGAAGCAAACCCAAACTTAGCCAAGATAATTCCGTAGCCAAGGTAATTTCTTAGCCAAGTTGATCCTTCAACCTGCGATCATAACTTCCGAACATCGGCCAAATACATTATTAAGAACCCTAGCATCTAACAAAAAAAACCAAAATTGAATATGCATGATTTATGAATTTTATAAACGAAAATAAGCCTCCTTTACCACAAAATATACAAATCTCATATAGTCATCTGTTTTAAGGCACATAAATGACGTCAAAGCTATTTCCATCCATTAGAATGAACACTAACTTAAACTAACATTCAAGGAAATTAACAAACCCTAACGATCGGCAAATCGATATTAACAATAATTAACTAAATAATGAAAATCTTTAGCTAGGTATTTGCAAATATGTTACCTGTAACATGAGTCACAATACTTTAGGTTGAATCGATGGATGATAGAGTGCGTTGGTAGTGAATGATCATCTTCAGCGTCATGTTGCAATGGTGGAACCGAATTAGGTTTAAGAGTTCTGTGATGTTAGGTTACGAATGAAATCTAATTTTGAAAATTTTGAAAATCATTAAGGAGACATATAACTCTTCAAAACAAACAGTGTTTTTCTTCTTATTTGGTCAAGATGATGTTAACAATTTAATATAAGATTGGAAAAGCTATAAATGAAACACAATTAAAGGCTCTTATTGCTTTCGATGATGAAATAAAGTTTTTTTTAATATATATATGTTAGAGATTTCATCTAAAAAAATTGAACCTAACACTTGAATGTGGTGAAATGAGATTCAAATTCTTTTCAATTCCAAGTGAAGCAAATAACCATTTAGTCTTTTTGTCGGAAAAGATGATAGAATGAGTTTTTGGAGAAAGGATTCAATGGGGAGCGGAGCATGAAAGTGTGATAGGGAGACGTTTATTTTATTAGAAAAATAATAATATCAAATAAAGTTTAATAGAATTTACAAAATAACATGTAAATTGGGTATTTTATAGGGATTTAAAAAAGTTAAACTAAACCATGTTAGCTTTTTGGATCAATGTTATAACCAAACCTTCTCAAAAGAACTATATTACAGGTCGAAACTTCTTTAAACTTCAGGCAAAGAAAAATAAAAATTGTATGGACTATTTTTACAGTTTTCACTATATAATAATAAAAAAAGTATACAAATATTACGGCAGCTATTTATAAAGAACGTGATTGTTGTCGTTATACGTGATTAAATGATACGACTTAAAGTATAGTGGCTTTATAGGTGCATGTGAATTTAAATTCTAGTTTTATAAATATCACATCAACACTAATATGACTCACTAATGAGATTTTTTTTTTCAGCAGGACAACGACTTTAAACAAAAAGAAAAAAAATAAAGAGAATGGTTATTTAAAAATAAACGACTTGAAACAATGTTTTTTTTTTTTTTTTTTTTTTGGGAGGATGGGGGGAATTAAAAAATGTAAAACCTGTTGGAAATTATAATGGAACAAAGCAAATTACTATTTTCCTTTATTCCATACTAATAGAAGAAAATTTGTGTAGATTTATAAGACTATTTATTCTGTTGATAAACATTCAAAGCTTTGAGTGGATAAACATTCAAAGCTTTGAGTGGATCTGAAGATGAGTTAAACCTACACTTAGCCTAGTCGATGCTGTGAGTGCATGATTTAGGTGCATGTGACACTTCGCATGAAGCCATTTTATAATTAGATTTGATCGTGAATGATTAATTTGATTTTCTGTACGAAACCTAGTAGCAATAATAATAATAATTGAACTTATCATCTTGTGACATCGCAACGCGTAATCCTCAATATTATTCATTCGTTGGTTGGTTGTTTTTGTGAAAACATTTTGGATATTTAGTCATAAAGATTATCTATCTATTCGTTTGTTTGTCAATTCTAAATAATACGTGATTAGTTCGTAATACCAATTATCGGATTGTTCAAGTCTGGATTTCAACATAACCTCACATAGAACAATATGATTAATAAGTCGAGAGGCAATAGGTATAACAAAATGCTAAGTAACAAAAACGTGAACATGTTACATGCTTACTAATCCAAATTTACAAACCTAACATACCGATTTAGCTGTTATCAAGATATTAATGCTCAAAATTGCTTTTCATAATTGTAAGATGAAAATGATGTATCCTGAGTAATACAACACATTGATGTTTATATTGAATTAAGGTAATACCAATGGTCCAGAGGTATTTAATTTTAAACCCGTGTATACGGAGCGGACATAAGAATATATATTAGGTGTTGTTAAGGTTGAAGTAGGTATTGTCGGTGTAAGAAAAAATAGGTAAAAATATCAACATTTTTTTCACTACGTACAGAAAAAATAGGTATTTCCGGTGCCTCATCGACACCAAGCAAAACCACATGGTGGGCGTTGGGGGAGGGGGGAAAACGGACAGCTGCACATGGTATAATTTTATTATTATTATTATATATATATATATATATATATATATATATATATATATATATATAATAACGACAAAGACCTTTTTTATATAGCTCGTCCTAGGTCTTTGGGAATATTTAATTCCTTAAGACCAGCATTGTAAAACCATCACTACGCGTATAATTATATATATATATATATATATATATATATATATATATATATATATATATATATATATATATATATATATATATATATATATATATATATATATATATATATACACACACACGGAGTCTATTATAAGCTATATATTAAGAATACAATCGTTATCAAAATTTTAATATAATATGTCATTTCATTTAGAAAAAGAAGGTTTAAAGTATTTATTAAAAAAATTGATTATAGGGTTCACCACCAAATTGAAGAGAGGGTGGCCATGTGTTGATGTTTATATTTGGACAACTCAAACAGTTCTCGAATTTAATTGTTCAAAACTTTATATTAATTAATTTAAAATTAAAAAAAATAATTTCAAGATAAGACTACAGTGAGAGTTGCAATTTTTCTATACTAATAAAAAAATAGTTTGTGTCAATTGTTATTTTCTTATTTAACTTTGTTTCTATCATTCTTTAAAAATAACAAATGTCTTTTTCTATAATTATATATTTAACTTTATATTCTTCTAAATCTCTTAATATTAAAATTATTTATTATCATTTTAAAATTCAAAATATCTGGTAATTAATAATTATAATTTGATTTGAATCAATTATTATAATTTTATATAAACAAAAAACATAAATATATTAATTAAAAATTTATTGAAAGTAATAGATTAATGATTATGGTTTTTTGCTATAAAAATTATTTATTTTTGTATACATGGTTTTTACGGATTATAATCTAATATCTTAATCAATAATCTATTGAAAATAATTGATTAATAATTATAATTTTTTACTATAAAAAATTATTTATTTTTGTTATGATGGTTTCCATGTGTTATACCGTTATAACAAATACTCATATTTTTTAAGTTGATATTGATTCACAAAAGAAGTTCCAAAGTAAAAACTATTAATTATGTCACAATAGTAACGCGAGGTATAAGATCTATCATTAACCTGGATTTCAATCATCTAGAGATTTTAGTGGAGTGACTAAATATAATCTAAAGTAAGTTCGAATTTGTATGCAAAGAATATTCTTAGTACTCTTTGGGCGAAAAAAAATAAGTTGTGTATATAAAGTATTAGGTTATAACCTTGGGATAATGATTTTAAAAGAGTAACAAACTTTCAATTTTTTTTCACATTTATTCACTAATTTTTTTTCATTCTCTATTTATCACTGAACTATTGAAACTGTTCACATTTTACCCTTATGACCGATGACAATCGATCATAAAGGTAAAATATGAACAGTTTCAATAATTCAGTAGCAAATAGATAATGAAAAAAAATTTAGTGGCTGAATATGAACAAAGTCAAAAGTTCATTTCCCTCTAAAAAAAATTCAATGATTAAATGCGAACAAACTTCCTCTTATATTATATTTTAGTAAATTATTTATTTTTGTTAAATTCTAGCAACATTTGTTGATGAAGAAATCTATTAAATAAAAAAACAAAACCCCAAAAAATATATTAAAAAAAAAACGAAAAACCAATGGTTTGGTATTTTCCAAAATAAAAAATCAAAATTTCCAATCTGATTTTGGTTTAACAAAAAAAAATTGAACAATTCTCACCCATAGATATTAATAAATTGTGTTTCATGATCAAAAATTACGATGTATTCTGAAGAAAAAAAATAAAAAACCTTATTTTTTTAAAATAGTTATTTAAATATGAATTGTTTTTTCTAAAACATTTTAAAATTATGAGTGAATTTTTTGAAAGAAAAAAAATAGCAACGCTTTAATTGTTGAATATATAGCTATTTTTTTCTAAAAAAATCGTAAAGGTAATATGGATGGGTTGGTTTGGGCGCAACACTTCATAAAACATGTTAACGGTTTTACTTAATTTTATATATCTAGTTAAATAATCATAAATTTCAATAATTATTCAAACTTTTTAAGAAAATATATTCTCAAATTTAAATCAATTGTCCGGGTAAATTAAAAATGTTTAAATTCTAAACAACTTGATTTTCATTTTCGTTATCATTTTTAATAGTAAATATACTAATATGATGTATGTCAATAGATGGAGTATAACAATATATATATATATATAATGTATCAATGTAGGTATGTATTTTTTTTTAAGAAACAATGTATATGGTTTAATGTACGTCAATTTATATGTTGCATAATTTTATAACACAAAATTCATATATATATATATATATATATATATATATATATATATATATATATATATATATATATATATAAAAGATATAATATTAGGATAATGTTTATACACATAATATTGCATAGTTTTATAACATAAAACTTATACATATAATGTTGGTTTTGATTTTCGTTTTTATACCTTTTTCGGGGTTTTGTTTTTTTTTTCATAGATTTTTTCATCAACAAATGTTGATAAAAATTAATAAAAATACATAATTTGTTAAACCATAATACAATACGAAAGTTTGTTCACATTTAGTTATTGAACTTTTTTGAAAAGGAAAACGAACTTTCAATTTTGTTCACATTTAGTCACTAAACTTTTTTTCATTATATATTTGTCACTGAATTATTGAAACTGTTCACATTTTACCCTTATGACCGGTCATAAGGGTAAAATGTGAACAATTTTACCGGTCATAAGGGTAAAATGTGAACAATTTTAATATTTCAGTGGCAAATAGCGAATGAAAAAAAAAGTTTAATGACTAAATGTGAACAAAATCGAAAGTTTGTTACCTTTTCAGGTTATTATCCTTAAAGGATTTGTTTACGTGTTTGTGTGTGTTTGTGCATGAAACACGAGACCAATGCAAATGGTGACGGAAAGAACCTTTAGGTGCCATACCTTTGACTAGTCTATTTTACATGAAGCATACTAGTTTAAGTTTTAGATGTAAAACTTTAAGTTTTAGATTCAAGTTTTAGATATAAAACTTTTAGTTTTAGATTTATCTAAGCTTATTCGAGAGAGGGACAATCCTGACAGTGGGTAACCTCGACGCTGTCCAGGGCCCATGTCTTAAGGGATCCAAAATTTATGGTATATATATTGTATACTAGATGAATACCCAGAGCCTACGTCTCTAAGAAGCCCAAAACAATTATGTACACATTTCTTAGGGGTCCAATTGCCAAATTCCCAATTTAGCCCAAACTTAAATTAACCCAAAAAATAAAGAAATTGGCATGATCAATACTAGATGAACGCACATGTGGAAAGGTTAAGAACGAATGAAGTTCCAAAGTGGGAATTAGGACGCCTTGTGAATAGAATCGACATCATCGATAATGGTAACTGAATTTTCATATAGATTAGGTAGAAACTCGTGCATTATCGACATCATGACGTTGCATTGTCTTGTAACATTAGATTTTTATTTTTGTATGTGAGTTTGATATACATCAAGCGAGAATTAGGACGCCTTTGTATGTCAACTTTTTATTTTAGATTTTTGTTTCTGATTTTTTCTTATCAATCTAAGTTTGTATATCAGATTTCTTTTTCTGAAATATTATATTTTTTTTATACATCAAATCTCTAAAGTTGATTATTACAGAAATAGTGAAATGCAATGCTTTAAGTTTCAGAGTTTTCACCCATCAAGGTAAAATGTTTTTTGATTTGTTCCAAATATTATGTTGATGTTTGTTTTTGATTTGTTTCTTTCAGAGTTTCAGCTTCAAATATTAGATTTCTTATTTTATAATATAATATTTAGTCAAAGTTTTAGGTTTTTAGATTCTTTTTGGTTTTATTTTATCTATCATTTTGTATGACTTTTGTAATTGATTTTATTTTCCAGACTACGTTTATATTAGGCTTCCACTAAGATAGAAATTGTGTGTATTCATTTCTTGAAATAGTCTATAGTTATTAATAATAATAAAATGTTTCATAAAGTTTGTTGCTACTTTTTATAATGACAATGTATGCGATGTGGTATCAAGTTATCTTTTTATTTTTTTGAATTAAAGTGATTGTTATCCAAATGTTTTTATAACATATAGCATCTTATTAACCATTAATGTTAGTGTTGCATTTGCATAGAGATTTTTTTTTTCTTCATAAATGAAGTTATTAAAGAAAATTGCATAAGAAATATCAAATGTTGTGACAATATTGTGTATAAATAAAGATATGTTAGATAAACTGATAATATTTTAATGATTTTGCATATAAAAAGTAAAAAAAATATATTATCCTTTAAATATGTTGTTTTTTTTGTAAATATCACGGTTATATTTGTGGGGGAAATGACACAAATACTCTACAAAGTTTTTAGGGTTGGTCGATTCAATCCCTAAAGTTTTTGGCATGCTTTATGGGTCCCTACACTAGGATATAATATGCTCTTTTAGTCCATGTCAACTTGTAATAGCCGGTTCACCATGCGACAATGATCATTTAGACAAAAAAAAAAAAAAAAAAACTCACATTGTGCCCCTATAAAACAAAAAAAAAAAGTTTGGGGATCAAATGCTTATGAAACAAAACGAGCTTCAGAACTATATCAATCTTCTATACCTCAGTTAGATCAGTGGAGACATAGTCAACTTAAATACCGGTTAAACCATAAATACCGGTTTAACCACATCAGAGACGTAGTCAACTTAAATACCGATCAAACCACAATAGAATCTTCAACATTTAACATTTTCAAAATCCAACAACCCAAAATTATGTTTTAAAACATTGCGCCTTAATATGGGGGTTGCCATCGAAACTCAAGGCAAGCGCAACAAAGGAAACTTTGTGCAAAGTTTTTTGGTTGACTTCCTTTATATCGGTTTACCATTTGGATAAGATTGTTATGCTTGTCCAGTTTAGCAAGCCGAAATTGGTTTATGAATTTTTGGAGCTGAAATTAAGTTTAGAGAAGAAGAATGATGCAATTTATGTTTTACACCCTCTTTCAAAGCTTTTACAATGAGGACAGACGTGTGCTACTTCTTATGACACTTACAAACAAATTTGTTGATCGTCTATTTCTAAAGTCTTGTTTGTTGATCAAGCTAAAGGAGTTGGTGTTAAGTTTAAGACCAAAAGGGTTCAGCAAAATGTTTGTTTTCATTATTTGGATACCAAAAAGCAGAAAAAGTCTCAATCAAGTTTTTCTAAAGGAGAGATACTAGATGTTGTGTCCTACTGAGACTCTTATACGCAACCAACTAAGTTTGTGAAATCTTGTATTTTTTATTTTTCCTTCCTAAAAAGAGATTAATGTTATTACCGGCTTTTATTTTTGTGGCAAATTTTAAAATATATGTCTCGTTAGTTTCTCATATCCAACCAGGTTTGTATAAATACTAGATTATGACATGCGTAAAACACGGGAAACATATAAAAAATACATATAAAGGTATAACTAATCAATGTTTCACAAAAAAATATTATTTACAAACATAGAGGTTTTATCATAATGGTTAGTTAAAATTAATATATACATTGTTATGAATATCCGATCTATTTTCTGTCAACAATTATTTCTACTTTTAAATGATTATATAATCAATTTTTAGCTATTGAGAGAAAGATAAAAATTAAACCATTTATATTTTTCTTCATACTATTCTCAATTGATGGAAAATCAATTAACCTATTAAGAAGATCTGGAACAATTGGGTTGCGATACGAATTCAATTTCTCAAGCCGAAAATTTTCAACCTGAAAATTTTAAAACTTCACAAGCAAGTTGAGATTGAAACTTTGTCAAATTACTAAAATTCCTCTAATCATGTTTTTGTATTTTTAGACTAAAACATTGCCAAATAACTAAAAATGCAGTAATCATATTTTTAAAGTTTAGATTGAAACATTGCCAAAATATTCGTACTTAGTAGGTTTAAACTAAAACTTTGCCAAATTACTAAAATGCCCATGATCAACATGCCCCTAATCATCTTTTTATAAATTCAGACTGAAACCTTGCCAAACTCTTCATACTTAGTTTAGAATGAAAATTTTCCAAATTACTAAAATGTCTATCACCATGTTTTATATTTTTAGACTAAAACAATCATCAAATTATTTATACTTAGTTCTTTCCGGTTGTTTCACCAAATGCAACCATTGAGATGAATAAGGATACAAAATCTATGATAAATTAATAACCATATTCAATGCATTAATCATTTTTCAAAAAATATACAAATGATGGGTTGTATTTCTCGATTGTTGCATGCCCTACAACTGAAACTGATCATAAAAAAAAAACCCAGTGAAATCCAATAAAAAATAATTCATACTTTAATTAATAAATTCAATATAAATTTTAGATACTTACGGATATCCACAAAAACAAAAAATAAACTTATAATAGTCCACTTATTTTCAAAGTACAATTTTAAAGAATATGGTTGCTAAACCGGTTTAGCCAGATTTATCAAAAGCAGCCCAATACTCTTCAAGACAACACGATTATAATGACTAACTACAAAGTACAAACATTAAAACATATATAAATTGAAATATGCAAATAAATATAATAAATTTTTAAAATTTAATGATGTACATTCAAAGCAGCTTTGCATCCATGAGTTATCGAGAATAACCGATATAATGAGCATATCCTATCCAGAAAAAACATCATAACAAACAATAAGAAAAGTATAAATAATAATCTTTTTTTCCGCATGGATAACTTGTTGTCTTGATCTTCTTCTATCATGATGGAATTTTAATCTAAGTGGCGAATAAAAATCAAGCCATCCGATTTCTTCTATAAACACATGTAAATTGTAATTGTAATTATAATATAAATAAATAAATCAACAAATGAAGATCTTGTACTCAGGTGGGGGGATAAATTCAGGATAAATATACAGGCTACCACACTCCAATTAACTGTAATTTGTGAAAACCTTTTAGACTTTATTTAATTATTTAAAACTATATGTTTAACCAATTGCCCAAATGACCTGAGGAAATCCTTGGTATGATCATCAAGATCCTTTATGTTCATTTCTGAAAAGAATAATCTTGTTTCTGTTCCCATAAATGCAAAGATCCCAAGTGTAGCCAAAGTAGTCTCCTGACTCGATCTGTACATAAGAATATGGTATTTATTACATTTTACCCATATTATTTGTATACTTTAGAACATACCTTGTCACTAAAAGTCAATTTTCCTATTACTACATTTTCTCAATGAAATGCTACCAAAACTTTTTTTCTGAACCAACCCAATCCAAAATTCCACGTCTTCATTATTCTTATTTGGCAAAATCTTTCAACCAAAATGAAACAAAAAAACATCTTCAAATCCAACTTCAAGCACCAAATGATGCAACTTATCCATTATTACAAGGTTGCATTGTAAGTCCAAAAGTTCCACTAAACATCATTAATCGACACTGTGAATAAACCACAAGCAATACGGCCTGACCCTAACTTTCTCACTGTAGTGCAACAACTTATAGCCATAATCACTCCCGCAACACCACTGAAGCAAAAAATTGATGAAGTTTCATCAAAGTCAAGGGTAAAATTGTAAATGATGATGCATACCTTCCAGAAAAACGCTACCATCTGGATAATAACTACAAAAGCAGCATGCTCCAAAAAACTATAAACATCCTTAATTTCTAAAAAAAAAGGCTGAAATACCCTTCAAGCCCTAGGCAACATAAACTGCTTTTATTTTTATAATTCCATTGAAACCACGTGAATATGAAGGTAGTGTTTGTTTTTTGTCTGTAGATCTGCGTGACCTCTTCTGTCTGCGCCGTGCAGACTACACGCAGACATTAGCATTCACAGACTGTTTGTTTTTTTGAAGACTGCAGACTTAAAAATGTATGCGCGCCCTCTTAATAGACCCGAACATCTCTGGAATCTCAGCTCGGATGGCAGCAGCCACCTCCTCATGAATCATCTGGCGGAGCTCCTCATCGCTCACATCACCCTCGCTGGTCTCCGGTCTGTAGCGCATCCCAACCATGATGTCTCTGAAATACAACATAAAAATATCAAGGACTCGCTCGAGTATACTCGCACTCGATAACCCAACCCCTTGATTCCTAGTACCCTAAGGATTCCTACTTGGACTGCACACTGATCCGGTGTTTCCAGTAGTACGGGCCCAATACTACCTTCCACACCGCACCAGTATTCATCCCAAAGTCATCCTCCAAGGATCCCAAGTCACAAGTACTCTATCTCTTTCCACACATAAGCTATCCTTCGGTAGGCTCTCATAGGACCTTACTGCTACCTACTCATTCTAAAGCATCCCATGGCAGCATAAATCTTCCTAGGGTAAGGCATCACAAATCAAGCCACTCTAGTCCTAATATGAATACCTAGCCTACTCTAGCATGCATAATACATTTCAATATATATATATATATATATATATATATATATATATATATATATATATATATATATATATATATATATATATATATATCATAACACATAATGTAAGGGTAATTTGGGAAATCACCGTTTGGAGCTGGCTGATCGTACACACTGTTTCCTTGCGCATCTTCCAAATTCTTTTACTCTTTAGAAAAATAGTTTACTTTATGAAAATCTTTCTCAAATCCTCAGTTTGAGTTCAAATACACCCAAAGGTGAATCCGAATCACTCAAACCAAGGTTCTGATACCAATTTGTAACAACGTTAAAATTTCAAACAATTTTTCATTTAATTTTAATAAAACATTTCATTTCCAAATCATCCCAAAATTATATATCCAATATTTTCACCAAAAACACAATACAAAATCCATATCCCAAGATCTCAAAAACATGTCATCTGCAAGTGTGTACGGATCATGCCGACACCTTCCAGCGATCATTACTGGTACCTGAAACACATAACACACAAACGGTAAGCATAAATGCTTAGTGAGTTCCTCAAAATACCACATACAACACATACACATTTCCCGGCCATAACTTTTTAGGATCTTCCGATCCAAGTGTCTCAGGGGATTTTCATCCCATAACTCTGTTGACCTTCCGACCCATACTCTGTTGACCTTCCGATCCATATCATCATACTCATATCATAACGTAACATGCATCACATAAACATCATACACATAAGACCTTCCGGTCACACCTAGTTACCTCGTTGGGTATGACACAGTGAATTGGAGCAACCACCTATCCCTACCGTACTCTCTCTCTCTCTCTCTCTCTCTCTCTTCCCCTCTCCCTCTCACCCACACACACAAACTCACTCTTTCCCTTTCTCTTTCTGTTTCTCTTCTTATTCTTCTTCTTCTTCTTCTTCTTATTCTTATTCTTCTTCTTCTTCTTCTTCTTCCACATCTATCATATGCAAATCTAGAAAAAAAAACAGATTGTTTTTTACTTTGCTACTAGATTACACACACAAGGAGTACCCAAAAAATTAGGTTCTTAAGATTTTTTTTGCCCATCTTCAAAAACCAAACTAATGTTATTGAGATCAAACACACACACACACACACACACTCCACCTTTTAATCTAGAGCTTCAGTTATTTACAAACAATGATGCACATTGCCTTTATCATCTTTTAGCATACACCCAACCCTCTAAATTATCTCGATGAATATGATTGTACTGCTCAAATATTTACAAAAAATGATCATAAATTTTGGGAATTGACTAATAGTAAGTTAGGGTTGGGTATTATTGAAATTGTTGATAATGTTTTCATGAAAATTGAATGGGTTCAAGAGCATTGATGAACAAGGGCATACCTGTCACCTATAGGCTTCATGAAGATTTGAAGCAAAGTCCCCTAATCATCTTCATCAAGTAATATTCCCAACTCCTTACACTTTGTAATATGTTTATAACTGAATACATCTCATAGTCTATTCTTCAAATTCAGAGAGCACGACATCATTATTTCTAAGGGTGATTGGGAGAGAAGAGGGTGTAGCATCGTGGGGGACACTAGAGACGAAAGTAATTTCGCCTTCTTCGACTTCATTGACGACTGAGTGGAGTGGGAGGTCGTGACTGGCGGTGATGCTACGGTGGTTAGTGTGAGAAAACATCGAGATATGGAGGTGATGAAGATGAAGAATGTCGAGCGGTGTTGGTGGCGTCGAACGTAGGATTTGCTCGGATAAAGTTTTTGATTGTTGAATCCATTAGGATTTAGGGCTTCATGATGGGAATGGATGTGATGAAGCCGACCTCCTTTGTGTGTGTGTGTGTGTGTGTGAGAGAGAGAGAGAGAGAGAGAGAGAGAAAGAAAAGAGGGCCGCTTTTTTTCTTTTATATTTAGAGAATTCTCCAAATACTAAGGAAACAAATCAAAGAAGAATAAAAAAAATCCAAAAATAAAATTAAAAGGGTATAATGGTCTTTTCAAGTTTTTTTGGACAAAAAACACATAAACATTTTGATTTTGGATCTTCCATGCAAGTTGAAAAGCTTTTGGACCCTATCCAAAGGTTTTTAAATACCACAGGGACCAAATTTGTAGTTTTGTTTTTTTTGTTGGAGTTCTGTTTTTTCTGGGTTTGTGTGAATATTCTTGCAATGTTTCAATACTTTACAATTTGTTTAAGGAAAGTGGATGAGTTTGATTTTTAGGTTCTTGGCATCATGTTTGTTTGCACCAATTTCTAGGTTACATCAAGTGTGTTTGCATCATGAGAGAAATATTAACATAGATTTGTTTCCGAAAAGGGTTTGAATTTGATTTATGGTTTACATCGATGTCCGGCGAGTGCTTTTGGTTGATTTAAATGGGTTCAACTAAAATGAGAGAGAGAGAGAGAGTGAGTGAGTGAGTGAGAGAGAGAAAGAGAGAGAGAAAGAGAGAGAGAGAAAAAAAACAAGCCCTCTTTTATTTTATAATTACAAAATCATTAAAGAAATATTTAAAAATGAAAAAAATAAATTAAAATAGAAAATAGCCCTTTCAAGATTTTTAAGACTAAAACCATGAGAATTTCTTGATTTTGGACCACCCATACAAGTCGAAATGTTTTTTGGACTATATCCACAGTTTTTCATAAACCAAAATGACAAGTTTTGTTGTATTGTCTAAAAAGTCTTTTGCTATAAAAAGTAGGTTGTCAAATATATATTATGGAGAACCAACCAACATGCTACCAACCGAACCAATAAATATGGTTACCAATATGCTTTGTAGCCAACATGTTTGGTTGCTAGTACCGTATCAATTCATTAAACGTGGTACGATAATGGTATTAAGTTTTAAATACCACAATATTATCTTACCAACCAATTCATATATATATATATATATATATATATATATATATATATATATATATATATATATATATATATATATATATATATATATATCAGTACTACAAAACTTCCCTATCACCTACAACAAGTTTTGAAAGGTAAGCTGTAGGTAAAACGGTTTGCCTATGGATTACCTACGGAAATATCGTGATACGAATATAGCTCGTGGGTAATTGATTGTGACGGATTGCCTACATAATTTTCTGCGGATTACTTAAAAAAATTTATGTAGGTAATTTTCCTACGGATTTCCTACAACTATAGCTATGTACGGTTTAGCTACAGGACATGTTTTACTACTGGTTACCTACGGAACTTTTATCTACAAAATACCTACAGGGTTTTAGTTATGAATTATCTTCAAAATATATTACCCACATATTTCATACAAGAAATATTATCTATAGATTTATTAAAAAAATATTACCTACATATTTCCTACAAGAAATATTACCTACTAATTCCCTACGACTTTTCCAATTATCTATGAGAGATTTATCCATCGCAAATCCATAGATAAAATGATTTCATTTAAATAAAAAAACAGAAATAACCGAAAATTATCCAGGTTTTTTCTACCTAAAATGAAGGAAAAATCAATAATACATTACAAATGCAGCAAAACTCATTACATTCATATTCAACTGACCAAAATAAAATGTCACTAACATTGACAAAAAGCTAGGAACTATCTAGCAGATTACCTGCCAAAATAAAATGTCACTAACATTCACAAAAAGCTAAAAACTATCTGGTGGATTACCGGCCAAAATAAAATGTCACTGACATTCACAAAGAGATAGGAACTATCTAGCATATTACCGGATGGGTTTTTATAGTCTAATACATTTCTAATGTTTAACATTCATAACACTAGGAACTACCTGGTGGATTAACCGATCGGATGTTCAACTTTCTCATAATGACGAAAACTTGTTCTTCTAATTGAGCATGTCGCACATCCATTTAATGTTGTCTTATTTCAAATCGTGCATCCATTTCAGCTTATCTTTCTTTTAATTGCAAATCCAATTTAGCTTGCATCTTGATTTGCATGTTTTCCATTTTCTCTCTCAACCTTAGTACCTAAAAAATGATAAGAACATTAAAGTTAGCAAGCCAACTTCATTTTTAAACCATAATAGCAATGAAATTTACTTTTAATTCATTATAAGAAAATATAAGCAATGTAATCAATCATACCAACATACTTTTTTTATATTAACAATCCATAATAGCAATATACTTTATCTTATAGTATTTGTAATAGCAACATTCTATACTTTTCATCCATAATAGTAATGCATCTCAATTCAACCACCCTTAATAGCAACATACTTTTTTCATCCATGTACTATCCATAATGGCAACAACATATTTTATTTTTCTCTATAAAACATAATGAATTTATTGAACAAGTATACCTCTTATTGTGATTGTTTAGCTGAGGACGAGGTAGACCGAAAAGAGTATGTCCTGCTTACAACAAAATGAAGATCACATTATCTTATCCCATGGATGCAACCTTTGCCTTTCCCTCCCCATCTCTACATATGTGTGGCGGCCCACAACTAAGGACCATTAGTTCTTTTTTGAGTCATATCGTCTCTATACTTCTCAACGAGGCCTCTCCTATATGCCTCTTACAATTTATCAAAACAACATCATTTTAATTGTATAGAAAACCAAGACAATCTATATGAAAATGATAAATGATAACTTACATATGCTTGTTGTGCCATACTAGTGATATATTGCACTCCCTCACCATCTCCATCAAAATACTTTGCTATCGACTCAACTTTAATATGTGTCTTGATAAACACATCGACCTAGTCTGGGTCTTTACCCGTCAACTTTTTCGACATAAACAACAATATAGTTGATGTAATTAGTGCCAAGAGAAAATATATTACTAAAATTTATAATTATGATTACTTACCATCCACTTATGGGTCTCGCTGACTCCGATGTTGCCGCCTGTATATGTAGTTGTCACCCAGAACCATCAGAAGTGCTACAGTTCCTCTTCCCAATAAGAGTTTTTTCTTCCACTCATCTGTGTCCCAATACTGTAAAAAGAATATATATATATATATATATATATATATATATATATATATATATATATATATATATATATATAAGAAACAAAAATAAACAATAACATACTAGACCACTTACAACACACAAATGCCTCCACACATCTTCATATATGGGACAAGGAGCATAATTTTGGAGGATCAGATAAGAATCATTAATTTCATGGATAGTATGACCTGCTTTTCTTGCCATTCTTGTTGATGTTTTCTTAATAGCCCCCATTCTGTCTCTAAAATGCTCTTTCAAAAAACTCTCAAAACAATCGAAGATGTATTTTTTTTTTCCGAATCTCAAATAATTGTCCTTGGAGTTGTGAAAATTGGTGGATTAATATGGTCTTTGTCAAGATTTGGATTTTCTGGGTTTTTTTGGGTGATATGGTGGATTTGTTATAGTATTAGAAAATGGTTGACTAGTTGGTTATGGATAGGTTCGAAAATTAGCATTATTTCATTAGAGATTTATGAGTTGTAATTTCTTTAACTATTGTATTCTTTTTTTTTCTGAACAAATTTTGTTGAGACTTTCTCTTTCAAAAAAAAAAAAAAAAAACAATTGAAGATGTCACCCTCTTCTTGTGGATACCACTGATAACGAGTCTGCCAAAAAAAAGAAGTAAAGTTAATTTGCAAATTAAAATAGAATAAGATATACAAACAAATAATTAATATATTACCTTAAAATGCACAAACCATTATTTGACCTCTTATGGGATATTTTTGTATGTGAGCCAAGCATGATTGAAACAATCCCATGCCATTTCTTCAATGTACCCACATATAGAATGGTGTGCAAACCTACAACACTGAAATAACTATATAAGTATAATCATAACATCAATAATCATCCATTTAAATAACAAAAAACTAACCCCTTCCTATCACGGTGGATTAACGGTAACCGAGAACCATGTGAATCTGCAACATTAAAGCCACCTGGTGTATCTTCAACATTTGAGTGGTGTAGTGTCTAAATGTTCATACCGCACTCATCCTCCTAAGTGTAATAATTATCAACTCGATCCTCGCCACGACCATCGACCATCTGAAGGTCGTGTAGGGTAACTTGACTAAACACCGCCGCAAAATCTGTCTAGGGATCATCGATGCCTAGATTAGATAAAGATGTATGACCTTATTATAAGTTACCACCCATACTACCACCTAGATTATATTCAGGTGATGACACGAATCTAGGTAAATTACCACCCGTATTGCCACCCATATTAGAGAAAGATGACCAAGCTTATCCCGACATGCTGTTTTTAATATATCATAAATAAAACAAGAACGATCAATTATATAATATAATATTGATGTCTACAACAAAAAAACAATGTTACTAACCTTCTTGATGAGTCATCCATTTTTGCTTTCCACGTTTTTCATATAACCTTCTTGATGGTAAAGCAAACACGCTTAGTGGAGGTTGTTCACTCAAAGAGTTGTGATGTTGCGGTGCGGAATTTTGCAGCTCTCGATTATGTCATGTTTCAATCGTATGTACAAAATATAAAGAGAAATAGGTAGCGAGTTCACTCACTAAATGTTCATTGACAATTGAACCCTCAACCCTTTCTTTGTTTCTAATTCTTCTTTTTATTAAGCACAACTTCCTATATTTCGAAAATATCAATAATGTGCTAGGAATACTAAAAAATCATATAAAACATTTGATAACATGTTAAACAGTGTGATTACCTCTCGTATTGATACATACACATAAAGTATCAGACCACCAATTTAAAGAATGTATGGCCAGGTGTTCCATGGAATCAAAGCAACCAGGTGGGAATATTTTCTGTAACTTGTAGATGGTTTGAACAACATTGCGTTTCATGTTATACAAGTCCTCCATATGCAATTTTCTGAAGCATAATACACGAAAGAACAAAGAAAACTTTGTAATGGCCTCATATATCATTTTTGGTACAAACCCTCTAATAGAAATTGTAAACAACTGTTGTATAAACATGTGACAGTCGTGGCCTTTGAAGCTATAAAAATTGCCATCGTAGATGTTTACACAATTTCCTATGTTTGAAGCCTAGCCGTCTGGAAACTTCAGTTTTTTCAACCAATCACAAACTATTTTAACCTGGTCCTTTCCAAAGTGTAATCTCCCTTCTTTATTCAAACCTTCCCATTGTTGTCCTTGACAGGGTTTAAAATAGCTCTATCGCATAGAACCTCTGTATCCTTCCTTGAATTAAAATTGTCTTTGGATCTAGGGGTGTCCATGGAAGTGTGAAAGAAATTTTCAAACACATTTCTCTCAATATGCATCAAATCAAGTTTGTGTATGATCAACAAGTCACACTAATATGGAAGCTCCCAAAAGATGCTCCTTTTTACCCAATTATGTGTAACTCCAAAACCATGTGGTTTTACATATTTTGGATCATATGGAGTACCAACACATTTCTTTTCCTTCGTTGAGCCAGAATGATCCTGATTTTTTCAAACAATATAGACAAGCTAACTTACCATGCATACTCCATCCATAAAACGTTCCATAAGCAAGGAAGTCATTAATTGTCCATAGCAGTACTGCTCTCATCTTAAAATTGTCCCTTCGATGGGCATCATAAGTTTCAATGCCATATGTGAACAACATCTTCAGCTTGTCCACTAATGGTTGTAGAAAATCATCCAAATTTTATCCGGGACTCCTCTTCTAAGAATTGATCAAAGGAAGCATTACGTACTGATGTTTGAAGGCCAACCAAGGAGGCAAGTTATAAATTGTCATAAAAACCGACCACCATGAATAAGGACTCACATTAGAAATGTTTGGACTAAACCCATCGGTACACAACCCAAGACGGATATTGCACGTTTCTTATGAAAAATAATTAAAGACCCTATCAAAACGACTCCAAGCTTGACCTTCACTCAAATGTATCATCTTTTCTAGATCTACTTAATGATCTGAGTGCCAAGTCAAATGTTGAGCCATCTTATTTGAATATAACAACCTTTGAAGTCTCGATCCAATTGGCATATAAGTCATGACCAAATTAGGAACCTTACCGCCAGTTTTCGTGTATCTAAAGTCATTACATACTAACCAATGATCCAAATTATAATAATGTCCATTGAACATCATGAAATGGTTTTTACACACATGGATTCGTTCTGAAGGTAACTTTAATGGCTTTAACATTTTCTTGGTCTTGTACAAGTTATCAGGAAGCTTCACACCCGTTGGTAGACTGTATTTGATTATTGGAAGTAGTCTATCAGGTGGAGAGTCTATAACATTACACTCATATTTCCAATTCCATAATTTGGTAGTGGCAGAGAGTGTGGAAGTTTTTAGAGACCCGTCCCACTATGGCTCGGTCGCTTGGTCCACCAATTTAAAGAAAGTTTGGGCCGACTGATTTGGGTGTTGTGGTCCTTGTTAATAATAAGGAACCTCAACTCCATGCATGCTTTCGATAACCATTTGGTCATATCTTGGAAAATCACCAACATCGTTATCAATTTCCTGAGCCACGTATTGAGATGGTATTGGGTTTGAAGATTGACCAATTTCTTGTGATGGATATAATTCTTCATGTGCATGTCATATTGAATAATCCTTCACGCATCATATAGATGTTGCACAACTATCTTTCTCGTATTGTAATCACGATTTTTACACTTCCTACATGGACATCTAATTTGAAAAACCTCCACACCGTCCTAGATAATAGGTTTAATGTTTGTTTCATTGGTGTAAGCAAATTCCAAGAAATCATGGACATATTGTCGAAATTCAGGATTGAAACGACCATCCTTAGTAACTCTCATTATGTACATCCATTTTTTATTTTATGGAATCTCTTCTGTAGCTAATTACTTCAAATTTTTAAAACAAAAACTTAACAATACAATTTAACAACTTAACCATTTAACTACTTAACAGTACAATGACTAATACATATGGTGTTTTATCAAAGCAACATCAGTTTACCAAATTATGATGACACCACTGATATGTACTTGTTGAACCAAGGCATAAACAAGGAACGGAAGCCTAATATGTATCATCTACACATTGATACAACCATACATATGCATACACTGATACAACATATTGAGGAACATGTCTTCACACTTGAACTCAACTATATTCTTATTTTTTACTTGTTTTTAATATAGCTAGTAATGTTCTTATTATGTTTGTTTTAAGGTATCTGTTGTATGGTACAAATGCACACAATACAATTGATAGATACAACATATCTATGTGAAATTGGGCATACACACTTATACACTCAAAAAATATAGAGCAGGTTGAAGTTTGAAAAAACATTTAAAATCATTCTACTTTTGTAAACAACATATCTGACAATAGAGACTGAGTGGGAGTAACCGACAACAACTACGGTGGTGGGAATGTGGAAGATACCAGCAACAGGGGCGATAGAGTGGAGCAACTGTTGGACATTGAAGTTTATCTAGGGTTTGTCAAATCGTGATTACAAGTATCAAGAACAAAAGGGAGTGGAGGAGGAGGATACATATGATTTCGACAGGCGCTATAGCGTTTAATCCGCATGATTCTTCCATCGACACTCCCAATCGATGCAGGGTTCGTTGTTAGAGAAAACCAGGAACTGTAAGGTCAAATGTGTTTGTGTATTGGGTTTTTTTCACTAGTAGGTGATCTGTAGGTAATCACCTATGGATCTCCTACGAAAAATTAAAAAATGATTTTTTACCTACGAATCTACTACAAAAATTAAAAATATGATTTCTTTATACATAAATCTTGTAAACAATAATTTTAAAATATTTATAACTTGTTTTTATCATAATATCATTAAAAATAATACAAAAAAAATATTTTTTTGCTGATATTACATCTAAATTATGAAAAAGATTAAATTATGTATGACTGTTGTGAAAAAAATTAATTAATGTAAAACTATTGTGAAAATTCATTTAGGTTTTAGGGTGCTGCCCCTTGGAACCCGCTAGGGGCGTCACCCCTAGACCCCGCTAGGGACGCAACCCCTTGGAACCCTGCACCCAGAGGAACTGTCCCCGGATCCCCATATTCCCAAGTTCACATTTATCACTCCGAATGTGTACCCCACTTGTAATACCTGTTTTTGTAAATCATGATTTGGTTTATGATTATGATTTTTGTAGAAGTTTATTGTCTTTTGTTAGCTTAAAATGAGTGATATAGAGTGATGGTACAAGTAGTTAAAGCTTAGTGTAGGGTTTGAGTTAAATTCAAGTAATTGAAATGATTGTTGATGTAGTATACCTTGGTTTAGGGTTTATTTCAATGATTATGAACTTGTATGATAAATTTAATCTATGTGAATTAGGGCTCATAAATGAGGGAGTATGACTTAATGAACTAAGTCTTTGAATGTTAAAGTGTGGTACTTGTGATGATATAGTAGATAAAATATTTAAACTTGAAATGAGTAATGGGTTTCGATGGTGCATATGGATGTATTTATGTTTATATGATGTATAACTTGGTAAAAACAAAGTAATCAATATATAATAATGTTGTGAAAAAATGAAACGAAAATATTACATTTGACCCTTCGAAAATGTAAAATACAAAAACGTTCGTAGGTTAGTTGTAGGTTACCTACGGATTTTGTATTTCATAGGTATTCTGTAGTTATATACCTACAAATTACCTACGAAAATCAAAATCCGTAGGTGATCCATAGGTAATTACCTACAACTTACTTACATACATTTTTGTTTTTTCATTTTTGAAGGGTCAAATGTTGTTTTTATTTTCGCTTCATTTTTTATAACATTTTTATACATTGATTACTTTGTTTTCACCAAGTTATACATCATATAAACATACATACAACAATGTATACCATCAAAACCCATTACTCATTTCAAGTTTAATCATTTTTGGTATACACACATACATATACATATGCATACATAGCATTTACACATGCACATACACAAACATAGGTATATATATATATATGTGTGTGTGTGTGTGTGTGTATTATATATGTGTATTTCTCATATATCAAAGGTCAAACATCTTTTTTCGACTTTGTTTTTTCAAAATAGTTATATATTAATTAAAAGAATGGATATAATAACTAAATACTACATAAACACACACACATATACATACATACATACATACATACATACATACATATATATATATATATATATATATATATATATATATAGGGCTTAGGGAATATGTGACTGTTATGTACCTAATATTAGGTATAGAACCATCAAAAATACATAGTTTTAACAAAATGTAATAAAATCTTTCTACCATCCTTCTTGTATTCTCTATAAGACTAATTGATAGGCTTTGTACATATTATTATGGAGTTTTAAATATTTAATTTTGCACCACAAACCATGTACACAAATACATTATCAATTACCTATACGTCTTCATATTCAAATTTAATATAGAAAACTACAGTGAAAGATTGACATTATTTATTAAAACCCAATAAACTTCTTTCCATAACACATCAAAAAGAAACATGCAAGTATACATATGGTAGGTGTTAAATAAAGTTATGAAGCCTACTAAAGGTCTAATATAAACAACACATTCAAAATACATAGATGTTTGGGATAAATTTTGAAATCAGAAATAATATAAGCTCAAAAGCAATAGAAAGAAGATAACCATGAAAAACATTGTGTTGTTTTAATCAAAATGAAGTTAATTCTGATGATTCTATACCTAATATTATATACATGACATCCATATATTCACTTTTCCCATATATATATATATATATATATATATATATATATATATATATATATATATATATATATATATATATATATATATAAGATTGAGACCCATGTATTACATGAGTTTAATTTTAAAAAATTAAATATGAAAATTTAACAATTTGAGAATTTTGAATTTATAAGAAAAATGAGAAAAATTTTAAATTATTAAAATTAAAGAGGCTTTAATACATTGAATACATTACATATATAAACCATTTCTAATAAATATCTTTTATATATATATATATATATATATATATATATATATATATATATATATATATATATATATATACATACATACATACTAGCAATGTACCCGCGCAAAGCGGCGGAGCGTGTAAATTCTTATGGTGATATGTTTCCTCTACGAAAATGTTATGTTACAAAAGAAAATACATGTCGAAGACAAAAAAAATCAAACTATGGTGTTATTTGGGAAATGAAGTCATTTTTTGTTCTTGGACGGTGGACTTTATAGCAGAGTAAGTAACAAAGAGGTATATGCGATTGGAGAGATATTTAAATCAACATGCTAAATTTAAGGATATCTAAAAGGGTTCAAAATTATGAATCCGCAATTTGAGGGAACCATATCAAATTGCTGAGAAATATAAGGAGATTCGATGATAAATATTTGAATTCAAAATGTGGTTAAAATTTAATATTATTTTATTAATGGTTACTTGTACTATCAGCTTCATCATTTGGACGTCTTAAAAAAATATTATAATTATAATCAATCTATTTTTAGAAACAGTTAGATTTCTTTTATAAGATAGTATATATATATATATATATATATATATATATATATATATATATATATATATATATATATATATAGATCCGGTTAGAAATTTTTTTTAGTAAGAAGGTAAGAAGTTTTTTTTTCTACATATTTTTTGACGAACAAAAAAAAAATGAATCACTAGATGATTCATTTGTAAGATGATTCACAAGAAAATTTTCTCAAAAAAACATCTATATGATTCATTTTTAAGTAAATTAAGAAAAAATTCACTTTTATGATAATTTTAGTGAATAACAACAAAATCATTATATAAATGAATCATCGAGATGTTTTTTTTGAGAATTTTTTCTTGTGAATCATCTTACAAATGAATCATCTAATGATTCATTTTGTTTGTTCGCGAAAAAAATATGTAGAAAAAAAACTTCTTACCTTCCTACCAAAAATTTCCTTCTTATTTGATCTTGAGTCTATATATATATATATATATATATATATATATATGTGTGTGTGTGTGTGTGTGTGTATATATATATATATATGTATATATATATATGTATATATATATATATATGTATATATATGTATATATATATATATATATGTGTGTGTGTGTGTGTATATATATATATATATATATATATATATATATATATATATATATATATATATATATATATATATGTAACGATCGTAAAATTTCAACAAATTTTAACTTTTCAAAAAATCCAATAGCCCAATAACAACCCAATCTCCAAAGGCCCAAAATGAAAACCCTACAGAGGCAGTACGCTGGGCGTACCCTTCTTGGTACGTTGGGCGTACAATGCTGATTTGTAATTAGGGATCGGGGCACTGACTCGCTACGCGGGGCGTACTCCTAGGTTACGCGGGGCGTAACCTCGCTGCTTAACAGGTCCACATAACTTCTTAATGGCTTAAGCTCTTAAGCCCAAACTTCAGATTCTTAGGCCAAATATGCCTAGGATCCATAAAGTCTCAAACTGTATTACTTGGGACGTCCATAAAGCACTTAATCCAAGGTCTTAATCCATTAAGACCTACTTATCTCACACATGGAACAACCACAACCCTTGGGACCTTATTTTTCTCACTCAAGACCTCTCCTAAGTTTTGAAAGGACAGATAATCTCGACCAACTCGAAACGTGCAACAAGATGAGGACTTTTGGGACAAGAATGGTGTCAATACCTCACAACACATAGATCTATTCAATATAAATATCAAGCAAGAAGCTTTATACCTCAGATAGGCTCCAAAGGATGATGTCTTTCCAGATCTATAAGTTCCAGCCGCTCCACTCCTTCTTTGACAACTTCTCCTTTCTTCCTTTATGCTTTCCTTTGCTAATCCAAGCTTTCCAAGACCGACCACACCCAACAATGGAGGTAAGACAGATATCTAGGGTTTCTGAGGGTAAGAGAGTGTCTATGGAGGCTGAGGAGGGAACCATTATGTTCCTTATATAGTGGTTGCCCTTAAAATTAGGGTTTCAAGACTCTGAAAGTACGTTGGGCGTACCTCTAGTACGCTGGGTGTACTCGACCTTGCACCCGTGTCCATTTACTCATTACGCTGGGCGTACCCACGCGTGTCTCATGCATGCATAGCTTACATTGTCAACCTTTTCCATTAAGGGCCATAAATGCCAATATCTTCCAAGTATCATAACTCCCTCATTCTAGCTCCGTTTTCGAAGAACTTTATATCCACGAAGAGGTGGCAAGAAGCCCTACGCTTCTAGATACATACCCTGGTCCGAAACCTTCTCGGATGAAACCCATTTCCCATATAAGGACCAAAATACCCTTCCTCTTAAATCCCAGAGACTCATAAATAAGTACTTTAAGAACGGGGTGTTACAATATATATATATATATGTGTGTGTGTGTGTGTGGAATTTTAATTTACTAAAACTACAAGTGGAAAATAAAAAATTTAAAATTTTTAGAAAATATCAGGTGTACAAAGTAAAGGAAAGAGGACATGTCGCAAAAAGATTTTGATTTAATAGGAATGATTACTACTATTAATTATAATAAAGAATTAATGGATAATAATTAAAAAATAGGAAAATGAAAATAGTTTACTATGAATTACCTACAAAAATTAAAAAGTTCTCAACTTTATTCACATCCGTAGGTAATATTAGTTAATTACCTACAAAATTCCTACAACATTTTTAAGTAATTGGGGTTTTTTTAAAATTTTTTTTTTCATCGCTATGTCGTAGGTAAATCCCTAGGAAATACTTACAAGAGTACTAATTTAGAATGAAATATTATTATCCATAAGTAATGTGTTGATGATTATCATTAGACTACCTATATAAATTATTTTTTCGCTAATCTGTAGGCAGTTTGTAAGTAATTTAGGGTATCTATTGTTTAGTGGCTATTCTGTAGTCATTTCATATGTAATTACTAATGAATTTTATTGTGTAAGTTATTTTTGTAGGTAAATGAGAATTTTCTAATATATATATATATATATATATATATATATATATATATATATATATATATATATATATATATATATATATATATCGTTTTTTCAGTTTTCAAGTGTTTTTATTGTTTTCAATTTTAAAAGCTTGATATTGAGCGGTCAATCCTTATTACCACATTAAATTAAGAAATAAAATTCTATAGTAACTATTATAGTTACTTTACTAATTTATATAATTTATATTACTTGACGAGAAAGTTGTAATGCGGTTGCTAATCTTTAACTATTACAATCTAAAATTAGAAAGGTGTTTGTAATATTTTATTACAAATTTATACCAAACAAACTTATTGGTAATCAAATAAGTTGGTACAAAGTTTACTTAGTATGATACTTGTAGCAAAAAACTTATACCAAATATATATGATATGGTATACGGTTTGAATAAAAATAAATTGGTACCTTATAATGTTCAGGTTTAATAAAAAGTAAAAAAAATATGAAATACATTAATATAAAAAGTGAATGATTGTGTGTATAGCTATATTAATGTGGTAGAAGATTATGTATCCCATTGTTCTAAATATTTATCCTTTAAATGTTAAATCCCTAATATAATTGGGTTTTGTATATTTAATATTATATTATATTAAATATATTTATTAATATGATGGTTCACTTTGGTTTGGTATGATTCGGTTTTATATTAAAACCATAACTGAAACATATGTATTCGGTTAATCAAATTAAAAAATTTGATATCTTTTTAGTAATTATTCAATTAAAATGGTTTTATTATATCAATTAATTCAATTTTAATTAGATTTTTCCTTTAACAGTCACACTACCTCACATATAATTAATTATTTGTTTCTTCGATTTACACAAGAATCACAAAACCCCAAACATTATAATTTTTTTTGAAATAATACTAACTATATACAAAATATATGCAAAAGAGAATTAAAATAACAAATTTTATTAATTAACTAATTGTTTCAAATAAATTACAAATTTTAAAAAGCATGAATCATTCAGTTGACTTTTTTTATGAGCCATGGACAGTAAATGATGTTTCCCGTCATCTTTTTGACTATTTTTCAACCCCTTCAATTTCTTCGGTCAACCTCTAAAATTATCACCACCGCCACCACATGCATATCTCTCTCTCATATATATCAATACATGTCTATATATAGTAGATGTTGGTACAATGTCTATCCTACTTCTTAAAGACTTCTCTTGCCGTTTCTTTCAAGTTCTAAGAGCCACACACACACACACACACAGTGTGAAAATATATATACACAGTACATCCGCCAAATAAAAGAGAAGTTGGAGAAGGTGAAAATGGGAAGACCACCATGCTGTGATAGCATCGGAGTGAAGAAAGGGCCATGGACGCCTGAAGAGGATATAATTCTCGTCTCCTATATTCAACAGCATGGTCCTGGCAATTGGAGATCTGTTCCTACTAGCACTGGTATAACCATTATATTCTTTTCTTCTTCTAAAGCCACATAACCCTAAAATGTTGAATTCAGATTTGAGTATCGATCATTGAATTTTAATGGGTGCTTGATAAACGGATTAAAAGTTTGGATTTTTCGAAAAGTTCTGTTCTTTTAGTGGGGTTTTCCGTAACTTTAATTAGGGTATGTATCATGTGTTTTATTTTATTGTTATTATTAATTAATATATATCTTCTTGTTCAGGTTTGCTGAGATGCAGTAAAAGTTGCAGACTGAGATGGACCAATTATCTTCGCCCTGGTATAAAGCGTGGGAATTTCACCGAGCAAGAAGACAAGATGATCATCCATTTACAAGCCCTTCTTGGCAATCGGTACGTGACTGATACCTAGTGTTTTGTTTGAAAAATCATCGGGAAAGAAACTTTATCAACTTCCCCAAAAACTTTAATTTTTCAAAAAAAAAAAAAAAAAAAAAAAAAAACTTTATATATATAAGGATACGGAATATAAATTCCAATCTCACTTAAATTTCTGTAGTAGACTTTTAAAATATGTTGTTTTAACTTAGTAATTATAACCGATTTGGTTTTCAGTTGGTAAATATATCATCCCAATAACATTTATTCCATCTATTATTGTTTTACTATCGTTATATTCTTTATTCCATTATCGATTATTACTTCACCCTAGTAATAATATTGTTTTCAATTGTAACGAAGGTCGAAGATAATCAATATTCTTGCTTTCGTATCAAAACTATTGTGGACATCATGAATCTACATCTTCAAGTGTTAATCGTGAATCCCTAATCGCAATCTTTATATAGTAAAACAACGTATTTTTAGGAGGTTTAGTATCTAAAATTAGGTGGGGCTGTAATGTATATTCACTTTTTCATATATATATATATATATATATATATATATTACACCATTTTAGTCGGTCATCACCGACTAAAACAAGTTAATGTGTGCTTTTAGCTGTGAAATTTAAAAGTGGTTCATATAACTGGATCTATATATGAAGATATTTGATTGTAAATGTATGGTTACATTTAATATTGTTGTTTTTAATGGGGACTAATTATTGATTTGATTTGGCAGATGGGCAGCAATAGCTTCATATCTTCCGCAAAGAACAGATAACGATATCAAGAATTACTGGAACACCCATCTTAAAAAGAGGCTCCATAACTATCGTTCCAATTCCGACCAAGAAAACCATCATCATCAACAGGGTGCGTCAACATCATCATCGTCCTCAGAAACCATCACCATTGCCAAAGGTCAATGGGAAAGAAAGCTCCAAACTGATATCAACATGGCCAAACAAGCTCTTTCTGAGGCCCTATCACTCGACACCAAACCCACCACCTCATGGCAGCAGCCGCCATATACATCCCCTACTGCTCCTATCGATCACCAACCAGAGTTACTACCTCCACCTCCGGGAATATTTAACCCCTCAAGTTATGCATTGAGTTCCGAAAACATTGCAAGGTTGCTCCCAAACTGGCTGAAGAACAGCGGAAAATCTTCACAAACAAGCTCTGAAAGCATCGGTACTTTTAACCAGCAGTTCCCAAGTCCAACAAGTGAAGGGTTCAAAAACAATGGCAATTCGGAAGTTTCAGAGACAACAAGCTTGTTCCAAGGTGAAAGTAAACCAAACATCGGGGAATATCAAATACCGTCTCTTAGTTTCTTGGAGAAGTGTCTGTTTGATGATGCTGCACAAGGAGATGAAGGCTTTATGGATATGTCATTAGAAGAAAGTGATAGCTTATTCTAACTTGGGTTAGGTTTTAGACTAGACTCTACAGTTAGCTTGTAGAAAGTGCAAGTTTCCAGTAGTAAGTAATAGTATAGTTTAGGAGTCAATTCTATGTATAGGACAGGAAGTAAAAAATGACTTTTATGGTTCTTAATCTTATTTATATCTTACTTTTCAATTTCATTTAATTTGGTCGACAAATTATGGTTATTTCTATATTATTAAATACATTTATATTATCTAATGAAAAATATTCTATTTTATTAAATTATACATGAATTCAGTTTTATATTTATTTTAAGAATAGAATATGGTCACCAGTAATGGAAATCTCGCAAGCCAAAATCTTTATATTTCTTCGTCCTAAAAATGAAACACTTGTTTTTATTGAAACATATTTCAAATATTTAATTACTAGCTAAATTAAATATTAGAGTTATTCACTAAAATATCAGCTTAGAAACTTTCATATCTTTTTGAAAGCATTTTTTTTCCGGACTTTAATCAAATGACCCCATAACAATTTAATTGTTAGGTTATTCAAATCAATACATTGTCACATTAATTATTTTTCAAACGTGTTACATTAGTTTTTATATCAATTCAATATTATTTATCTTTCAAAAGTAGTTTTCACTGCTACACCAAACACTTAATTTATACTTTTTTAATATATATCTAAAATAAATTAAGAAAATATTAGTAAATTGAATAGTTTTTAATGGATACTTATATTTGTGTAATACAAATTAATGTAATTATTAAATAATTAAATCTAAATTGTAAATAAAAAATAATAAATGATGATTTTTTAATAACCAAAATATCTCATATAAAATCAAACAAATAATATATTTTAATAAATTGTGGGACCAGAGGCCTATGTGGAATTGTAATTTTTCTTTGCAAGAACCGGTGTGGAAGGTCTTCGGGTTTGCTTGAGCTAGTGTTTAACAGATGTATGGTTCAAGCAGATGAATGAATCTTGTGCATTTGTTAAGGTTTGAAATAAGGAAGTTAAGATAACAATCGTATTTCAAAGAAATTTCTCTTCATTATTTTTGGTTTCTTATTTGCTTGTTGGAGAAAGCCACGTGAAGAAATGAGGATTGTAAGAAGAAAGACTATTGTCTTTGTAACATCCCAAACACCATGGTTAAAATTTTCTTTTTTAAAGTAAATAAAACATCCATTTTAAGAAAATTATATCTAGAGTAACCAATTTGTTCATAATCCATTATTCAGAAATCAATGTTAATAGGAACACAATACGGATCTCAAATCATAAATTTGTTGATTTACGTATATAGTCTCGCCTTCACAATTCGATAAATATCTACTAAATATTTAATCCACAATTGTAAGCATAAAGCTTACCGAGTTCTCCAAAATACCACATACAACACAACATAATAATCAATTAAGTTTATCAGCAAACTCTAGTTACAATCAGCGGTCCCAATGGGCTAACAACATGCCTTATGGCTTAACAATACACCTTACAAGTTATCAGCAACCCTGGGGGACCAGCAGTCACATGGACTTATAACAATGCAGAAGTTATCAGCAACTCATTTCACATATAACATAAATCAAAAAATAAGACCCAGCTAGTCGACATGCATACACTATCATACAAGCAAGTATATTGAGAAGACTCACCTAGCAGGTAGTAGGTAAAACACAACTCTCACACTAGTGAAGACTGGTACTAGAAAACAAATAAATAGCAATAAAGAAGTACCCACTCAGTCTACTGTAACATCCATAAAAATCATGCCAATTTTAACTTTTTAAAACATTTGAAACCAATAATTATTACAAAACTTGTTTTCAAAATAGTATAGTGTCAGAGTATCCCATAATCAAATCATAAACATAAGGAGGTGTGCGATCATGCCTTCGCCTTCCCGTGATCATTAGAAGTACATGAAACAAAATCAACAACTATAAGCCCAAAGTTAAGTGAGTTCCCCCAAAATACTAACGGCATACAAACATATCAATAACATATAAGCAAACAACATGCATAATGAACCTTCAACTTGACTGGTCTGCCTCGCAGGGCCTTCAACCTATATGGACCGCTCTTGAGCCTTCGACACGTCTGGACTGTCTCGCAGGGCCTACAGCCTATTCGGACCCTGGCCGGCCTTCGGCCTGACTGGACCGCCTCGCAGGGTCTCCAGTCTATCCAGACAACCCTGGGTATGTTGGCCTTCAGCACAAATCAAGACCGCCTCAACCCAACCCCCAATCAAACAATTATGTGCACATAAATATCATACGCTAGCATATATAACAGTCAAAACGATCTAATAGATCATTAATCATAGCAACATCCTATAACCAGGATACAGACCTAACCGTCACTAACATAACATCATCCTATATACCATAATACCGACCTAACCAGGTCACCAAGTATATCAACATTCTAACTAACATGATGTAAATCAATAAGCATATCATGCAATAACACGAATACAAATCTGAAAAGGGCCGACATTGGTGCCTTAGACCCTACTGATATAGTGAGAAGAACTCACCTCATAGTGTTGAAGTCCCGCGGATAAAACCCATCTGCTGGTTGACAGATTCCCAAACTGTCAACATCAAAACAACACCCAATTAATAATTGGGTTCCAACACATAATCATAACTCCATGCTTGGGGTAACAGACTACTTTACCCCTAACCTAGCTTAATTCAATCCCAAGATCCAAGCTCACACTCTAAAGACCCAAAAAGTCAAACAATGGGCCAAAGCCCAACATATGGACCAATTTTCCAAATTGGGCCCAAACCCCTCTCATGGTCTTATCTTAAGGCCCAACCATTTATTCTGGTCTAGACACTTGGCATTCCAATGGTCTAATGTCTCATAATCATAAAGCCCCAATTATGGCCCACCTATGGCCTAATTTTCCAAATTGGACCCAAGGCTTTCTAATGGACTTTATCCTTAAGCCCAATCCAAATACTCTATTCCATATACTTGTTCTTGGATGGCCCATTAGTAGCGTAATCACCAAAGCCTACTAGAGGGGCCCAACTCAAGGCCCAAGCAAAATTAGGGTTTTCACATAAAATAACGATTAGGGTTAAGTGTTTCTCACTTAACCCATTAAGGACTTAATCCATTAAGTCCATCACTCTACTACATAAATCATACGGTGTGTTCGGGTGTAATTCATAATTTAATTCCAGTGATCCAACGCGGGTCCCGACAAATCCAAAATACACATTTCCAAAATTAGGGTTTTCCAAACCCTAATTAGGGTTTCCAAACAATTAATCCAAATTAGGTTTTTAGGTTAATCAGGGATTCATTAGGCCAATTAGGGTTAAATAAGTTAGGTACCACCCACTACCACCTTGGGTAGTGGTGGTCAATGGTGGCTTACGACGGCGGCCACCACCTCATGGTGGTGGTTATGGTTCTAGTCCAATTATCTCTAAGCATACCAAAAGCAATCGAAACACAAGCAAAAGCACATCGCCACCCAACATGGCGGCTGGTAGTGGCGGAAGGCTGTAGCCACCAACTTACGGTGGTGGTTATGAGTTTCTTGATTATGCTAGTCACTAATTACAAATATACAATGTAATATCTCGAAATAAACCCACACATAATAAGATAAACACACCCACACAGCCACCCTTCTGGTGGCTGATAGTGGTACAAGGTGCCGGCCAATACCTCATGGTGGTGGTGGTGGCTTTTCCCGAGAATTCTGACTAAACAAAGCACCCCAAACCCACTTCACTGAAATAAACACACACAAACATACTTTGCTCGGAATAGTAATACAACCACCCACCAGGTGGCATATGGTGGCGGCATGACACAAGAAGGCAGTAGCAACAGTGGTCATCGTGTTTGGCAACAACTCAGATCAGTGGTGGCGTACACGCTTGGCGGTACCGATGGTGTGGTTGACAACAAGACAGAAGAGGAGGAGGAGTGACTACATCAGGGAACGGAGGTTGCACCTCCACCAGAACACGAAAACAATAGCTACGAACTCTACTCTTCTGACTTACACTACCACGACATTAGCTCGTCGACTTCAACTCACGTCGGTAGCATCGACAGTGGCTCCGACTGAAAAACGACATGAGGTTGGTCCTCATCCTCGACCACGACAGAAACGGTGACAATGACTCATCCCAGTGGTTTTCCGACAGCGATAAGGAGGGCTCGACTCGGCGGTTGAAGATGGCGATAGAGCAGTGGCTATCGGCGGCTGGGTTGCGGTGGAGGAGGAAGGATGGGGGTATAGGGTTGGTACGACGCCAGAAGTTGAAGAAGGAGGGTGGCGACTGTATGAGGCTCCTACGGTTAGGGCTATGGAATAGTTAAATACCCGATACTCTTTCAAACTTCATTTCATAATGGCAGGAATGGTCCCTCGCCATAAAAATCTTTTCAAACCAAGGCCCATAATTTAGTCTTCATACCCTGCCCCCTCCTGCAATTCTTTTCATATGAAGTCCAACTGTTACCATTCAACCCCGTAGCTTCCAAAATCTCTTCAAATTAAGTCTTAATAAATTACCAAGTAGTCTCTGCCTTCACAAATATTTACTAAACCAATTTGGAACTTACACTTTTAAGCCCCGGCTTCTAAATTATGACAATTATCTCCTCAAAATCAACACCTTGCTATATAATTATTGATTTTAGGGCTACTATTCATTCATTAACTTGTCTATTTATTTATTTTAATAAATAGGGTGTTACATCTATGCCTTAAAACCTCTAAATTTACCAAAAGTCAACCTTGGGTAAGAGAGGAGAATATGCTTCCAAAAGATAGCTGGAAGATGAGGTCTTCTTATGAAAGGCTCCAAAACTCCTTCTTGAAAGAGATTCATTCTAAAATCCACTAAGAACTCCAAGAATGGATAAGAGAGGAGAGGGGAGGCTCAAAGTGGTTAAAGGGAGGCTATGGTTTCTCTCAAAAGGCTTTAGGTGTGAGGGAGGGTGGAAAATACCCAAAAAACACAAAACCACCCTTTAAATACATAGAAAACCTTAAAATATGTGGGCTTGTGCTGCCCCATTCACACCTCGTGGCAGCTTGCTTGTCAAGTCACGAGAATATGCTCCTCGCCTCGTGAGAATATGCTTCTCACCTAGTGACAATGAATTTTCACCCAATTCCATTCCAACTTCAAACAATGATAAATTCTTCGTTTCAAGTCCGTTTTTGATGATTTTTATAAGCACAGAAAGGTATTGACGAGCTACACAACCCTATCTAATCGCTTTTTCACTTAATACATGGCGAACTAAAACCATACTCCATGTAAGAAATCTGGAAAATTACTTTTTCCATTTTACCCCTTTTCTTCAAAGCACAAATCAAAGGCTTTAATCACTTAACCAAAATTATCAACATGTGATAGGGTCTAAAATCTATTCCCTTGAAGCCCCACACTTTTGCTTTATCCAATTGTGGACCGCTATTCCGAAATTAGAAACATTTCAAAATCATATGTGACAATTCTCCCCCACTTAAACTGGATTTTGTCCTCGAAATCCGACTCGGTTAGAACATTCTACAAAACTGTACTAACATCGTCCAAATGTTACCTCCAACCACTCCATATAATCAACACATCCATATTAAACTGTAGAGACAATCTAGAACCCAACTTGCCAACAATCAACTAGGTCACTTGCAACACTCGACTGCAATAACTACCTCTCTCTCTAAATTTGAAATCCCAACTTATACCGAGAACTACTTAAAATGGAAACCCCCAAAACTAAAACTACTAACTACCTCCATCCATCTACTTTACAAAATTGGAAACCCAACAATCTAAACTTCTAGAGACATACCTGATGATTGACGATCATCCACTCGTCATGCTTACCCCAAGTGATCGACCAGGAACACCACTAAATTATGCATAACAATACTCAAAACATTTTGGTTAAGGATTCCAACCCATCCCAAATTTAGAAATCACCTAAAATTTCTCAAATACACACTTGATGTAACATCCTAAAAATTCATAATCAAAACTTTCATTTTTAATTAAGTAATTTATAGAGAAGGTAGTCTGAAAACATCAATAGTGTCATCCTAATCATAATCAAACCCAAGTGTCAAAAACCACAACATGTCATAGGGAAATAATATCAGAGTACAATCCCCAAGAATCTCATAATGCGGAAAAATCATAGTGTGATGCGATACGATCGTGCCAACTCCTTTCCTTTTGAAGAAGAAGTACCTGAAACCAAAACTGAAAACAGTAATCATGAAGCTTAGTGAGTTCCCCCATCATACCACATACCATATAATAAACATACTGTTAGGCATATCTGGGTGCCCGACCTACCCTGCTGAGCATACCAGGGTGCTGAACCTACCCATGTCAGGCATACCAGTGTGCCCGACCTACCCCTATTAGGCATACCTAGGTGCCCGACCTACCTATGTCAGGCATATCTGGGTGCCCGACCTACCCTCCAATTTATTTCAATCGATTACGTGGTCTATTTTACCCCTTACCACTACCACATAATATCATGTCATAAACATACTGTCAGGCATATCTGGGTGCCTGACCTACCCTTCGGTTTATTTCAACCGGTTATGGGGCCTACTTCACCCCTCCTACCTCTACCACATAATAATATAGCATACAAGCACATAAATCTCTACAGATAGTGTCATACCTGACGTTTATCACAAAGACAATCATCTTTACTATAAACAACTACTAGTGGGCCTATATTGGTGCCTTCGACCCACTCATACAGGGAAGGGAACTCACCTCGTACTGTTGAATTCCAACAGACGAATAGCTCCTAGAGTCACCCTCAATCGCCAGATGTTCTTATCTTCTAATATAAAATATAATAAATGTAGTTTTTTAAAGGTATGATGCCTAACCCAGATCAATTCAATGACCCAACTTCCCGATAAACTTATTTCACCCACACTCGTTAATTATATGATATGTCTTAAACAACTCAGTCACTTATAATTCGCCATGTTCCCATCATAAGTCATATTTAATGTTGTTACCTAATATTAACCGATCTACATTGAATAACCATGTTCATATAAGTAATTGAAGCTAACCATATTTAATTAAATATGCTCCATCTAATTGACATAGTAATTAATCACATGATAAATGTATAATCAGCCCAAAATAAAGTTTTGCTAGTGCGACTTAAATTCCTAGTCCAATAGTAGATAGCATCATTTTTCAGTCCAATTGATTGGGGAGTTGTTGGCCCACTAGAGATTAATCCTAACATCTAGACATAATGGAGTTAAAGGAGTTGGTACGTTCATCGCTTCCAGCTTCGATGCCAAGCAGGCGCCCTCTTCCTTGATCGATTCCACACTCCCACTCCAGCGATTACATCACCTACGAGGAAGCTCCAATCTCTGGAACACAATACTCGTTTGTCAGAAGCACTCAACAGCGTCCCTCATCATCTTCGATGAGAAGTGGGGCTATCTTATCTGTATCCTATTTCTGGTTCCATCCTATTCAAATTGTCAGCTTCACAACCTCTTACATCTACTGCTGAAGAATCCCGTATATGGTCGTCAAAAGGGACCACGAACATCACCGAAGCTCGAGAGACCATCGGAGCTCACACACCCCCACTCGACAGCCTAGACTATGCTCTATTTCTCTTTCTCTCTATATCTTTCGGAATTGCAAATTAAAGGGGAGGGATCTAGTCATATTGGAGAGTAACACTTGATTTAAATGGCCAACATGGAACATGTAAAGGAATGGGACTAGCTCCCTTCAATGGCATCGATAATTTCAGGACCACAAGAGGGAAAGCGACAAGCTGCCACTGATGAATAATGAAGAGTGAAACATGGTTTTGAAGTTGCTATGTTTGGTCCCTGGGGTTCGTGAAGCTTGACGATTAAAAACCCTAAATTTGATTGTCTTACAAGTTCATTTCCGAAAATTACTATTTGGCCCTTGGACTAACACATTCAAATTATTATTATTAACCTTCATAATGAGCTTAATCAATAATTCACTTAAAACTCTCATTTAAATCAATCTAATTCGTCCACTTCACCCGTAAATGCGTTTTATTTGATAACTCAACTATCTCACCCCATAAATTATCCTTGAATGAAATCATTATCCGGATTATTTTATTACCTTAATTTGTAATAGCTAGTTGGAAACGGGATGAAACAACTCTCCCCCACTTATAAGAATTTCATCCCCGAAATTCAAACCATGATTAACTGATTAGCTTAATGTCTCGCCACTAAACGAGGTTCATAATACAACCACTAATGATCCCAACAAGATCTTACTGTCCAGATGATCCTATCTAGATGATCACAGAGTCTCCCAAACCTCATAAATGTACTAACACTCAACCATGCTTGTAAAACTAACGATCCATGACCTTAGAGTCTCAATCAAATGACTATCGGGTTTCACCGAACTGACGAATGGAATAGGCATTTATACGCTTGCTACCACTCAAAGGATACAACCAATCGGAAACCGCACCAATGAATTCGAACTAGGTGTTCTCAAGCTATCTCACTCCAACCATATACACCTCCTCATGACCATATTTGATGAGCTACTACCATATACATCCCAAAGGGAACACATAACCATCTCTAGATCTACTAAAATCGTTCTTCCTCACAACCTCACCCAAATGGTAAGGTGACAGTAGGTTGAATGGAATGATGATCCTTTACCATTTTTAGAAACATCTTTGAGAACGACATAAACTAGATCCCACCAATACGTAAGTCACTCGAGAAAACTTCCAAGGTGATCAAGAAATGTTGCCAAAACTCTAGTCAGATCATTCCCACTACAAATTATACGGACACAACCTGCTAGAATTAGACCCTACGTAGATCAAGGTCACACCTGGAAACTAAATGATGTTGTCCCATCATTCTCACTTCCATCAACCAAGGATAACGGCCAATGTTGAGCCTCTAATGAACTAAAATTCCACACCACCAATGAGGGTGGACATACTCATAGACCAAAGAGAACACAAAACATATAGAACTTGATGACAGGTTGACGTATCTATTGAACTTCAACTGACACAACTCGAAGCTTTATGAAGAACCTCTACTTTTGACGGTGAACGAAATAGCTGACGATCGAGGATGCATTGACTACTAACCCAATGACCCAATATTCTATTGAAAAAAACCCACATATAGCTAAACACACCAAACTCTGAAGCTGATTTATCGATCAATAACCGCCCACCCTAGAACTGGGACAACAATCTATGCAATGAGTTAAGGAATCCCTCAACACTTAATAATCATCCAGAGTATCCCAAAAGCTTCTTGACCTATTCGGTGATGTTCCGATAGGAACCACTAGCTACAACAAGCTCCTTCTCCAACATCTTTTTGTCGCGAAGACGAATCTTTCATTCCCGAGCGCATACACTATGACAACTTGCTATGCACCTCCTTTCTTACCAAGTCCTAATATAAAGTTTCACGTACCATAACTGCAATCCCTATTCCCTTAGACCCATGGTCTCTACCATGTCCCACCCGTATTGTCAAACTCACATGGGCCTCGCTCACGGACCTTACCCAAAATAGGGCTTCACAGGCCTAGATCCACCTTAGGCCCCAATGGTCCTCCATCAAAAATTGGGAAATTTCCCCTTTACACTCATGACAATCGCTAATGTCCATCTACTTCAGTCTGGTGAATGCTACAATCCCATCGCAGTCTTACGCAACTTCAAATCGACCATGTTTAACATCCATAGACTTACCACACCTTAACCATCACAACCCCACGCACCTGAGTGGAACCCACTTCTAACCACGTGTTTGGCTCATACTTCAATTCTGGAACCCTCGTCAGATAAGAAGACAGTGAGGTTTCAACAACTCCCTTGATCTGGATCTATCCACAAACTTGCTATGCATAACAAGAAGATGTCGACCAACTGTTGGGATTTCCCTGACCTCCGACTTACAAAACCTCAATATAAATGGCCATTTGGATCGTCTCTAGTCCTAACCACGATGCGAAGCTTGCCGTAGTTCCACTCTCGATCCATCTACCAGATATTCTGATTGATTCTCCCCCACTTGGATTTGACGAAGCTCTCATGCCCCATAAGTCTGATAGGTTCCCAATCCATCGAACCTCATATAACATGAACTGTCTATGATCTGTGCTTCCCAAAACTAGTGTTCCGTTACTACCTAATCTCAATAGTTGCTCAACTCCTGGAATCCAGAAGAATACTCTTGACGCCTTAACTATTATGATGATACAAATCACCTCCCATGATACCCTACCGATTCCTTGAGTTCTTATGTTGACGACTAAGAATCATAACCCTTGCCATGCACCGACAAATATCCACCCTAATTTCTGTCCTCAAGGAATCACTGAACTTTAACTGACTTCCGCCCATGCGAAGGTACAATTCCCTTGACATGTTTCATGATCAAACAGTTCGCACGATTGACACCACCATCTTTCTGCTACCCTTCATTTCCTAGCAATGTTAGTGCCTTCAACTCCAAAGTTCTTCCATAGGAAAATGTCGTTCGTACCTGAACAGATGATGGAGCCACTAAACCCTGGCTTCACTGGAGAACTACCCCACTAATTCCTGACCGAAGTTCCTTCAAGCAATACTCTTGAATGGATCCAAACAAAGACCGGGAACGATAACGGTACATGTGGAACCCACTCCACAAGATACGTCCATCTGTAGGTTCATCAAAGGACTTCTCGACATGCAGAATGGCATATAACAATCCTTGATAACCCAGGCAATAGTACAGAACCGACCCGAGATCTAACTTGTTCAAAATCAATCAAAATTACCAAGTGATACAATTTCCCGATACCCACCTTGAAGTGGCAGAAGATAACATACCCGCAAACATCTGAAGGAATCCAGATCACCTCCTTCTGAGATACCTCGACCGTCCTGAGGACATTTTGCAAAAATCCCTTCCGATCCCGATGATAGGAACTTACAATATGATCCTCCTTCCTGGAGGATTCTAAGGATCCATAAGCTTTGGGCTCCATATGAGCCCCTAACTGTGTGCGACGATTTCAGCCCAAAAGGCCCTGAGATGACTATCGAGAGCTCTAAGACCCCTTCCTAGGCTGAACAAAAGACCACTGAGGTCCATTCCAAAACTTTGCGAGTAATCTTCGATGAGATGAACTCCCGCCATCACACATCGATCGGCCCAGGTCCTGCTCCTAAGCCAGAACCTGAATCTGAATCACATTCCTGAGTTCTCAACACCATATAGAAATGACATCCAAGAGATTCGAATATACCCAAGAATCCTCATCTAACAGGCTTCCTAGATTCTCCAAGACTCTTCCCGATTCGAGTATGGATCCTATGCTTTCAATAGTACGAGTCCAATACTACCTTCCACACCTATCCATACATTCCTCCAGATTCATCCCGAATACTCTAAGTCACCCTCTCAAACTAATACTCTAAATGCTCGTTAACAATGCAACCAGATCCACTAAAGCATTTCCTAGGTTCCCAACCCCGCCCTACCCTTAGCTGCTGAAAGATTCTCACTAATATCGACCATTTATCTCATGAATATAGTCGCATACAACAGAGATAAGATAATCTTTTGAGAAAAAGACTCAACCCTAGAACGGTTGGACTTACACGAGAGCTGTGTAATAGGGTTAAATCCCTCACGCTTAGATTATTTAACCTGTACTACATGTAAATTAACATATTTACTAAATAGTTGATCGATATCACTAGGAATCCCGCAAAGTACAACGCAAGCAGCATTCAGGCATCGGAAAATCTAACCAACATACACTAATCAAGCAATTCTATCCACACATACAATTCGCAATCAGGTAACTCATGTCACTTATCTCTTCTTAGGCTTACCCTAGGGTGATCTCTGATCCACTCTACGTCGTCAACTGCATCGGTACTAGCATGTAGTTCAATAAGCACATACAGTTGGCATACAAGGTATCCTTCCTAGATCCTTAGCCCTAATATAGCAAGCAGTTCACATATTCACACTTCATATCATTGTATAACATGTATGAGTAAATTGGGGAAAACTTACTTGAGCCCGGCCGCTTGCACACATCACACTCCTTGTTGTTTATAAAAACCCTTAATTTTAATTTATGAAAAAATATTTTTTCTTTTAAAAATATCTCAAACCCGAGAGTGTGTCCGAATCCCTCAGACCAGGGCTCTGATACCAACTTGTAACATCCCAACAATTTATAACCAAAAATTTCATTTTTAATTAAGTAATTTAGAGAGAAGTTAGTCTGAAAACATCAATAGTGTCATCAAAATCATAATCAAACCCAAGTGTTGAAAACCACATGTCATAGGAAAATAATATTAGAATACAATCCCCAAGAATCTCATAATGCAGAAAAATCATAGTGTGATGCACTGTGATCATGCCAACTCCTTTCCTTTTGAAGAAGAAGTACCTAAAACCAAAACTAAAAACCGTAAACATGAAGCTTAGTGAGTTCCCCCATTATACCACATACCATATGATAAACATATTATCTGGCATATCTAGGTGCCCGACGTACCCTGCTGAGCATACCAGGGTGCTAAACATACCCATGTCAGGCATACCGGGGTGCCCGACCTACCCCTATCAGACATACCTGGGTGTCCGACGTACCCATGTCAGGCATATCTGGGTGCCCGACGTACCCTCAATATTTGCCAATGTAACTTAAATTCCGAGTCCAATACTAGATAGCCTCATTTTTCAATCCAATAGATTTATCAGCCCAAAATGATTTGCTGGCCCACTAGAGATTAAACTTTACATCCAAACATAACAGAGTTAAAGGAGTTGGTACCTTCATCGCTTCCAGCTTTGATGCCAAACAGTCACCCTCCTCCTTGATCGATTCCACACTCCCACTCTAGTGATTGCATCACTTCCAGCGAAGCTCCCATCTCCGGTACATAATAATCGTTTTTCTGAAGCACTCAGCAGCCTCCCTCATCATCTTCGGAGAGAACCAGGGCTATCTAATCTTTCTCTTATTTCTGGTTCCATCCTATTTGATTTTTCGGCTTTACAAGCTCTCCCATCTACTGCCGAAGAACCTTGTCTACACTCGTCGTAAGGGACCACGAACATCAGCAGAGCTCTAGAGACCATTGGATCTCACACACCCACACTCGATAACCCACACTATGCTCTATTTCTCTTTGTCTCTTTATCTTTCGAAATTACAGATTGAAGGGGAGGGCTGTAGTCATAGATTTAAATGTCCAACATGGAATGTGTAAAGGAATGGGACCAGCTCCCTTAAATGGCATCGATAATTGCAGGACCACAATAGGGAAAGCGACAAGATACCATCGATGAATCTGGAAGAGTGAAACACGGTTTTGAAGTTGATAGGTTTGCCTCCTGGGGTTCGTGAAGCTTGAGGACTAAAAACCCTAAATCTGATTGTCATACAAATTCATTTCCGAAAATTACTATTTGACCCTTGGACTAACACATTCCAGTAATTATTATTATTATTATTATTATTATTATTATTATTATTATTATTATTATTATTATTATTATTATTATTAACCTTCGCAATGAGCTTAATCAATAATTCACTTAAAACTCTCATTTAAATCAATCTAATTCGTCCACTCCATTCGTGAATGCGTTTTATTGAATAACTCGACTATCTCAACCCATAAATTATCCTTGAATGAAATCATTATCCAGATTATTTTATAACCTTAATTTGCAATAGCTAGCTGGAAACGGGGCGTCACACTTGAATTCTTGAAAAGTCATGACTAACTAACTGTTACCAAAAGCGTAACCATGGTCTATACAAAATCTCGTGTGACACTCAAACTTCAACAACAGCTCAGGTATACAACCATCTGCCAAAACATCCAAGAAACTTATAACCCCCCGCATCACTAATCACCTGACATTCCAACAAGCATTCCCTTACCCCTATGTCAATACAAACAACTATGGGCTATCAGCAACCGTAGGATTATCAGCAGTCCCAAGGACTCTCTATAGTCCTAAAGTTACTAACAACTCAAAAAATACTCATAACAACCATCAGCCACCAAGACTTAACTAGTCTAGCATGCACACCACCATGATAATGGCAGTATAGGGATGGGTCTCACATGAAACCTCGTAATGAAATGAACATGAGTCCATTAGAAAGAATCCCAGTTATGAGCTACCAAAATAGTAGCATGACATCCCTAGTAAGTTAAAACCATACAGCTTCCTGACTTAACCTGCTGGCCACTAAGATGATGGGTTATGAGCATAACTACATCCTATGTTTTTATGCAACCCTAATTGCGTTGGAACTAAGTTTTTCACTAGTTGAACACACAGTTGAATACCAAAGTAATAAACACTAGATCTAGCATACAATTTTGAAAATCATATAACAAAAGGGTTTTGATGATTACCTTGCTTGTTATGTAGCAATAACAAGAACTCCTTGTAGATCCTTGACTATTGAAAGCTTAGTGCCCAAAATGTTGCTCCTCTAATGGTTCATATACACCATTAGCAACAAGATAAGAGGAGAGAGGAGGAATTCCCTAAGAATTTCGGCTAGGTTTCTCTAGACACAAGCATTAGCCAAAAGTCATAGGTAGTAGGGTTCTTTATATAACCATGGAACATGAGCCAATTCTAGAACACTTGAAGAGGATGTTAGCTTCGTATGTTTATGAGGTTGCGGGTATGGATCAGGAGATTACGAAGGTGATGAAGAAGAAGGTGACTGTTAAGTCGACACCGAAACCAGGAGATGTGAATAAGATGAAAATTGGCCAAATTGATTCAAAACATGTTACTGTGATGTTCACTAAGGGAGAAGGGCATAAATTTTTGTTCGCTCTTGTGGATAAACATATCTTCTCAACGGACTGCTTAGAGCACATTATCAACATAATTCATCGGTGCAAGCAAAACTCCGAGGCAGATAAGAAGAAATTCACCGACATGCTTCGGTGGTATATCACTTTTCGTCATCATCTTTTGGCCATTGTACCGAAGCTGTTTAAAACGATCAAGAAGTCTTCTATTGCTCAACCGATGTAGCCTTTCGGTCCCATTGACGCAAAGGGGAAGATTTTAGAGTCTATTTGTGTTGCGTCATGGGCTTTTTGTTTTGTATTTGGATTGGGCATGTCCATCCGTGATTACCTTGTAGGGTTATACTAAATATATATGCATGCATGTATGCATTATATTGTTACGTCTTTTGTTATGCTTAAGTTTTTGTAACCCTAAACGCCTCTACAGTCGAAGTTCTTAGTCGAGCTCTTCTGAGGTGTTGAAGTATTAATCATATGACATATTCAAGTCATATTCGTGTTTATATTTTCATTCTTAATTTTTTGCATGCATAGAATCAATCGATCCTGAAAGAACTCTATTCTAACACCTTACTCTCCCACTCCCGATACCCTCTCTAATCCCTATTCTAACCCCCCTGGAGCCCCAGTATCATCCCGAGACCCGAAGCGAGTCCCGAAACCCAAAGATACCGAGAAGAAAAGAGTTTTTGAGCCAAAGTTATGCCTACGAGAAGCCCGGTGTGTGAAGATCTTCCAGATCTACCGAAGAATAATACTTCTACAAGTCGTAGTGCTGTCTGGTCATCTTCTGATCAAGTGAGTGTATATTCCTTTTCTTTTAACACATAGATATACAATATCTACAAGTGAATACGTTCTATGTGTATATAGATATATATTATTTGTTACTTGGAATGAATGTGTATATTTGGAACGAGTATTAAATGAATATCTTATCAGTTTTTAAGTTGCATATGTATATTTTTATCTACAAAATGTTGGGTAGAACTTGGGTAGATAGTTGATGTGTGATAAACTGAGGAGAGGCCTCGATGTTGCTGTTGTTGACCTAGTCATCTAGTGGAGTATGGATGACGACCACTGACTCTTTCTAGATAGCCATGTGGAACGCTAGCAGGTTCATAACCTGTAGGTGTTGTGAACGATGTGTTCACCGGTGTATTCTATTGTAACACCTGTGTTTCCAAGCTTGCCATTTTTAGCAATGTAATGGTCTAGGTTAACCTTTGTAACCCGTTTTGAAATAATAAGATTGTATTATTTGAGTATTATGTGTTTTGTGCTTAATTGCTTAATTATGTGATTTAATTAATTAAGAATAAAAATAAGCATCAAAATTTAAGTGTAAAATAAACTTGATATCTTTAGATAATGTTGTAGTAGTTGAAATAAGGTTTCCGAAGATATAAAGAATGCCGAAATCCGAATTATAACGAGGAAGTTATCACCTGTCGAAGTTTCGCGACAGAACCGGCACCGCTGATTAACGTAAAAAGTGAAATTTACATTAGAGCGATATTTAGCTTTAGTGATCTAAACGAGAATCGAAGATCTCGTTGTTAGTATCAAAGCGATAAAAAGTTAGGTGAGAACAGACGTCAAACGAAGAAGTTATGAATTTATAACGAAATTTTCTGTCCCGGCCTATTAAAAATAAATAATAAAAAATAAAGTCAAAATTAGCCGACAGAGTCTAAACAAAAGTTGTAGAGCGTAGTCTCACCTTCACGTGAATATAAAGAACGTCGAAAACGGAGCTCGTATGCAAAAGTTACGCAAGTTTGAAGTTGGCTTAATAGCGTACACCCCGCGTAATTTGGAGTACGCCCAGCGTACCCGTGAACCGCCTCAGCTACGCATGCAATGACGTCAATCGAACACATACGCATGCAATGACGTTGCGTACGCCCCGCGTACGTGAATTACGCCCCGCGTAACTCGGGCTTCCAGCCTCTATAAAAAGGATCCGAAGGCAGCCGAAGGTTTTGTTCATTTCTTCTCTTCTCTCTCCCGTTTTGCATCGTTTTGTGTGCCAGAAATACCCCGAAGCCCCGGTAATATTCCCGAGTCCCGAAGCGAGTCCCGAGATCCCGAGAAGTGCAGTTTCCGAGCCGAAGCGAGTCCCGAGATCCCGAGAAGTGAAGTTTCCGAGCCGAAGCTCTGCCTGCGAGAAGTTCGATTTTCGTAGAGATCTTCCAGATCTGCGGAGGATTACTACTTCTGCAAGCCGTAATGCTCTTCGATCATCTTCTGATCAAGTGAGTGTATACTACCTTTCATAAACGCAATAATAATACAAGTATGGTTCGAGGGTATTAAGTTTATTGTCGTTTATACGTGTGAATGCGTTGTTACTTTCTCCTAACGTATAACTATGAAGTATTTTATACGAGATACGTGTTATGTGTATATTTTGTTGTTATGTGTGTGAATGTATATTCACTTTCTTCTATCTTACAGATCTGATTATTTCTATACGAAATACGTGTTATGTGTGTGTGCCTCATCTGTTATATGGAAAATGTATTGATCAAGCATGCTATACAAGTTTTGAAAATATGTATAAAAATGTATGCTTTTATCTACTAATATGTTGGGTAGAACATGGGTAGATAGTTGGTGTGTAATAAACAGATGAGAGGCCTCGTTGTTGTTTTGATCCAGTCATCTAGCGGAATTTAGATGACGACCACGGACTTTTCTAGATAGTCCAGTGGAACGCTAGCAGGCTCATAACCTGTAGGTGTTAATGAACTTGGGTGTTCATTCGCTGTATTCCATCCCCCTCATGGTTGCCTTATTTGACTTATATTGCTGAGGAAACCCCGTAGCATGTGTTGTCACCCCGATGAAAATATTCTTAGATTAGGTCCCTTGTGTTAGTTATTTTAGGGACATAAAGTGAGAATAACGGGAATGGGTAACTGGGTTATTGTTGGTTGATAATAATTAATTTAATTATTTATTGTGGGTTGAAAACCCTATATGCTCACCAGGCTCCCAAGCCTGACCCACTCAGTTTTATTTGTATTACAGGAAGTGGCACAAGGGCGTAAGATGGATGAACCATCAAGTTGTTTTGTTTACAAGTCTGCATATGTTTATATTTGTTATATGACTTGTAATGTATTCATTTATGCTTGTTGGTCTATATCGAAACATGACACCCCGAGTTTTGATTATATAATGAAAAATACATTTCTTTTATGAAATGCTTTGGTAAACATTGTTTTATCATGTTTTGTTTTTGGGAACAAATTCCGCAATTCTTTCAAATCAAATGGATTTACTCTGAAATCATTTTAAAAGCATAAATGAAAATCGGTCTTTTCTGGCCGAGATTTTGGGGATGTCACAGTTGGTATCAGAGCATTATTTTAAGCGAACTAGGAATTTTTAGGATTTCTAGACTTAAGCTTAGAATGCTAAGTGGAATTTTGAGATGTGTGTCTGTTATGTTTTAGACACGAGCACTAGTTTATTTTAGGAATGTTGCCTAAAATGCTTTATGTGCTAAATGTTGTATGTTGCCATATATGATATTATTTGTTCGAATCTATGGTCTGTTTCCGACCGGATCTAGAAACTTTATGTGTGTAGGATTCTAAGCGTACGTCTACGACATTAGAACTACCATGTAAATGTTTCGGAGTGATAAGGATGATTTGAATATCTATCGTGAATGAGGATCTAATTTCACCTTATGCGGTGTGTAGATCAAAAATGGTGAGAACAAGAAGTGGAGTTGGAAATGCTGATGAAAACATGAATCAACCACCAGTGATTGAACAAAAACCTGTTGTAGCAGCAGCACCTGAGCCAATAACCATGGCTGGTGCGCAATTAATGATTCAGACGATGTTGGATCGTCAGATGGATGAAACTAGACGGTTGCTTCAACAAAATCGTGAAGAACTGTCGATTCGTGTGGAAGAGCCTGAACTGAATGAAGGGCACTCGGAAGGTGGAAACTTTAGTGGGTCTGTTGGTCAAGCCAACCCACCGATAGTTAGGCAAGACAACCGTGATGGAAGGAATGATGGAATGGGATGCAAGTACAAGGACTTTTTGACTTGCAAACCATCGACCTTCAATGGAAAGGAGGATCCGATTGGGGTTATGGATTGGATCTCCGAAATGGAGCTAGCCTTCATGACGTGTGGCTGCAGAAGTAAGTTGCAAACTATATATGCCGTGCGTCAAGTCCGAGGTGGAGCCGTTCGTTGGTGGAACACTCTAGGAAAAACTTTGAGCCCAAATGAGCCACTGCAATTGTCATGGGCAGAATTCTTGGTGCAGTTCAAGCGCAAGTTCTGTTCGGCTCAAAATCTATTGGAGCTAGGGAACAAGTTTCTGACTCTAACGAAAGGCAGTATGTCAGTTGATGAATACACCAATAACTTCACCGATAAGATGGAGTTTGCCTTGCGTATCGTTCCAGACGAGCTGACGAAGGTGGACCGGTATGCGAAGGGACTCCCATGGGAGTATGAGGTGCCAGTACGTCAGGCACATACTTTAGAGGCAGCTATCTGGGCTGCCAAGTCTGTTGAGAACATGATAAAGGGGAGAACCACCAACAAGGTTGAGGTTGGTGAGAAGAGGAAGTTTGAGGGAACATCTGGTTCCGGTAAGAAAAGCAAATTTTCGAAATCTGATTCGAAAAGGTTTGGTGGGGGTAAAGGAGGGGAAGCGAAGTGGTGTGAAAAGTGTAAGAAAAAGCACTTCGGGAAATGTAGCGAGGATGTAACTTGCTATAAGTGTGGAAAGGTTGGACATTTTGCGAATGAATGTCCGAACAACAAAAGGATGTGTTTTGGTTGTAATGAAGAGGGGCATATTTTGAAAGACTGTCCGAAGAAGAAGGAGGCAGCTAAGCCCAACATTCCACCAAAGCCGAAGGCGAGAGCATTCCAGATGACACTGGAAGCTGCTAAGGATGAAGCTGATGTCGCTTCAGGTACCTTTCTCGTTAACAATTTGCCTGCCCAAATTTTATTTGATTCTGGAGCCAACTACTCCTTTATATCGCATGAATTTGGTAGAAAACTAGCTTTGCCTATTAATAGACTAGATAATGCTTTATTAGTCGAAGTTGCTAGTGGCAAGTTTGTACCTGTTAGCCATCGTATGAAAAACATCTTAATTGACTTGAATGGGAATAAGTTCTGCGAGGAATTATTGCCAATCGAACTTAACGGTTTCGACATCGTGTTGGGAATGGATTGGCTCAGCGCCAATGATGCCGAAATTTTATGCAAGAAGAAGATTGTTAAAGTAAACCTGCCTGGAAAAGATTCGTTTATGGTGTATGGGGACAAACGCAGAGTAAATTCTGGAATCATTTCCCTAATGAAAGCCAGAAAGTGTTTGACCAAGGGATGTACATCATATTTAGCATTCGTGATTGATGCTAAGAAGGAAAAGAAGGTGATGCAGAGTATTCCTATGGTGTGTGATTATCCGGAAGTATTTCCCGAAGATCTTCCTGGATTACCACCTGATAGACAAGTAGAGTTCAGAATAGACTTGTTACCAGGAACAATGCCAATAGCAAAAGCACCTTATCGATTAGCACCGATGGAGATGAAGGAGCTGATGATGCAACTTCAGGAGTTATTGGACAAAGGTTTCATTAGACGTAGTTCATCACCTTGGGGAGCTCCGGTGTTATTCATGAAGAAGAAAGATGGAAGTATGAGAATGTGCATTGATTACAGAGAGCTGAACGAGGCAACAATAAAGAATAGATATCCGTTGCCAAGGATTGATGACCTATTTGATCAATTGCAAGGTTCGAGCTATTTCTCGAAGATCGATCTAAGGTCAGGATATTATCAGCTAAAAGTAAGAGAGTAAGATATCGAGAAGACTGCATTCAGAACTAGATATGGACACTACGAGTTCTTGGTTATGTCGTTTGGACTAACCAATGCTCCGGCAGCATTCATGGATTTAATGAATAGGGTTTGTAATCCGTTCCTTGATAAATCCGTGATAGTGTTCATAGACGACATTCTGATTTACTCAAAAATCCAGGAGGAGCATGGCAGACACTTGCAAGAAGTGTTAGAAGTTTTGAAGAAGGAGAAGCTGTATGCTAAGTTCTCTAAATGTGATTTTTGGATTCGTGAAGTCCAATTCTTGGGTCACGTGGTCAACCAAGAAGGGATAATGGTTGATCCAGCGAAGATTGAAGCTGTGATGAAGTGGGAACAACCGAAAAGTCCCACGGAGATTCGAAGCTTTTTAGGATTAGCCGGATATTACCGAAGGTTTATCCGAGGCTTTTCTTCGATTGCTACTCCATTGACAGCTTTGACCCACAAAGGAGCTGCTTATGCTTGGAGTGAGAAGCATAAAGAAGCATTCGAGAAGCTAAAGAAGAAACTATGCGAGGCACCGATACTTTCTCTACCCGATGGAGTTGAAGACTTCGCTGTTTATAGCGATGCGTCTGGGGTTGGATTGGGTTGTGTTTTAACCCAAAGAGAAAAGGTGATAGCATATGCGTCTCGACAACTGAAAGAGCATGAAAAGAACTACCTGACTCATGATTTGGAGTTGGCAGCGGTAGTTTTCGCTCTGAAAATATGGAGGCATTACCTCTATGGCACTAAGTTTAAACTTTTCACTGATCATAAGAGTCTCCAATATCTCTTTAATCAGAAGGAACTGAATATGAGGCAACGACGCTGTCTAGAATTACTCAAGGACTACGACTGCGAGATACTTTACCATCCCGGTAAGGCTAATGTTGTTGCTGATGCTCTCAGTCGGAAAGTCAGTCTTGAAAGGAAAAGGCTAAGAGCGTTGAGAATTGAAGTTGTCTCGACCATTGTGGAAAGTATAAAGAAAGCTCAAGAGGAAGCTTCTGAAAAGAATGACCTAAAGGAGGAACGTTTGGGCAAAACGTTGGTGTTCGGTGTAAATAGTCATGGACTGAAGGTGTTCCAAGATCGCATTTGGATACGTAAGACAGGAGGAATCAGAGATCTTCTGATGGAAGAAGCTCACAAGACCATGTACTCGATTCATCCCGGTAGCACTAAAATGTATAGGGACCTGAAACCCTACTACTGGTGGCCGACGATGAAGCTTGATGTTTCAAAGTATGTGGCCGAGTGTGTGACTTGTGCGAGAGTCAAGACACAACATCAGAAACCGTATGGGAGTTTAGAACCTTTACCTGTGCCTATGGGTAAGTGGGAAGACATTGCTATGGATTTTGTCACTAAACTACCCAGAACAAAGAATGGTCACGACATGATTTGGGTGGTCGTTGATCGATTCACTAAGAGTGCGCATTTCATAGCAGCCAGGGAGAAATGGTCTATGGAAAAGCTTACGAATTCTTATGTGAAGGAAATTGTGAGACTTCACGGTGTTCCGCTAACAATTGTGTCGGATCGTGATAGTCGTTTCACCTCAAGGTTTTGGAAATGTATACAAGAGGAAATGGGTACCAAGTTATGTTTAAGTACAGCTTACCATCCGCAGACTAATGGTCAGAGTGAAAGAACGATACTAACACTTGAAGATATGCTGAGAGCATGTACCTTGGAGTTCCTAGGTAATTGGGATGAACATTTACCTTTGGTAGAATTTTCCTATAACAATAGTTTTCACTTGAGCATTAAGATGGAACCTTACCAAGCTTTGTATGGACAAAAGTGTCGTACGCCGTCTTGTTGGCTTGAGGCTGGGGAAAAGCAGTTTATGGGACCGGAGATGGTTCATCAAACTGCTGAAAAGTTGAAAATAATTAGGGAAAGAATGTTAGCGGCTCAGGATCGTCAAAAGAGCTATGCTGACAAGAAGCGAAGACCGATGACTTTTGAAGTTGGGGATTCGGTTTTGCTTAAAGTCTCGTCGTGAAAGGGACTTATAAGATTTGGTAAAAGGGGAAAGTTGAGTCCAAGGTTTATTGGACCATTTAAAGTTCTTCAGAGGATTGGGAACCAAGCTTACAAGCTCGAATTACCCGAAGAACTTAATGGAATTCACAACACTTTCCATGTGTGTTATTTGAGGAAGTTCACGGGAGAAGTTCCCGATATAATTCCAATTTCCGAATTGAGAATTGATGAGAACAAAAGGTTGATTGAAGAACCAGAGGCAATTGTTGACTGAAAGACTAAGAAGTTGCGACGCAAGATGGTCGAGTTAGTGCTTGTCCGATGGAAACACACGAATGGGCCGAATCTCACCTGGGAGATGGAGAGTGACATGAGTAGTCGCTATCCGCATTTGTTTGTTGATGTGTGATTCCGGGGACGGAATCATTCTAAGGTGGAGAGAATTGTAACGCCTGTATTTCCAGGCTTGCCATTTTTAGCAATGTAATGGTCTAGGTTAACCTTTGTAACCCGTTTTGAAATAATAAGATTGTATTATTTGAGTATTATGTGTTTTGTGCTTAATTGCTTAATTATGTGATTTAATTAATTAAGAATAAAAATAAGCATCAAAATTTAAGTGTAAAATAAACTTGATATCTTTAGATAATGTTGTAGTAGTTGAAACAAGGTTTCCGAAGATATAAAGAATGCCGAAATCCGAGTTATAACAAGGAAGTTATGACCTGTCGAAGTTTCGCGACAGAACCGGCACCGCTGATTAACGTAAAAAGTGAAATTTACGTTAGAGCGATATTTAGCTTTAGTGATCTAAACGAGAATCGAAGATCTCGTTGTTAGTATCAAAGCGATAAAAAGTTAGGCGAGAACGGACGTCAAACGAAGAAGTTATGAATTTATAACGAAATTTTCTGTCCCGGCCTATTAAAAATAAATAATAACAAAAAAAATCAAAATCAGCCGACGGAGTCTAAACGAAAGTTGTAGAGCGTAGTCTCACCTTCGCGTGGATATAAAGAACGTCAAAAACGGAGCTCGTATGCAAAAGTTACGAAAGTTTGAAGTTGGCTTAATAACGTACGCCCCGCATAATTTGGAGTACGCCCAGCGTACCCGTGAACCGCCTCAGCTACGCATGCAATGACGTCACTCGAACACATACGCATGCAATGACGTTGCGTACGCCCCGCGTAACTCGGGCTTCCAGCCTCTATAAAAAGGATCCGAAGGCAGCCGAAAGTTTTGTTCATTTCTTCTCTTCTCTCTCCCGTTTTGCATCGTTTTGCGTGCCAGAAATACCCCGAAGCCCTGGTAATATTCCCGAGTCCCGAAGCGAGTCCCGAGATCCCGAAGATCCCGAGAAGTGCGGTTTCCGAGCTGAAGCTCTGCCCGCGAGAAGTTCGATTTTCGTAGAGATCTTCCAGATCTGCGGAGGATTACTACTTCTGCAAGCCGTAGTGCTGTCCGATCATCTTCTGATCAAGTGAGTGTATACTACCTTTCATAAACGAAATAATAATACAAGTATGGTTCGAGGGTATTAAGTTTATTGTCGTTTATACGTGTGAATGCGTTGTTACTTTCTCCTAACGTATAACTATGAAGTATTTTATACGAGATACGTGTTATGTGTATATTTTGTTGTTATGTGTGTGAATGTATATTCACTTTCTTCTATCTTACAGATCTGATTATTTCTATACGAAATACGTGTTATGTGTGTGTGCCTCATCTGTTATATGGAAAATGTATTGATCAAGCATGCTATACAAGTTTTGAAAATATGTATAAAAATGTATGCTTTTATCTACTAATATGTTGGGTAGAACATGGGTAGATAGTTGGTGTGTAATAAACAGATGAGAGGCCTCGTTGTTGTTTTGATCCAGTCATCTAGCGGAATTTAGATGACGACCACGGACTTTTCTAGATAGTCCAGTGGAACGCTAGCAGGCTCATAACCTGTAGGTGTTAATGAACTTGGGTGTTCATTCGCTGTATTCCATCCCCCTCATGGTTGCCTTATTTGACTTATATTGCTGAGGAAACCCCGTAGCATGTGTTGTCACCCCGATGAAAATATTCTTAGATTAGGTCCCTTGTGTTAGTTATTTTAGGGACATAAAGTAAGAATAACGGGAATGGGTAACTGGGTTATTGTTGGTTGATAATAATTAATTTAATTATTTATTGTGGGTTGAAAACCCTATATGCTCACCAGGCTCCCAAGCCTGACCCACTCAGTTTTATTTGTATTACAGGAAGTGGCACAAGGGCGTAAGATGGATGAACCATCAAGTTGTTTTGTTTGCAAGTCTGCATATGTTTATATTTGTTATATGACTTGTAATGTATTCGTTTATGCTTGTTGGTCTATATCGGAACATGACACCTCGAGTTTTGATTATATAATGAAAAATACATTTCTTTTATTAAATGCTTTGGTAAACATTGTTTTATCATGTTTTGTTTTTTGGGAACAAATTCTGCAATTCTTTCAAATCAAATGGATTACTCTGAAATCATTTTAAAAGCATAAATGAAAATCGGTCTTTTCTGGCCGAGATTTTGGGGATGTCACATCTATCCCCATTATGGTTGCCTTTAGGACACCTATTGCTGACGAAACCCCTTGCCGTAATGTTCGTCCCGACGAAAATCCTAGATTAGGTCCCTTGTAATCGATGTTGTTTTAGGGACGTAAAGTGAGGATAACAGGAATGGATAATCGGGTTATTGTTGGTTGATGAAATTAAATATAATTATTTATTGTGGGTTGAAAACCCTATATGCTCACCAGGCTCCCAAGCCTGACCAACTCAGTTTTGTTGTATTACAAGTAGTGGCGTGAGAGCATAAGTTGGATGACTTATCAAGATCTTTTGATATTAGACCAGTTGTTATATGTAAATTTTGTATGGTCTATCTTTTGTTGTTTATGCTTTTGGTCTGTTTATCGGAACATGACATCCTGAATATTGTTATATAATGAAAATGAATCCCCTGATGAAATGCTTTGATAAACTTTATTTTATCATATTTTGTTTTGGTAACAAATTCAACAACTCTTTTAAATCAAAAGGATTTACTCTGAAATTATTTTAAAAGCATAAATGAAACCGGTCTTTTCTGGCCGTGATTTTGGGGATGTCACAGTTGGTATCAGAGTATTAGTTTAAGCGAACTAGGAATTTGTAGGATTTCTAGACTTAAACTTAGAATGCTAAGTGAAGATTGTAAGATGAGTGTTTGTGATATTATAGACACGAGCACTAGTTTATTTTAGGAAATATGCCAAAAATGCCTTTATGTGCTAAGTGTTATATGTTGCCATATATGATATTAGTTGTTCAGATCTACGGTTTTTTGCCAACTGGATCTGGAGACCTTATGTGTTTAGGATTCTAAGTGTATGTCTCCGGTACTAGAACCAGCATGTAAATGTTTTAGAGTGATAAGGATGATTTGAATATCTATCGTGAATGAGGATCTAATTTCACCTTATTCGGTGTATAGATCAAAAATGGTGAGAACAAGGAGTGGAGTTGGAAACGTGGATGAAAATAGGAATTAAATACATGTAATAGAGCAAGTAGTTGTTGCAGCAGCAACACTTGAGCCAATAACAATAGCTGGAGTGCAATTGATGATTCAGACGATGCTGGATCGTCAGATGGAGGAAACCAGACGTCTGCTTAGGCAGAATCGCGAAGAACTATCAATTCAAGATGAAGAGCCTGAAGTAAATGGAGGGTAGTCTGAAGGAGGAAACTTTAGTAGGATCATTGGTCAAGACGACCCACCGATTGTTAGGTAGAATAACCAGGATAGAGGAAATGATGTGCGTGGGTGCAAGTATAAGGATTTCATGGCATCCAAACCACCATGTCTATTCGGAAACCCGACGCTAGTGGAAGTGATTAATTGAATCTTAGAAATGGAGACTATGTTTGCAAGTTGTGAGTGCAGCAAGCAACAGATGACCACTCTTCCAATCCCCCTGTTAAAATCTGGGGTACTAAGTTGGTGGAAGTAACTAGCTGACTCGATGCCCAAGGGAGAAGCTGGAAGATGTCTTGGGAAGACTTTGTGGAACAGCTAAAATTACAATACTGCTCAGAGCAGGACCTTCTGGAAATCAATAACGAGTTTCAGAAATTGAAGAAGGGAAAGATGAGCGTTACTGAATACACTGCAAGTTTCCCAGAGAAGATGAAACTTGTTCCATACCTAGTTCCAACTGAACTAGCAAAGGTCAACAAATTTGCTCGTGGTTTGCCAACAGACTTTGGTCCAATGGTTAAGCAAAAAACGACCTTGAAAGTTGCCATTTGGGCTGCTAAGAATGTTGAGACACATATCAGGGAGAAAGGTCTGGAGAGGTTAGAGGTTGGTAAAAAGAAGAAGTTTGATGGACCTTCAGGGTCCAACAAGAAAAATAAGTTCTCGAATTCTAGTTCGAGAGGAGGAGGAGGAGGCGAAGCGAAATGGTGCGACAAATGTAAGAAGAAGCATCATGGAAAATGTGAGGTAGTGGCCACATGTTTTAAATGTAGAAAGCCCGGGCACTATGCCAATGAATGCACCCTCACTAAGAAAGTTTGATATGGTTGCAGTGAGGAGGGTCACATCTCGAGGGATTGTCCGAAAAAGAAGGAGGCAACAAGACCCAACATTCTTCCAAAGCCGAAGGCGAGAGCATTCCAGATGACATTGGAAGCTGCTAAAGATGAAGCTGATGTCACTTCAGGTACCTTTCTCGTAAACGAATTGTCTACCTAAATTTTATTTGATTCTGGAGTCAACTACTCCTTGATTTTGCATGAATTTGGTAGAAAACTAGCTTTGCATGTTGATAGACTATATAATACTTTATTAGTCGAAGTTGCTAGTGGCAGGTTTGTACTTGTTAGCCATCGCATGAAAAACATTTTCATTGACTTGAATGGGAATAAGTTCCACAAGGAATTATTACCTATAGAACTTAATGGTTTCAACATCGTGTTGGGAATGGATTGGCTTAGCACCAATGATGCCGAAATATTGTGCAGAAAGAAGATAGTAAAAGTAAACTTGTCAGGGAAAGAGTCATTTATGGTGTATAGGGACAAAGTGTTTGGCCAAAGGGTGTACATCGTATCTAGCATTTGTAATTGATGCTAAGAAAGAGAAGAAGGAGGTTTAGAGGATTTCGGTGGTGTGTGATTATCCGGAAGTATTTCCCGAAGATCTTCCCGGATTACCGCCTGATAAACAGATGGAGTTTAGAATAGACTTGTTACCATGGACGACACCAATAGCAAAAACACCTTACCGATTAGCACCGATGGAGATGAAGGAGCTGATGATGAAACTTCAGGAGTTATTGGACATAGGTTTCATTAGACCTAGTTCATCGCCCTGGGGAGCTTTGGTTTTATTCGTGAAGAAAAAAGATGGAAATATGAGAATGTGCATCGATTACAGAGAGTTGAACAAGGCAACAATAAAGAATAGATATCTGTTGTCGAGGATTGATGACCTGTACGATCAACTACAAGGTTTAAGTTATTTTTCAAAGATCGACCTAAGGTTAGGATATCATCAGCTGAAGGTGAAAGAGTAGGATATAAAGAAGACTGCATTCAAAACGCGATATGGACACTACAAGTTTTTGGTTATGTCGTTTGGACTAACCAATGCTCCAGCATCATTCATGTATTTAATGAATCGGGTTTGTAATCCGATCCTAGATAAATTTGTGATAGTGTGCATAGATGACATTCTGATTTAATCAAAAAGCTAAGAGGAGCATGGTAGACACTTGCGAGAAGTGTTAGAAGTATTGAAGAAGGAGAAGCTGTATGCTAAGTTCTCAAAATGCGACTTTTGGATTCGAGAAGTCCAATTCTTGGGTCATGTGGTCAACCAAGAAGGGATAATGGTTGATCCAGCAAATATTGAAGCTGTAATGAAGTGGGAACAACCGAAAAGTCCCACGGAGATCCGAAGCTTTCTGGGATTAGCTAGATATTACCGAAGGTTTATCCAAGGCTTTTCTTCGATCGCTACTCCATTGACAACTTTGACCCACAAAGGAGCTGCTTACGCTTAGAGTGATAAGCATAAAGAAGCGTTCGAGTTGTTAAAGAAGAAGCTATGTGAGGCACCGATCTTTCTCTACCCGATGGAGTTGAAGACTTCGTTGTTTATAGCGATGTGCCTGGGGTTGTATTGGGTTGTGTTTTGACCCAAAGAGATAAGGTGATCGCATATGCGTCTTGACAGTTGAAAGACCATGAAAAGAACTACCAGACTCATGATTTGGAGCTGGCAGCAGTAGTTTTCGCTCTGAAGATATGGAGGCATTACCTCTATAGCACGAAGTGCAAACTTTTCATTGATCATAAGAGTCTTCAATATCTCTTTAATTAGAAAGAATTGAATATGAGGAAATGACACTGGCTATAGTTACTTAAGGACTACGACTGTGAGATACTTTACCACCGGGGTAAAGCAAATGTTGCCGCTGATGCTCTTAGTCGGAAAGTTACTCTTGAAAGAAAAAGGCCAAGAGCCTTGAGAATAGAAGTTGTCTCGACAATTGTGGAGAGTATAAAGAAAGCTCAAGAAGAAGCTTCTGAGAAGAATGACCGAAAGGAGGAACGTTTGGGCAAAACGTTGGTGTTTGGTACAAACGGTCATGGATTGAAGGTATTCCAAGATCGTATTTGGGTACCTAAGTCAGGAGGAATAAGAGATCTTCTGATGGAAGAAGCTCACAAAACCATATACTCAATTCATCCTGGCAACACTAAAATGTATAGGGACCTGAAAACCTATTACTGGTGGCCGATGATGAAGCTTGATATTGCAAAGTACATGGCGGAGTGTGTGACATGTGCGCGGGTCAAGGCACAACTTCAAAAGCCATACGGGAGCTTAGAACCTTTACCTATGCCTATAGGTAAATGGGATGACATTGCTGTGGATTTTGTCACTAAACTTTCCTGAACAAAGAATGGTCACGACATGATTTGGGTAGTCGTTGATCGCTTCACTAAGAGTGCGCATTTCGTAGCAGCCAATGAGAAATGGTCTATGGATAAGCTTGCGAATTCTTACGTGAAGTCTACAAACTGATGGTCAGAGCGAACGAACGATATAAAAGCTTAAAGATATGTTGAGAGCATGTACCCTGGAATTCCAAGGCAACTGGGATGAACATTTTCCTTTGGTATAATTTTCATACAATAATAGTTTCCACTCGAGCATTAAGATGACACCTTATCAAGCTATGTGCGGACAAAAGTTCCGTACGCCATCTTGTTGGCTTAAGGCTTGGGAAAAACAATTTATGGGACAAAAGTTCCGTACGCCATCTTGTTGGCTTCAGTATTGACGCCTTCTGGAGCCTTCCAAAGCAAGTGAACTGATGAAAAACGCAATGACGAATGCCTGACTGAACTCACGCCGTGAATTTTGAGATTTCACGATGTGAATTCAGTATTTCAGCCCTATAAATAGAAATCAAAGTGCAGCCGATTTTGGTTGTTATTCCCTTACTCTCCTGGTCCCGATACCCTCTCTAAGCCCTATTCTAACACCCCGAAGCCCCGGAATCATCCTGAGACCCGAAGCAAGTCCCGAAGCCCGAAGATCCTGAGAAGAAAAGAGTTTCTAAGCTGAAGTTCTGCCTGCGAGAAGCCCGGTGTGTGAAGATCTTCCAGATCTACCGAAGAATATTACTTCTGAAAGCTGTAGTGCTGTCTGATCATCTTCTGATCAAGTGAGTGTACATTCCTTTTCTTCTAACACATAGATATAAAGTATCTCCGAGTGAATACGTGCTATGTGTATATAGATATATATTATTTGTTACTTGGAATGAATCTGTATATTTGGAACGAGTATTAAATGAATATCTTATCAGTTTTTAAGTTGCATATGTATGCATATGTGAATTGTTATCTACAAATTGTTGGGTAGACCTTGGGTAGATAGTTGATGTGTGATAAACTGATGAGATGCCTCGATGTTGCTGTTGTTGACCTAGTCATCTAGCCGAGTATGGATGACGACCACGGACTCTTCCTAAAAAATCCTGTGGAACGGTAGCAGGTTCATAACCTGTAGGTGTTGTGAACGATGTGTTCATCGGTGTACTTTATCCCCCTCATGGTTTCCTTTAGGACACCTATTGCTGAGGAAACCCCTTGCAGTAATGTTTGTCCCGATGAAAATCCTAGATTAGGTCCCTTGTAATAGATATTGTTTTAGGGACGTAAAGTGAGGATAACGGGAATGAGTAATCGGGTTATTGTTGGTTGATGAAATTAAATATAATTATTTATTGTGGGTTGAAAACCCCATATGCTCACCAAGCTCCCAAGCCTAACCCACTCAGTTTTGTTGTATTACAGGTAGTGGCGCGAGAGCATAAGTTGGATGACTTATCAAGATCTTTTGATATTAGACCAATTATTATATGTAACTGTTGTATGGTTTATCTTTTGTTGTTTGTGCTTTTTGGTTTGTTTATCGGAACATGACATCCCGAATATTGTTATATAATGAAAATGCATCTCTTGATGAAATGCTATGATAAACTTTAATTTATCATATTTTGTTTTGAAAACAAATTCCACAACTCTTTTAAATCAAAAGGATTTACTCTGAAATTATTTTAAAAGTATAAATGAAACCAATCTTTTCTGACCGTGATTTTAGGGATGTCACACAAGGCCCAATCCAAGGCCTAAAAGTCCAACTATGGCTCAAAGCCCAACATATGGCCTAATTTTCCAAATTGGGCCTTCACCTATACATGGTCTTACTCTAAGGCCCAACATTATATAATCATTAAGGTCCAAACTTTGGCCCATATATAGTCTAATTTTCCAATTTGGGCTCAAACCCCTTACATGGACCTTACCCCAAAGCCCATTAATTATTCTAGTCCATTTGCTTGATCTTGGATGGCCCATTTAATAACCCACTCATTAGGCCCAATAATAAACCCAAGAGAAATTAGGGCTTCACATAAACTAATGATTAGGGTTAAGTTTCCTACTTAACTCATTAAGGACTTAATCCATTAAGTCCCACATGGCCTTAGCTTAATTTGCAATGATTAATAATTAATATTTTAAGTTCATTAAATTATTCCGATGCGGTCCTGCTAAGTCACAATTTAGGGTTTCATGGCATTAGGGTTTTCCAAACCCTAATTAGGATTTTCAACCCATCTTAGCTTAATAGGCCCGTTAGCTAAGTCCTTAGATCTATTAGGGTCCTTTAAGCCCATTAGGCACATATTTGGGCTTTAATGTCAATTAGAGATTCATTGGGCCCATTAGGGCTTACAAGGCCCATTAAGGTTTTAGTCCCTTATCCAAACATCCCAACTGAATCACAACACAACTAAGCACACCGCCACCCGACACGGTGACCGGTGGCGGCAACCACCACCCTACGGTGGTGGTTTGAGATTTCTATTATTATTATTATTATCCAAATTGTAATTTACACTTTACAATGCCAAATCTCAAAATAAACACACACACAACCACCCTATGGTGCCAGGTGGTGGTAAATGGTGGCAACCACCACCTTACGCTGGTGGTAGTGGCGGTCCTCGGCTTTCCAATCTTGACAAACACACGCACCACACATATTGAGGAGTAGTTCACACACCAGACACCCACCTGGTGGCTCCTGATGGCGGCAACAACAAATCTGAAATGGCAGCCACCACCGTGAGGTGGTGGTAGCGCCAGTTTCCGTTGGTTCCTAGACAAGCAGCAACAAAGGCGGTAGGCGGCGGTTGCAGCAAGGGCGCTTGTCGGTAGGCAGGTCTAGCAAAAAGAATTCAAGACGAAGAGATGGTGGTAGCGGCTCCTCTACAGCCCGTTTTTCCGGCAAGGGAGGTCACAGCGTCCAACGATGGACGCGTCTTCAAGCGACAGCAACCACAATGGCATAGTGGCCGACTCCGCCGGTCTTCATCTCCACCCACAACAAAGTGGCGGCATCGACTCTTGACTCGGTGGCAGCATCGGAAAAATAAGAGAATGGAAGATGGCGGCTGGTGTTGACGTCGGAAGTGAAGAAGGAGGTGGCGGTTAGTGACAACAACGACTTGGTGGTTGGAGGAACAAAGGTGGCCGGTGGGGGCATAAGGGTTGACGGCTGGAGTCTTCCCATGGCGGCTAGAGAGAAATGAGTTAGGGTTAGGGTTTGTTCCCTTTATACCTAACGCCCTTAAACATTTTTCCATAATGCCACAATTAGTACCTCTCTTCCCATATCGTTTCAAACTAAGCCCATTACCTTTTCTACCCCAGCTTCGAAAATCCCCTTCAAATTTGATACCTGATTGACCAAACAACCCCTAGGCTTCCAAAATTTCTTCAATGAAGTCCCAATAATTTCCATTTAGTCCCTACCTTCCATAAAACTTACAAATTAAGTTCGAATTTTACACTTTTAACCCCCAATCTCTTGGAGTGTGACAATTAGCTCTACCAGACCATCGTTTGATATATAATTATTTATTTTAGGGTTTCTATTCGTTCATTAATTTATTTATTTGTCTAATAAATAAATAGGGTGTTACAATATATATTAAGATTAATTACTATATGTATAATATAAAGTCAATTGAATCGCTAGTAAGTCTCATTCGCGAAGCCATGCTATAAAGAGGGTATAAGGAAATAACTTATAAAATGTCCATTGAATAGGTGTCTTTTTCACCCACTGCTCTCCTTTGTGATGGAAGGTAATTAGTTGAACGGGTTTGATATGACATAATAAAATATTAAAAATATAATCTATAAAGTACTAGAACATTATTTTAAAAATCTCAGTCCAGTTACTTTAAGAAAAAATGTGAAAAGTATGTTAATCCTTAAATATTCACATCGTTTCTTTATTAGTGGTTAGTGGAGCGTGCATTGTTAACTGACACACTAATGTTGGACTATAATGTTGAAATGATGACGCAACTCGAAAATTATTATTGTCGATGGAGCGTGTGTAGTTAACTGGCACATCAATGTGAGATCATAAATGACCTCGAGGTTGTCAAGCGGGTTTGCATGGTTATTCATATTTTTTTTTTGTGATTATCGGCATCCTAGTCACAAAAGTGAGAGTATAATCTGATATTAAACATGTCATTGATGAAATTCTTTAAATCTCAAAAGATCTGGGAGTTTCAGAAGATTAAATTGATAAAAGTCTTACTTAGCTAAAGTAGATTCGCAATTTGATTACGACATCTCTTTTCAAAGTTCGAATAAAAAATATGGATCCTAGCCATAATTTAAATTTATGAATTAATAATTAAGGATTAAAATCAATTAACTTGAATTCTCTCTTCTCCCAATTTTAGATGTCAAATCAAAACGATGATGGTTTTCCTCGTTCTTATGGAGATGGTCTTCCACTTTCAAGTCAATGTGAAAATGTCTTCCATTCCTTAAAAACTAGTGGAACTAGACATTGTCTCTCTTCAATTCTTCCACATCCTCCACATGTGACTCTCCCAACATTACGTTTTTATCAAGTTGGAAGATATGAAACTGCTCAAACCCTATTTGCATGTAAAAATGAAAGATGGAAATTTTGTGTGTACGCACGTTCTGAAAATGAAATCGTACATTGTCAAATTTGAAAGGAAGGCTGTCCTATTCCCAAGGAAGCAAGCTATTGATTTGATTCTTCTTTCGCTTCCTAATTCATATGGTCAGTTCGTTGAGAACTTTTATATAAGGAATCTTGATGTGATCCTAATTGATCTAACTAAGATGTTGATAACTAAACATTTTCTTAGATGCTTATATTTATTTATTTTCATAATTTAGTATGATAACAACCAAGTTATTTTGATAAATTGTAGGAATCATATATTATGACGATAGGTAATAAGTATGATACTAACCTTATGATAAATGATGATGATTGTAGGAGCAGTATGCGAGAAAGAATGGTCACTTTTCAGGGTAGGATGACTAAATCTTTGCTTCATGGTGGTTTGGACACCTTACAAGTGTGGACCAACCAAATAGGATTATGCTCTATCTCGCCAACATCCAAGTTATATATATAACCAAATGTGTTTAATAAAAAAGAAAATATGTTGTCTATATTGGTAATATAAATGCAATATTATATTGCTATTATGTAGAAAAATAGAATATACTTCCATTAACGATAAAAACTATAAGTATTATGTTATTAAAGATAAAAAAATATATATATATACTGCAAATACTTGTTGCAAATACTTGTAAAGAGAGAAAAATGTGTTGTTATTATTAATAAAAAAATGTGTTGTTATTATTAATAAAAAAATGTGTTGCTACAAGAGAATTAGAGAATCTCTAATGGGTATTTAATTTAGAGTTTTTTTTCTATTGATTTATCATTTATTTTCATTTAAAACTATTGGAGTGGATTGTTTTTTGCGTATTTATATTGATCACTCAATATATTTATTGAGTGGCCAATATAATATAAAACTTAAAACATCTAGCCGCTTCTACTTTTAATATATTTTGATTTTATCACTTAATTATATTCTAGTTTTAAATATTTTTCATTTATTTAACTATTTAATTATTTCTACTATAAGTTTTCATTTGTGAAATGTTTATATATTAGTTTCTAATGATAACCTTAACTTAAATATTTAATATCAAAATATAAAATGTGTAAAGATGACTAATCAAATGTAAAAGTTTTAGACAAAACTGCACAAATGGTCTTTGTAGTTAGCAGAAAATTGTCACTTTGGTCTAAAAATGTTTGAACTAGCACCAGAGGTCCAAACTTTTCGTTTTGTTGCGAGTTTGGTCCAATTTACTTTAGACTTTTTTATAATGACGATTTTGCCCTTTCTTTTTGCTTTTTCAATTTATTTATTTATTTAGATATTTTCTGATTAAAAGAAAATTTTAAAAAAGACAAAACTCTCTTTCTCTCTCCCCCTAAAACGAACTGCCGACCCCGATTATCTTCTACTCCAACCACTAGTTATTGCAACTTGGATGAATGTGTGGGAAAAATAAAAAAGAAAAGAAATCATACTACAAGTGCCTTGGTTGTAGTCATCGGCATCCATTTTTTGTTGTTGGGGAAAGATTGAGCACTGAATCCATCATCGTTTTTGAACCCTAATGTCTCATTCCTTATGAAATTTCAGAAGGACATCGAAATTCTCCCATATGGAGGCAGGAAGAGAAATCCCAAAATATGGAATAAATTACCATTATCTTCATCTTCAAGGTTAGAAATAATAGTAGGATTTGTGATTTGGGGATGAAAGGTTCGGTCAAAATCCACTAGAAATTACAACCGATAAGATAGATGTAGTAGATAAACAAGAAGCTTAATGTGTTTGATGATTGGAGTGATTTGTGACCTCTGACTGGTCTGACGATGAGCATGAAAGGGATGACCACCATGGAAGGTCGAATGTGGTGAAGATAAATAGATCTACAACGAAAGAGGTGGCTTTACGAATCCTCCGATATAAAAATCTTTTACTTGAAACCCTAGGTCTCCACCCTGCGTCTTCTCTGTTACCTAGGTCTATTTACGAAGCTTCAATGATGACGGAAGATAGAATATGTACGAGAGTGTGTGTGTGTGTGAGAGAGAGAGAGAAAGAAAGAAAGAAAGAAAGAAAAAGAGATAGAGAAAGGAGCCCTTCGTCTTCAGATGAAGGTTTTCCAAAAGGGTTTCCTGTCGGAGGTTGGTGGTGCCGGAGACAATGAGGGCTGACGGTGCGGCTGAGGGATGTTGTGGCTGACGGTAGTGGCGATGACGATCCTACTTCTTTTTGGTGTTTCATTGAGCACCTACATCTTGGTCTAACATCGTTTCCTCCGGCTCCGATGACTATTCCAGCGGGTAAGAGATTGAAAGTGGGTTTCAAATTCAAGAGCACTATGGTGGAATATTTTTCATATAGTAAACATATACTCAAATACGAGAGAGAGAGAGAGAGAGAGAGAGAGAGAGAGAGAGAGAGAGAGAGAGAGAGAGAGAGAGAGAGAGAGAGAGAGAGAGAGAGAGGTTTGTCTTTTTTTAATTTCTTTTTTAATTTTCTTTTAATCAGAAAATATTTAAATAAATAAAAAAAAACTAAATTAGCAAAAAGTAAGGGCAAAATTGTCATCATAAAAAAGTTCAAACTAAACTGGACCAAACTCGGAACAAAACAAAAAATTTAGACCTGTTGTGCTAGTTAAAACATTTTTGAACTAAAATGACAATTTTCAGCTGACTACAGGGACCATTTGTGAAGTTTTGTCAAAGTTTTATAAATATTTTAGGTATATCTATAAGTTAAATTTCTAAAAATGTTATTGAAAAAACTTAATTATTAGAGTACTCATTTAATTAGAGGTTACAAGTACTGGAATAATGAGCTCACAAAAATATTAAATGATAGGATTGATTTTCCATTAGAGATGCTCTTATGGATAGAAATGTAATTATATATATTATGAATAAAAAATATTGGTAGTTTCAGTTATTAATAATATATATATATATATATATATATATATATATATATATATATATATATATATTTTTGCTATTATGTAAAGAAAAAATTAACTATATTGCCTTAAATTCGTAAAAATAGTTAAATACTTTGCTATCATGAATAAAAAAAAGGTATGTCGCTATAATTATGAATGAACTTAGAAAAAACTTGTGTAAAGTTTGTATTCCATTGGAAAAGAACTACTTTAACTACTGACAGATTAACAAGGACCTTGTGTGGTCAAAAAGTCCAGCGGTAATGCGTCGTAAACCCCAAACCATCGTACCCGTTGCAAATCTGTTATTGCATTGTTCCGATGAATATCCGTCGCTTCATGACTGTCGCAATTCGTAGACAAATTCCATCTCCAATCCGTGATAAATTTGTGTAATTTGGTTGTTTATATTATGTCAGATTAACGGCGATAAACGACAAGCTTCTGTCGATTATTAATCTGTCGATAAATACTTCAAACAGTGATTAACGGCGTAGACGTCGGTTTGTGAAAGTAAGATATATTGTAGTGATTATATTCATAATGGCTTTTAATATGTATTGATATTCATGTTTAGCTAACTAAACATTAATGATTTAGTTTTTGAAATTGACAGGAGACGTTAACGACTAACATAACTGCACCTCACATGCGAGCTTGTACAACGTGTTTTAATTAATGCTGTAAAGCGGGTTTTTTCTAGATATAACTACGTATTTAGAAGCCAAATTTGGAACATTTTACCTTACAATTGGTTTACTTAAGTGCCATCAGTTAAATATTTACTTCTATAACAATATTTTACTCATTCTTATCAACTGATTCAACAATGTTTTAAACAAACTATGAAAACTTGCTTCAACCGAAGAAACATGTAACCGGTAAAATTTACAACAAAAGCCATTGCAGTATTAATTCATAAAAATAAAAATATATACCATTATGGCATTTAAAACCCAGTATATATAAATCAAACTCTATGTAAATTTAACAAAGTTTTTTCCGTAAAAAATGCTGACATGATCTACAATATCAAATAATAAAATTTAACAAAGTGTTTTCCGTAAAAAATGCCTGACATGATCTACAATATCAAATAATAGAGAGAAATGAAGAATAAATACTGTAAATTCTAGAAATGGTGTCCTAATACCAATTTAATTAAATATATATTCACAATATCACAGATATATTATATGAATTTGTTGGCGTTTGCAGCCAACGCATTAATCGTCAGAGGTGGAGGAGCACTCACAAGCAATCTCGTCCACATCTCTCCGGTGGAAATTCCGGTGGCAGCCACAGGCGGCGCACGTCAGAGCACCTCGTGTACCGTCATCTCCACTTGCCATGAACTCTCTGCAGCCGTCGACAGCGTACAGACCAATATTAGCCGCGTGGTTCTTCAAGCACTGCCCGTAATGAACAGTTCGAATTACCGACACACTTGGAGCTATACACTTTTTTATCACGAGTTGCCGTTTCTTCGTTGCTCTCATCTTTCTCCCTCCCTCTATCTCTCTCTCTCTGTATCTCTCTCTATAAATAAATCTTGAAAGAGAAGAGATGTATTATTAAAGAAACCCTAGCAAAGGAGGGGTGGAGGTCTGGGAAAAAGACGATGTGAAATGCCATGGAGGACCATCTTATACTGTTTGGACTTTGGAACATGGCTTTATACAACACCCAAAGGGAACAAAAAAAAACTAGAAAAAATCAAAATATGCACGGAATTTTTGATATGAAAAATTCGAAATTTTGTTTTAGTTAGACTTTTGTTTCAAAATAAAAAATAAGATCAAACTTCCAACCAAATGATATCTTAATGGGCAATGTCGGTTTTTTTCTTAATGTGCAATGTTTTATGTATTTTATAAATTATTTTGGATTTTAGATTTTTAAAAAATTTATTGAAGGTCAATTATTTGTTTCGTTATTTGCACGTTAAAATACTTTTATAGCTATTATCCATTACTTTGCATAAAAACGCCTATACTAGCAAGAGGCTAGCAAAGGCAAACAACCACGAGGCTATTACATGAGGTTTACGGTTCACCAAAAAGTAGAGATTATATTATTTAATAGTTTGTCGATTAAGTTAGATCTATTTTAGTCTGACTCAATTTCTTTTACAAGCAACCGTTAAGAGACATTTCAAATGATTATTGAAATTATTAAAAGAGAAAAATTATAAAGTTCTTAATAAAAAAACATAAGAGCTATAAACGAAGAAAAAAAAGGAATAAATACTAGCTAATACCAAACTCTAATGGACTAAAGGTTTGACACATAAACATATAGGCTAACAATATAAGGACTAACATCCCCTTAAAGTTACAATGCCGCACCAATAAACATTGAAAGTTTGTCACACAAATAACGAAACTGGGATGATGATAGAGTCTTCGTAAAAATATCCACAAGCTGCAAGGTTGATAAAACAAATAGAAACGATATGGTTCCGAGCCGTAAGTGATGGCGTGTGAAGTGACAATCAATCTCAATGTGTTTTGTCCACTCATGAAAAACAAAATTCTTCGCAATTTGTATCGCCAAAAGTAGAGTGAATGATCCGTAGTTGACTTGTATTGGATGCTCATCTAAATAGGAGTGAATGTTACAACGAATTAACCAAGGTACTTGCATAGGATTGGACAATAGAAATATTTCTGACATTCTGATTATCTAATAATTAAAAAAGGCTAGGTCCTATGACACGTTACATCAATACAAAGACGAAGTTCATAAATACATAAAGACAAAAACAGGTTAATTCCGGATCCGCACCCATTCCGGACATGAGAGTCATTCCGGAGTGTCTTCACTTAATCTTTTCTTCTTCTTCTCCTCTTATGGTTCGGATAGATTTCGGACCACTCTTCATATCTTCCTCCAGACCATCATTAGTTTCGAAAGATATCCACTTCAGAATTTTGATCTTAGGATTACTAAGGTTCACTTTTAGGTTGCAACAATCTCCCCCTAAGTGAACTCAACATCCATGCAGTTTAAGCAACTTCTTCCTTGATGAAAGTGTGGGCTCTGAACAATCATTCTCTAACTTCAATATCCCAGGATAGATGACTGACAAAATTGGCTTTGATTTGTTCTGGAGCTTTCGATTTCGATGCACATGAAATGAACTTCCTCAGGGCTTTGGTGGGATCCAGGTGTTTGTCAAGGACTCGGAAACAATCCTTCTTGTTTGTTTTCCTGGTAGTGTAGAAAAACCATAGAAGCGGTTCTTATATTCGGCCATCTGCAAGAAGTTTAGCTTGCGGAAGAACATAGTTGATTTTTGCCACAAAGTTTTCAGTTCCATATTGGTGCGCAGGCTCATAGTCATGTCGGCAGAATTTCGCGACATAGTCTTTGAGAAAGTTCATAGTTGTGTGATACGCACCCATACTGATGTCATCTTTTTGATTTACTTTGAAGTAGCTAGCCATAGTGAGAATGTCATTCAGATTCATTGAAGGGAAATCTGCATCAGAATTGGTCAGGGGAGTAGGCTTGTTCCGGAGGACATGTTTGAAGTGTGGGTAGCTCAGATCGAATTTAACCAAAATTTTTCTTCCGAACCCATCAATTTTAGTAATTCTCTTTCTCATCCACACTTCCTTGAGAGGCTGTGTGTTCTTGGAGTAAAATGTTGTAAGCCTCTCTCGCTCAGTCTGGAGGATCACCTCCGGATCATCTGATGGGTGAAGAGGGGCAAACTTGGTGTAGAATATGTTGTGGGGAGAAAGAGGAAGATCCAGTTGTTCGAAATCATTTGTGGGGATATCGTAATACATGAATGGGATAATCTCATGATCATGTAGGATGCCTTCACGACAAAGAGGGAAAATACCACACATCGTATCATGGTTGTCCTTTAGAGCTTGGGTCCTTATGTTGTCCTATAGTGCTCTGTTGATTTCCTCCTGAGACCATCCATATTTTTGCTTTGGAGGAGATCCGTAGTGAGCAGCTTGTATGTCTGATAGAGGCCCTTTGCCTTTTTTTTTGTCTTTCCTCAACGTATCGATTATCAGCTTCATGTTTTCATCAGTGATATGGAGAGGAGAGCCCTGGTCAACTGGAGCAATTTTAGGAGCTGGAATTGGTGGAAGCATAGAAGGCATGGCTTGGGCAGTGAGTAGTGATTTTGCTTTAGCCATTTGAATGCCCATCCGAAGAGTGTCAGGAAGAGAAGATGGCCACGAAGCAGCAGACCAAATTCGTTTTTCTTCCTCAGTCATGACTTTAGGGAACATCTTCTTCGGAGCCTCGAGACCAAGGACAACCTCTGTAACAAATTCTTATTCACTTTCTTCCTCAATCCGTTTGGAGGTGGAAGAGAGGTTTTCTTCATCAGAATCAATTTCATCCCAGAGTGTAAACTCTGAGGCAGGCTTCCAGGTATGACTGGGACCTTTTCACCCTTTTACATCGGTTATCCTCCGGACCAGTGCAAGCGTTAAGGATTCACGTAGGCCTTCAAAAATTTCAAACACCTTTTGAAGTTTGGTGTTTAGTTGCTTTGTGAGGTTATCATAGGCTTCTGCAGTGGGGGCTTGAGCAGAGAGGTGATCAAACAGATGCCCTAGAACGGCTAACATATCATCAAACTTTCGATTCAGAACATCAACAATGTTCCATGTGGATCGAAGGAGTTTGATGAGGACTTGTTGAATACTCAGATTCATTTCATCCTTCTTCTTTATTTCTCTCTCAAGCCTCTGAATTTGCTTTTCGTGACAAACACGTGTCTGCTTGATGAGTTTGTTTGTAGCAGACACCAAGTCATCATGAACTTTGAGCATGATGGTGATTGTATCCAGGTAATGTTCAATGAAGGCATCGTATTTAGCTTCAACTTCCTCCATGGAGTGCTTGATACGTAGAGAAATTAATTGGTCCAGTTGAGCTTCTTTTTCCGTAACAAATGGTCCAGAATGCTGAAATATAGATTGTAGAATGGTATCCAGCTTGGAATCGAGTCCGGAAAGCTTTTGATTCACTTGACCGTTGAGCTCGGTTATGGAGGTTTCAATTGAGGAAACCTTCTTCATGGTATCCGACATGTTAGTTTGCATCTCAATGAGAGCAAAGGGATCAATGTAGTTGCCAATGGAGGATCCCGTATCGGAATTGGAGTTAGGAGATTTTTCTTGATGAGGAGAAGGATCATTGGATGGACCAAGCTTTGTTTCTACATCATCTTCATGAGCTTGAATGTTCGAGTTTGAGCTGCCAATCGGAATGGAGGAGGAGGATGATCCGAAGTCATATGCAAACTTGGATACAGATGCCTTTGATTGAAACCGAACTGAAGTCATGAGATTTGTGTGTGGAATAGCTTTGGCTTCATCATCCAATATGACTTCTTCGGAAAACTCTTCATCCGGATTGGTTTGTAAGACATTCTGATAAGTGGTAACAGGTGGCAGTTCTAAAGCAAGTTCATTATCGGCATTGGCATCAATGGGAGGAACAGAAGGCATGTTGCTTTAAATGGATCGATTCCTCATGGAGATAAGTGTTGACTCCACTTGATCTCTAGTAAGATCCGGACGCCTTGATGCAGCCCTGTTAACAAAATCTTCTCATTTAGGATCATTAGTACCTGGTCTTCCTATACACATGTCGGGTATTAGACCAGTTGAGGCGTCAAAAGTCGGAGGGACAACTCCTACTTCGGAACTCTTAGGGTCTGGAACAGGGATTATGGAGTGTGTGTGTGAAGAAGAAATAATGGGATTAACAAATGAGACTCGTGGGTTTGTTCCAGGGGCAAGGAACTTTTGTCAACACCGGCATCTCCTTTTTGGGAAGGAGATGGTGGATTATAAGCAGACTCCCCGTGATAATGTGCATGTGATTTTGAAACATTGAGGGGTACCTCGGATAAGTGGGCAGGTGGGGTATGCGGACGGCCAGAATCAGCTGGAATGTCATGGGTTCCTTCCTGTTGAGAGGAGGAACTGACTTTGGCTTTCTTTATAGGCTTTGGTTTTGTGTGAGACGTCTTTCGTTTGGCAGACTTTTTCACTTTTGCTTCGGACTTAGATGTATTGGCATCTTCCGGAATGGGTTCAACAGGGACTGGGTCAGGTTGTGTCGAGTGAAACACAATCGAAGTCCCCATGTGAAATTTCAAGTGAGTGGAATCGGAAGGAAGAAGGGACAACATGTGGTCTGGAAGACGTATGATCGGACCGAAAGCAGATAGGTCCAGAATGCGATAAGATTTAAGAGCTTTGAAAGTGACACACACCTCCGGAGGAATGGTGTTGACCGGAAGTTGTTCATGAAGTTCATTGAAGATTTTTTGGTGTTTCAGTGCCCAAAACCTAGGGCTTGAGATCTCGTTCTCCTTTCTTTTAATGGAAAATTTGTAAAAATCTTGCCATAGGACTTCCGGAAGATCCACAATGTTGTCATGTCCCATGTAGATGTTGTAGACGACATTGAGCTGGTCTTTGCTAAGTATGTCGGTTCCTCAATGCTTTCCGGAGAGCCCTCTAATGATAAGATGCATCAATACGGTCCAGAGCCCTGAGACAACAAATTTCTTGAAATCTTTAGACTTGTAATCTTGATTGTAACCAATGTAGATTAAGAAGGTATGAAATTCTTCAGTTGTTGGTTCTTAGACCTTGAATCCTCTTGGGTTTGCTTTCACACCAATCGCCTTAAAGAAGGTCAATTTGTAGATTGGAATTGTTCTGTCACCGATGATTGTTGTTTCAAGTACACCATCTTCAAATGTGATACTAGTTAATGCACGATGAAGATGATGAAGTGGTAGTGGAGGTTCGGGGGTTTTTGTGAGAGGAATGGAGATGGGGTGATTTGCGATAAACTCGATCATAACCCTGATAGGTTCATCGTAATCCATGGGATTCAGGGAGAAAAGTTGAGTGGTGTCTCTTAGAAAAGGTTCTGCAGTGGCAGATGATGATGAACCTTTGGAGCCTTTGGTAGTTTTCTTGCGTGCGATGGATTTCTTTGGTGTTAATGCAGTTTGAGTGGGTTTTTGTGGAGACGCCATTGTTATAGGTAGTGAAAGCTTGAAGAACACGATGAACACAGAAAGATTTAAAGGTTTAGAGGGTTTGAGCACATAAAAGGAATAAGGGAATGTTATTGGGTATTTATAGGTAAGTGAAATGGGTCGGGTTGGTCAAAGTAATGATGAGGATCCGAATGTGATATGGGTCGCATTTAATGAATGGAGCTTTTTGAGGGATGGGTTGACTTGGGAGGGGAAAGGTTTGGGTGAATGTAGCTCAAAATAGTAATCCTTAAACGGCGATTCGACGGTTCCTTTATGGAGGCGTGCAAATATGTACACGAAAATAAAGGATGATAGGATAAGGATCTTTTTCAAAAGTTAGCGTTGAGAGAAAAGTGTTTCATCTTATTATCCTTTGGGCTTTTGGATGAATTGTTCCGGACAGAGTGTGATATGGAGGGTAAAGAGTTGTATTCCGGAATATACTTGTTTTGATAAGAGGTCCAGAGTGAGAAATAATCCGGAGAGAGTTTCAATTATGGAGTAAAAGAATTTAGTGTGCTGAAAAAGTTTTGTGATTCTGGAACAAAAGTTCAGTTTGATTAAAAAAAGGTTGGTGATTTTGGAGCAGAAATTCAGGAATAGAGATTTTGAAAGAATTTCCAGAACATGGTTAAGAAAACATTCCGAAGTGAGATTTTAGGAAAGCTTCCGGAGTGCAAAATGTAATACCTTTCCGTAATGGAATTCCAGGATGCCATTATGAAGTATATTCCGAGATGACAATCAAATACAGTAAGAATGTGGTCTGAGAATAACAACCAACCAAGATGAACTGTACAGGTTAAAACTCAAATGATGGTCAGAAATAAAAACAAGTAAATTGAGCCTATGTATTCTGAGAGAAAGTAGTTCCGAGATGAAATGATTTTGAGATCGGAACTAAGTTTCTTTCAAATACGTCTATCAAAGAGAACAAGTCTCTTGAAAGAACTGAGTATCTAGAATCATCATACCCATATTTTTTAGAAAACCTTTGAATTTGGTTTTGTCTAATGCCTTGGTAAAGACATCAACAATCTCATCGTCAGATGGAACAAAAATTAGTTCAATGTTACCTTATATCAATGTGCTTAGTCATTGAGTGCTGAATTGGATTGTGAGAAATCGCAATGGCACTTTGAGAATCATAATAGATTGGAATTTGTTGAAAGCGGTAACCATAATCCAAGAGTTGAGATTTTATCCACAGAACTTGAGATGTACAGCTGGCAGCAGTAATGTATTCGACTTCAGCTGTAGAAAGTGCAATGTAGTTTTGTTTCTTGGATGGCCAACCGACCAAACGACCACCTGAGAATTAACAGCCACCTGAAGTGATTTTTCTATCAAGTTGAAGACCACCTTAGTCCGAATATGAATATGCTTGAAGAAGGAAGATTTCATTTGCTGGATACTAGATTCCGAGACTCTTTGTGCCTTTCAGATACCGGAAGATTTGTTTTACAGCCAAGAGATGAGACATTTTTGGATTGACTTGAAATCTAGCACATAAACATGTTGAGAACATGATATCCGGACGACTTGCTGTGAGATAGAGTAGGGATCCAATGATTTTGCGATATTTATTTTCGTCAACTGAAACACTTAAAGGGTCGATAAAGATCTTGTATCCGAAGCCATTAGTACCTTGACTGAGGCGCAGGTGTCCATTGAGTATTTCTTGAGGAGTTCTGAAATGTACTTCTCTTATTGAATGAAGATTCCTCTGTTAGTCTGTTTGAATTGAAGGCCAAGAAAGAATCTTAACTCCTGATTCATGCTCATTTGAAATCGATTGATCATCAGTTTAGCGAAGTCAGCAACCATAGATGAATCCGTAGATCCAAAAATGATGTCGTCCACATAAATTTGTACCAGCATGAGATGTTTTCCATTTGATCTTCGAAACAGAGTAGGATCTAGAAATCCTCTTTGGAAACCGGAGCGCTTTGTGAGGGTCTCGTACCGTGCGTGAGGAGCCTGTTTGAGTCCGTAGATAGCCTTTCGAAGTTTGTAACAGTAATTGGGAAAGGAGAGATTCACAAAACTGGGAGGATGTTGAAGGTATACTTCAGTGTCAAGTTCACCATTTAGGAAAGCACTTTTGATGTCCATTTGGTAAAATTTGAAGCCTTTATGAGCAGCATAGGCAAAGAAGATTCTGATAGCATCAAGTCTTGAAACAGGAGCAAAGGTCTCATCATAGTCGAGCCCTTCAATCTGAGTAAAACATTTGGCCACCAGTCTTGCTTTATTTCGGATAATGACTCATGCATCATCTAGCATGTTGCAAAACACCCATCTTCTGCCAGTTCTTCTTGCATGGCTATAATCCAATCAGCATGCTCTAATACTTCCTTGATGGATTTCGGTTCAACCATGGATTTGAATGCTGAGAAATGACATTCATTTTGGATACTTGTAGCAGAATGAGTCTATACACCGGCATTGAGGTTTCCAATCACTTGGTTCGGAGGATGATCTTTGGTCCAAACATGCAATCTTGGAAGTTCTTGTGCAGCAGACGATCCAATGTCAATAATAGAATTTAGTTGGCCCCTTGAATGGTCTAAATTTGAGGATGATGCTCCCCCTGAACTTAACTGGAGAGGTTGAAATCATCATCAGAAGAGAACTCAAAGAAATTTTCATTGTCATCGATGTTGATTGGATTTGAGTCATCAAAATTAGCAACAGCATCTTGGAAGCCATCCACATTTGATTCAAGAGATGGATGATTCTCCCCTCAACCTGAGAAGGTTGAAATGGTTCGAAATCAAATGGAGGGAGACTCAGAATCGAACCAGAGATGTTGTGCCAGACAAGAGCTTCCGAAGGAGATTTTGTATTTGGAGTAGGCTTCGTTTGAGATTCCGAATCAAGGGAAGTTTCGGAAGGACCAAAGAGAGTTTCAAAGTCTACTTCATGAATTACTTGAATGTTTAGATATTCCAGAGGAGGAGTATCAGATTCCATGATGTGAGTGGAACCGGAACTTTGAACAAGGTAGTCATCAAAGGTAACATCAAGACTTTCTTCAATAACTCGAGTACGTCGATTGAGGACTCGATAAGCCTTTGATTTTGAGGAATAACGAAGGAAAATAGCTTCGTTGGCCTTGGGTTGGAACTTGGTAAGATGATCATGATTATTTTTTATGAAGCATCTGCATCCGAACACATGAAGAAATGAGATTGTTGGTTGTTGTCCATTCATGGCTTCGTACGTAGTTTTGTTGAGGCGTTGATTGATGATACTCCTATTCTGAGTGAAGCATGCAGTAGAAACGGCTTCAGCCCAAAAATAGAGTGGAGTATTTTCAAAATTGAGCATTGATTGAGCAGCTTCAACTAAGGTTCTATTCCTTCGTTCAACTACACCATTGTTGTTGAGGAATGTAAGGAGCAGAAAAGTTGTGGTCAATTCCCTTCTCAATAAGAAAGTTCTCAATGGTGGAGTTTGTGAATTTCGAACCATTATCACTTCGGATTCTCCTAACTGGGAGTTTGATAAAAACTTATATTCCTTTGAGAAAATTGATGAGTTCAGAGGTTGTTCGGATTTTAGCCTTAGGAAGAAGACCCAAGTGAACCGTGTAAAATCATTAACAATCACATGAATGTATTTCTTATGATGAAGACTTTCTACCATGGATGGTCCACAAAGATCGATGTATAGAAGCTCCAATGGTTCCGAAATGTAGTTTTCAATAATAACAGGATGACCCTTCTTCGATTGCTTACCACACTCACAAGCAGCACACAAATGATCATTTTCGAATTTGAGAGAGGTAAACCTCTCACCATTTCACTAGATACGAGATCATTCATGTACCAGAAATTTAGATGAGCGAGCCTTTGGTGCCATAACCAACTGACGTTAGGAACAACTTTGGTGAGAAGTCAGAGTTGCGGTTTGCCAATAATTATGTTGATGTCAAGAGGATACATGTTTTTGTTGCGGTAAGACTAGATCAAGCATTCTTTTCTATCTTCAGTCATGATGTAGCTATGTTTTTTTGGAGAATTCAACTCGATGATTTGCATCAGTGAGTTGAGCAACACTTATCAAGTTATGTTTTAGATCAGCTACATAAGCCACGTTTGAAATCGAGAAATTTCCATTTGTAAGAATGTCATAACCACAGATTTGTGAATTTAAGTTGTTGCCATAAGTTACATATACAACATTTGGTGCAAGTTTCAAATCTCGCATAAAGTCCTTCTGCCCAGTCATATGCATGGAGTAAGCACTCTCAATATACCATATTGTCTCATGCTCCGAAGCGTAGAGTGCCTGCAAAATTAGTGAATAGTGGAGTTTTTAGGCTCCGAGTTAGATTTAGGGATAGGGTCACGAGTCTTGGGCTTGTGAGATGACTTAGGAGCAACTAAGGGTTTTAAGGGCTTATTCCAGGATTCCTTGGGAAACAAAGAGAATGATAGAGTTATTTCATCTATCCAGTAATCATACTCAATAACTCTGATTTTCGGAATGGTGGTTTGCTTCGGATCATGAACTTTTGTAGTGGATGATTCAACTGACACTTTTGGAACTACAACTTTATCAACATGAATTTTAATCTTCCACACAAGATTTTGCTTTGAAGATTTTGAAGAAAATGTTTTTTGTGATTCTTTTTGTTTTCTTGATGACATAGAGGTTTTTGAAGACTTTGGTTTGAAAATTATGCCATCAGATTTAGCAATGAAAACATATGAGGTGGTTTGAGGAGAGGCCTTTTGGAACGAAGTGGTGTCCAAACGATTTTTTAACTTTGTGGAATTGACTACATCCTTCGGTTCTACAGGACCAGTGGAAGGTCTCTTTAGGATCTTAGTAGGAGTGAAGTGGTTTTGACTACAGACAGAGGATTGATAATTCCAAGGTTCACTCTTTTTGGAGTTATCAAGGAACCTAGCATTTTGTATAGACTTAACCTCTGTTTTGTAAACATTTCGAGCTTCCACTTTGGAATCTACTATATATCCTTCCTATTGAGCATTGGTTTTTTCTTGGGTTGAAATGCAGATTTTGAGGTTTGTCCTGTAGACGGATTACTAAACTTCAGATCAATGAGAACCAACTTTGTTTTTGAAGAAACTAAGGATTCTTATTCACACGAATCAGATGAGACACAACTTGAAGTTTCAATTTTTTCATCTAAGGATGCCTATACAACCTTAGAGGTAGCAGTTTCAGTTGTCATTTGAATGATTTCCTCAACAATATAGTTGTGAGGAGGATTATGTCTTGGAACATAATCTACAAAATTTGAAAGACTGTGATGAAATTCCATGGTCCGATTCAGGTCCAAGTGTGTTAGAGGCGGAGGTGGCATGGAATCAGGACACTTGACAACAATTGGTTTGAACTCAGGAATTAAGGACTCAAAATGGTCTGTTGTCCCCAAAAGTGGTGACAAGGGAGAAACAGGGGTGTCCGAATGTTTAATGTTCGGAACCTCTCCCATGAATTTATATGTTTAATACAAACAATCCTATGTGTGCATGCAACCCTAGTTGGATCTATGTTTTCACTATAAGACATACAACTTTATGAACACAAAATAAACCCTGGCATGCTTCTATAATTTTTGAAAATTACATAGAAGTGTAGTAGACATACCTTTGTTGTTATATAGCAATAACAACTAGTTTCCTTGATCTCTTGAACTCTCTTGAACTCTTGAAAGCAAGCACCACAATTGTAGTGCCTCTAATGGCTCACAAACACCTTGAAGCAAGAAGGCAACTAAGAGAGAGAAGGGAATGATGCTAATTTCGTCCCTAGGGTTCCCTTGGAATCAAGTGGCCTCAAATTGATGCATAGGGCATGTATTTATACTATAGGGTGCTAGGGTTTTAGTCTAAACCCTAATGGACAGCTTAGCCACCAAGCAACCCAAGAAACCTTATGGAATGAGGCCTTGGACGAAAATATGATGATCCTTCATAATAATTTCGTTCCCCCTTAGTCCATTAGGTTTCCTAGCCCAAAACTCAACTATCACACATTTGACAGTTTATACCCCTTTATTTAATTAATCTCTTTTAGTCACCAAATTAATTCCTAATTAATTTATGACTAATACTAATTAAATAAATATGATTTCTCCTTTAATATATTATTCTTATAATATATTAATAAATCATAATATCTCCTCTCTCATATCAAATTACCTTGTCAAGTTGCTTTGGTGAAGGCAACCCAAAAGGACCATGCACACTCGGGTCAAGTATATACCAAATATGATTACTGACTTAGACATTAATCCAACAGTCTCCTACTTGGATAAGTCTAGTAACTATATCTCACGTATTACTTCCGTACCCGATAGCAATCATAGCTTTCAATAGCCGCTGTCAACTCTGACCAATAACCTGTCCTTTAGATAAGGGATCGTATAATCCTCTGTTCTAGATATCATGCTAACAATACTTATCGTATAGCATTTTGTTTCTTGATCTCTGATTTTTTCGACATAGAACTCAGTTGAACACATCAACTTTATCTTGACCAGGCCCGGCACATAAGTTAAAACAAATCATCAAGTGGCCAAGATATCTCTTTTATTCACAGAATAAAAGGAACAGAAAAACGTCGACTAATATGCCTTTATCATTTACTAGTTAAGCCACACACAATAATATGTTTTATAACATCAAGTTACTGATGCGTTTTCGCATTATCAATGTATAATCAACTAGCAAACAATAACCATATCTCTAGGTTTAAAGATTATATGATATTATCATCTTGCGATCACTTGTGATGACATTCATGAAGTAATACCAACAAGTGTGGGTCTGTTCCAATGCTCAATACTAATTTCATAAGCACTCATAAACTTTGCAGCAAACCTTTGCTATGTCTAAAACTTTTCAGACAATCTACAAACAAATTTATGACAATCTTTCTTCATATCTACTTCCAACATATGAGCGATTTTGGACTGTTCGAATAATCTCATTATGCAGGAAGTCAAAACATGCAAAAATCGGAAAAATAGATAAATAATCAACACAAGATAGAAACTTTCTTATAAATAACACACTTTTATTTAATCATCAATTGTTGAATATGACATTATCTATTACAAGTTTCCTACCTATCTAATCTAAACTAATATCGTCCTTCAGCCCTACGCTCCTAGCGTGCTGAAAATGCTTGACCCTACTCAGTCCCTTCGTAAGGGGATCTGTTGGGTTATCTTCTGACGATACCCTCTTCACAATGAGGAGTCCCTCTTCTACCCGATGTCTAATAAAGTGGTATTTCCTGTCGATATGTCGAGATCTTCCATGATCCCTTGGTTCCTTGGTTAAGGCAACCGCTCCTTCATTATCACAGAAAATTTCCACGGGTTCCTTTATGGATGGCACAACTCCAAGGTCTCCAATGAAGTTCTTCAACCATATAGCCTCCTTTGATGCTTCGCTCGCCGCAATATACTCTGATTCGCACGTTGAATCAGCTACGGTCTCTTGCTTGGAACTTTTCCAAGTCACTGCTCCTCCATTTAGGGTAAAGACCCAGCCCGACTGCGATCGGAAGTTATCCCGATCCGTCTGAAAACTAGGATCACTGTACCCTCGTACCCTTAAGTCATCACTCCCACCGAGGACTAGAAACCATTCCTTGGTCCTCCGAAGGTACTTAAGAATATTCTTAACTGCAATCCAATGTGCTCTACCAGGATTCCCCTGATATCTGCTGACCATGCTTAAAGCGAAGGCCACATCAGGGCGAGTACAAGTCATAGCGTACATGATAGAGCCTACAGCGGAAGCGTAAGGTACTCGGCTCATATCAGCTATCTCTGTCTCTGTACTCGGGCTCTGAGTCTTACTCAGCTTGGTATTGCTTTGGATTGGCAACTCCCCTTTCTTGGAATTTTCCATACTAAAACGCTTTAGCACATTTTCCAAGTATGTATCCTGACTGAGTCCTATCAGTCTCTTTTCCCTGTTTCTTACTATTCTTATTCCCAGAATATAAGCAGCTTCTCCGAGGTCCTTCATAGCGAAACATTTCCCAAGCCAGGACTTAACCTCCTGCAAGGTTGGGACATCGTTTCCTATGAGTAATATGTCGTCGACATACAATACGAGGAAGCTTATTATACTCCCACTGGCTTTGACATACACACAAGATTCATCTTCGCTTCGCAGAAAGCCAAACTCTTTAACCTTCTCATCAAAACAAAGATTCCATCTGCGAGATGCTTGTTTCAATCCATAAATAGATTTCTCAAGCTTGCATACTCTATTCGGATGCTTCACATCGACAAAACCCTCTGGCTGATTCATGTAGACATCCTCAGCCAACTTTCCATTAAGGAAAGCGGTCTTCACGTCCATCTGCCATATTTCATAATCATGAAACGCAGCTATGGCAAGCATCACCCTAATAGACTTTATCTTCGCAACTGGTGAGAAGGTCTCATCATAGTCAACTCCGAGAGTTTGAGTAAAACCCTTCGCAACCAATCGCGCTTTATAAGTATGCACTTTCCCATCCATGTCTGTCTTCTTCTTGAAGATCCACTTGCATCCGACTGTCTTACGACCCGGTATATTATCAACCAAATTCCAAACTTGGTTGTCGTACATGGACTGAATCTCGCTGTCCATAGCCTCTTTCCCTTTTGCAGACTCTGGGCCTGCCATGGCTTCCTTATAGCTGCTAGGTTCATCCAAACTTACTAGTGTACTATCACTAATAAATGTATCCCCTTCAGTAGTAATATGAAAACCATAAAACTGGGGTGGAGCACTAGCCCTAGAGGAACGTCGAAGAGGTAAGGACACATCAACAGGTTCAACAGGAGTTTCCTCCTCAAGTTGAGTGCCAGTGTCAGAGGTTCCTTCATCGCTTTGATCTTGAATTTCTTCAAGTTCAATTTGCCTCCCACTATCTTCTTGGCCTATCAATTCCTTTTCTCAGAAAACTCCTCTTCTAGCAACGAAGACAACATTGTCACTCGGTCTATAGAAATGGTATCCAAAAGACTTCTGTGGATAGCCGTTGAAATAACACTTCTCACTACGAGGTTCTAGTTTATCGTGAGTCTCTCGTCTTACGAAAGCCTCACAACCCCAAACCTTGATATGTGCCAACGAGGGAGCCTTCCCTGTCCACATATCGTGAGGAGTCTTGGAAACCTTCTTAGTGGGAACTAAGTTAAGTATATGGGCGGCAGTCTCTAAGGCATACCCCCAGAAAGCTATTGGTAACGAAGTCCGACTCATCATAGAACGAACCATGTCCAACAAGGTTCGATTACGTCTCTCAGCTACACCATTCAATTGTGGCGTTCTCGGAGGCGTCAATTGTGAAACGATTCCACATTCTTTTAGATAGTCGTGAAACTCAAGACTTAGGTACTCTCCTCCTCGGTCTGACCGAAGCATCTTGATTTTCCTACCCAGCTGATTCTCCACTTCATTCTTAAACTCTTTGAACTTTTCAAAGGTTTCCGACTTTTTCTTGATCAAGTAGATATATCCATATATGCTATAATCATCTGTAAAAGTCACGTAGAAGCGACAAGCATCCCTTGTGGTGGATCTAAAGGGCCCACACACATCGGTGTGTATGAGATCCAATAAACCCTCACCCCTTTCACAAGTGCCAGTAAAGGGTGACTTGGTCATCTTCCCAAGTAAACAAGATTCACACGTATCATCGTCCCTAAGGTCGAATGACTCCAACACTCCATCCTTTTGGAGTTGGGCTATGCGTTTCTTGTTGACATGGCCAAGGCGACAATGCCAAAAGCATGCTTTGTCTAGACTAGTAGACGAATCAATATTCAAAACATTATTTCCGAAATTATCAACAATCATCACAGATTCATAAATCCCATTACAAGGTAATGCATTGAAATAAAAAACACAATTCAAATAAACATTAATAGAACCATTACTATTATTAAAAGAATATCTGAAACCTTGTCTAAACAACCCGTGAAAAGAAATAATGTTTCTTGCCATATCTGGCGAATAACAGCAATTCTCTAAATCTATTCCTAACCCATTACTTAACACTAAAGAATAAACACCGACTTTGGTCACAGGCGACGATCTTCTGTTTCCCATAATCAGGTTCATCTTCCCATGCTCCATCTCCCTACTTCTTTTTAGGCCCTGCAATTCAGAACAAATGTGGTAACCACATCCTGTATCAAGCAAATGATGAGTTATTAGATTTAATAGAATACATACCTGCAAATGTGAGCTTGATCTTCCCATCTCTTATGTCCTGCAGATATTGTGGGCAGCTTCGCTTCCAGTGGCCCTTTTGGTGGCAATAGAAGCACTCTGCTTCTTTAGGATCGGAAGAGGGTTTAACGGGGCCTGTTTTGGTCCCACTTGATGACGAACCATCACAGGGTTTCCCCTTATGGTGGCTCTTACATGGAGTCTTCCTCTTTTTACCCTTTCCTTGACCTATCGCCATCACAGGAGCGGCCACAGCAGGTGACGGTGCAACGGATTTGTCTTTGAGGTTGCTCTCAGCAGTCCTCAAGAGTCCTTGGAGCTTGCTCAATGAGACCTCCTCTTTGTTCATATGGTAGGTCATCCTAAACTGATTGTAGCAGGAGGGCAAGGAGTGGAGGATTATGTCGATAGCCAAATCCTCATCAAACTTAACATTAAGTTTGAGAAGACGATCAACATACCTCTGCATTTTCTGCAAATAAGAGGTTAGGGATTCTCCACTCCCCATCTTAGCGGTGATCATGCTAGTAATGATCTCATAGCGCTCTTGCCTCGCGCTCTGGTGATACCTGTCCATCAAATCCTGATGCATTTCAGATGGATACATGTCCTCATAGGACTTTTGGAGTTCGAGGTTCATGGTGGCCAGCATGATGCAGTGAACTTTCGTGGCATCACGCTCGTGGGCCTCAAAGGCGGCCAATTCCTCAGGAGTAGCAACATCTAGGATGATCTTCTCAAGCTTTTCATCGAGGACATATTTGTTGTCCTCGTAGCGTGTGATCATGCGGATATACCTCATCCACTCGTTGAAGTTTGAACCATCAAATGTCACTTTCTGACACAAGTTCATCAACGAGAATGACCCAGAAGCGTTGTTGTTGTTGTTTGTAGACATCTGAAAAGGAACAAAGTTTGATTAGAAATGAATCCCTAATTAAACACCCAAATGAGTAATTAGGGCTAGGATCCAACAACATTATTTACAACTTAGAAAGGGATGCCGTACTCTAAAAGTAAATAATTTGAAGGTAAGTGAATGACGATTCACTAATTCTCATCATGAAAAACGAAACGGCAATTTAGGTTTTAAATGTATTGAAAACTCCTAGATCTTTGAGATTCATTGAACTTTTCAATGGCATGTTTAAATCTCGATATGCATTTCAAATTTGCGACTGGGATGCCGAGGATCGCAAACAAATCTGTGAATAACCATGCGAATCAACGCGGTGCACTCAATGTCTTTATCACCTAATCAATGTGCCGGTGAACCACACACGCTCCATTGATCTATGACAACCATCGAGTCACCCTTCGCTACCAATGTCATCCCCAAATTGATGTGCCGGTTAACCACACGCGCTCCATCAATGTTTGACAATGGTACGAAGTGTAATTCCATGGATTAGCATCATTTTCACATTTTACCCTAAAGTAACTAAGAGTGGGAATTTGTAAAACAATGTAGTTACTTTAATATTTCCATTATACTTTTAATGAGGAATTAAGTGCCCTATCCTATCCGTTCGGCTAACGACCCTCCACCAGTCAAGCAAGCGGTAGATGTGAGTGTACATCCATTAAGCGCCATTTTATAGGCAGCAACCTTATACCCACCTTATAGACCGGCTTCGTGAATGAGGCATACTAGCGATAAGACTAGCTTATTCTTATACATATATAATAATTAATCTTATAATATCATAATTGTATAAGGGTGTATTTTAAAGCATTTCAAAATACTAGTATCTTAATGTGTATTAAAATTTTCGAAAATTAAGGCTATTTAATTTAAAATTTTAAACACCAAAAATACTTTGATTTAATAATTATCAAAATCAAGCAATTAATTTGAACTATTAAATCTTTAAGGTTTATCATAAAATCAAACTATTAATTTATTTAATCCTTTTATCCCCTAGATTTTTAAATATATGGAAAGGATAATACAAGATCTTCAATTATCTAGTTTAAACAATTAAACTGATAATCACAAAGATAGCAATATCCAAATCCCTAAAATCTTGGGATCTTATCTTGGGGGCAAGGGATTTTCGAAATCCCTAGGGTTTCTTAACCCTAATTTCGAAATTTGGAGGCTAGGCAAAAAGGTTTTAAGAACCCTATCAAAAAATCGCCAACTAGGGTTTTGCAACCCTAATTTGCAAAAATCACCAAGCCTTAGGGTTTACTTGCCATAAACCCTAATTTTTCAAATTCATAATATGTATCAAATCCAATTGAAAACAAAAAACCAATGTCTCTGATACCACTGATAGGTTTAATACAAACAATCCTATGTGTGCATGCAACCCTAGTTGGATCTATGTTTTCACTATAAGACATACAACTTTATGAACACAAAATAAACCCTGGCATGCTTCTATAATTTTCGAAAATTACATAGAAGTGTAGTAGACATACCTTTGTTGTTATATAGCAATAACAACTAGTTTCCTTAATCTCTTGAACTCTCTTGAACTCTTGAAAGCAAGCACCACAATTGTAGTGCCTCTAATGGCTCACAAACACCTTGAAGCAAGAAGGCAACTAAGAGAGAGAAGGGAATGATGCTAATTTCGGCCCTAGGGTTCCCTTGGAATCAAGTGGCCTCAAATTGATGCATAGGGCATGTATTTATACTATAGGGTGCTAGGGTTTTAGTCTAAACCCTAATGGACAGCTTAGCCACCAAGCAGCCCAAGAAACCTTATGGAATGAGGCCTTGGACGAAAATATGATGATCCTTCATCATAATTTCGTTCCCCCTTAGTCCATTAGGTTTCCTAGCCCAAAACTCAACTATCACACATTTGACAGTTTATACCCCTTTATTTAATTAATCTCTTTTAGTCACCAAATTAATTCCTAATTAATTTATGACTAATACTAATTAAATAAATATGATTTCTCCTTTAATATATTATTCTTATAATATATTAATAAATCATAATATCTCCTCTCTCATATCAAATTACCTTGTCAAGTTGCTTTGGTGAAGGCAACCCAAAAGGACCATGCACACTCGGGTCAAGTATATACCAAATATGGTTACTGACTTAGACATTAATCCAACATGAATGTCAAAATTTACAATTCCTTTAGGGGACTAGCAATTGGTTTCAAAAACTCGCTTCCGAGACCAGGTGCTTTAGACCATGGATGATGAAAATTATGAGTCATCCGAATATCTGCTTCAAGCATGTCTAAGGAATTATGTAATGCATCCATCTTAGCATTAAGATGTTTGTTATCAGAGATCAAAACATTTCATTCAGAATAGGTGATTTCACATTTATCTTTCAAAATGATACATTCATCGTTTGACATTACAAGTTCATGCTCTAAAGACTCGATTTTCAACTTTTTATCCTCGAAACGTAACCTAAGACGATTTAACTCGATTTCCTTCTTCTCACTGGCTTCTATTGCTGACTCATAGGCTTTGAAAATGATGTTGATGTCCGATTGGATCTGAGTTAGATATGGTTCACAAACAGAGAAATCAAAATTATTATCAGAGATCATAGATTTTACCTGCTGAATGATGCTTCAACCTGGTGGATCGTTGGTCGCCATGTAGCAATAGTGAGGTTCAGCAACATCATCTTATTCTTCCAACCCTGAAGACCAATACCCTTCATCACATTCAACCGTTTTTCTTTCCATTAGACACATATTTCTTCCGGTTACCATGTCATCATCATGTCCGGAAGACCAATACACATCTCTTGAAACTGTTGTTACAAAAGCTTTTTCACTTTCAACCATCTCTTGTGCATTTCGGATGTAGTAGGTAGAATCCTTGATTTTTTGTTTTTGCGGAGCATCAGTCTGACAATATTTAGCAAAATGGTTTGCATGTCCACACTTATTACACACAATTTTTGGTTTGTCTGATTTAGAACTCAGAGAGGGTTTGGAAGTAGAGATTGGCTTAGAAAGGTTTTTTTTGTATGTAGGAGGATTTTAAGAAGAGGGTTTAGGACTTTAGGTTCCGGAGCTGAGTATGGTTGAGGATTATTCTGGTGAGGAGCATGGAATCGGTTTTGGTATGGTTTGTAAGAGGAATTGAAAGGACGTTTGTAATTCATTGAGAGTAAGCAAACTCCTGTTGGAAATGGAGTTCAAAGTCCATGGCTTCGGAATCATCAATAGGATAGATTTGTGTGGGTATGGTAGATGCAGATGTTTGAACTGACTGAACAGTGGGTGTTGAAAGGATCCTAAGTAGATGAGTTCGGAATGATTGATTCAAAAGAACTGAAAAGGGCAAGAGGACCTCCGGAGAGTTCCCTTATGGTTTAATCAACATTAGATTCATGCCATTGAATTACATCAAAGAGTTGATAGAGTTTCAACTTTTTAAAGGAGCCATTGCTTTGCGGACAGGATTTCACATTTCCCCATCCTTTACCCAAACTGTTTATAAATTTGAGATTGTACTCCAATGGAGTTCTGACAATCCCATGAGCAGTCATGTTGTTGACCACGATTCAGTTATGGTTGGAGATTGAGGCCACTAATTTGCCAGGAGTGGTTACGAAGGTGTCAGAGTCATTAACGACTGAGGTAAGGCACTTATCTTTCATATTTTCTGAACCTTCAGTTAGGTCCTGAAGAGTGTCCCATATCTCTTTGGCTGATTTGCATAGCTTGATGTGCTCAAAAAGTGAAGGAGGAACACCAAACATCATTTCTGAGAAAGCAACTTGATTAGCATGCAGCTTTTCAATATCATCTGCAGTTAGAGGAGCTGGACGAATTTCATCTTGACCCATAAGCTGAGCAACAACATCTCTTATAGTGGTTCTTACAGGAAGATGAGGACCTTCTTTGAAGGATCTCCATATTTCTCCACCTTTATCTTTGGCTAATAGAAATCTTTCCATTTTAACTTTCTAGTGATCATATTCTTCCACAACTAGTAATGGGGCACGTGTAGGACCACCCACACTATTTGCGATTTGCATGGAGATCATTTGCTGAGGATTAGAAGCAGCCATTAAAGTTAAGATATCTTGAGCAAAAGTGGTATATAGAAGAGCTTTTATCCTGAACACATAAATGATAGAAATACCAAGGTAATTTCAAATCAATGATAATCTGATCTTATGGATTCAGAGGAAAACCACTTACGCTCTGATACCAATTGACACTACAAGAACAATCTAATTCGCAAGGACAAGGTTTGAGAATTCAAACCTTGCGTGAATGCTTAAGATCAATGTCTACTTGATAATAAATGTTCAAGTCAAGCCTGGAGAGACCAGTCAAGTCTTAGATAATGTGTTCATCAAATGATCAAGTCATTAAATGAAGAATGAGAATAAATGATCAAACTAAGATAATAAATGAAGAACAAGAAGAATGTTTGAGATAAGTTTTAAAAGAAACTTAGTAAAGGCCAAAAGTAGAGTGAATGATCCGTAGTTGACTTGTATTGAATGCTCCTTTAAATAGGAGTGAATTAACCAAGGTACTTGCATAGGACTGGACAATAGAAATGTTTCTGACATTATGATTGTCTAATTTTACAAAAAAGTTGGGTCCTATGAAACGTTACATCAATACAAAGACAAAGTTCCTAGATACATAAAGACAAAAACAGGTTAATTCCGTATCATCACCCATTCCGGATCATCACCCATTCCGGACATGAGAGTCATTCCAGAATGTATTCACTTAATCTTTTCTTCTTCTTCTCCTCTTATGGTCCCGATAGATTCCGGACCACTCTTCATATCTTCCTCCGGACCATCATTAGTTTCAGAAGATATCCACTTCGGAATTTTGATCTTAGGATTACTAAGGTTCAGTTTTAGGTTCCAACATACACACATCTTGGATCGGGGTACTCACTGCTCTGCGGCTCAAGGCATCAGCTACCATCTTAGCCTTGCCTGGATGATACATGATCTCACAGTCATAGTCTTTTACCACATCTAACCATATCCTCTGTTGCATATTTAGGTTAGGCTGGTCCATGAGATACTTCATGCTATTGTGGTCCGTGTAGATGGTACACCGAACCCCGTACAAATAATGGCTTCGGATCTTGAGGGAGAACACCACCGCCCTAGCTCTAGATCATGGGTGGGATATCTCGTCTCATGAGGCTTCAACTTCCTCGATGTGTATACTATCACGTGCCCTTTCTGCTGCTCGGGACCCCAAGTAAAAGTAACGCCCTTCCGAGTCAACCTGGTGAGGGGGACGAAAATCTCGGATAAATCTCCGACAGTAGCCGACCAATCCTAGAAAACTCCAAATTTCGGTGGGAGATCTCGGCACCTCCCATCTCTTGACTACCTTAATATTGGCCGGATCGACCAAAATCCCATTTTGATTAACGAGGTGCCCCAGGAACTGGACCTCTCGTAACCAGAAATCACACTTAGAGAATACGGGATAAAGACTCTCCGATCTCAATACTCCAAAAATCTCTCTCAAATGCTCCTCATGCTGCTCTCTGGATCTCGAATACACCAAAATATTGTCGATGAACACGATCACCGATCGATCCAACATAGGCCTTCACACCTGGTTCATTAGATCCATGAATGTTGTCGGTGCGTTGGTGAGTCTAAAAGGCATCACCACGAACTCGTAATGCCCATAACGAGTCCTAAAGGACATCTTCTGAATATCCTCCTCACAGACTCTCATCTGATGATATACAGACCTCAAATCGATCTAATTTAATTAAAAAGGTGGTGAAAGGTTCGTGAGTACAGTGGGCATACATTAGGTATGCACAACCTACTCCTTGCATGCGCATCATCGGAGTGATCCCAGTGTACGTTGGACGTATCTATGCGTACAGTGGGCATACATTAGGTATGCACCACTAGATGATAGAAAACTCAAATGTGATATAGAAACATGCCCCAAATGAGAATGCTAACGATTAAACTCAAACGAAAAAGGACTCAAACGAAAAAAGAAGAAAAATCAATGATGGAGGCAGCAACAACAGACACTTTGAGAACCTCCAAGACATACAATTCCCCCACCCTACGACCAATCCAAATAACCTTCTGACTATGTTGATCCTATATAATGCAGACAAAATTAGAAAATAGCACCCAGTTACCAAACGTACACAACTAACTACTGAAGCAAGATTCAAAGTAAGTTTGGAAATGTAATAAACATCAGGGAGAGTGATATGAGAAACAAAAACAGACCCAACACCCTCGAATAGCATATCTGTATCACTAGAAGACATAATAGAGATAAATGACACATGTGATAAAGAAGTAAATGACGAAAAATGAAGAGTTGTGTGATGGGTTGCATCATAATCTAAAATCCACAAAGATAAGTGAATACCTGAGGTACCATATGAAGTATGACCAGAATGAGACATAGATGTAGACATGGAAGTGGGGTTAAAGGCCTATTATTGTATGAAACTCTCAAAAACCTTAGGATCCAATGCAGATGGTGGCATGTTTCCAACAGATTCTATGTAAACAGGTGGTGTAGCAGCAACAACAAACTGTGGAGGATGATGTGTCCATGTTTGAGTACTAGAGGAACGTGGCTAAAACTTCCGCTGACCAGACCTATTTTGTTGTCTCGACTACGGATGAGCAGGTTTACTGTTTTGACAAACAATGTACACTGAGCTGTCCAATGATTTTTCTATTTGTAGAATACACACTCATCATAAGCAACCCCTGGAATTTGTCGAGACTTATTAGAGGAAATAACATGCACAACAGGAGTAGAAGAAACAATAGAGGTTGCTTTAAACCCTTTATCCACTTGAGACTTGATATGATTCTCTTCAATAATCAACTCATGAGAAACATAATCCACTAAGGGAAGGGGTGAGCGATGAAGAATCATTCCACGTAGGCCCTCAAAATCAGAACGTAACAAAATCAAAAACTACACCAAATGTTGTTCTTCCCTCCTAGAAATATATGGCTCAAAATCTTTTAGCTCTTTAGATTTAGTAAGAACCAACTGATCCCACAAATCAGACATAACAACATAGAAATCTTGAATACTCTGGTCATTTTTTTGAAGGGCGCAAATATCATATTCTAACTAATACCGTTTAGCAAAGTTGGACTGAATATATAGTCTCTCTAAGTGATTCCAAGCTTCCTTTGTTGTGTCATATTTAGCCAACTACATACTAATAGACCGTGTAACAAATTTCTCAATGCAAGTAATGACCTTGGAATTATCAGTCTCCTAAGCATCAACTAACAAATCGAAATTCTTAATATATGGCAGTGAAGGTTTGGCTTTAGTGCCAATGACATATCCCTACATATTGTTCCCACGAAGGAAGTTCTTCATAACATAACTCCAATAGATATAATTCTTTCCATATAGTCGAGTACTGATTAACTAAAGGAAATCATCCTTTCCAGTCATGTTGGAAATGGATAAATAACCACAACAATAGATAAGTGATTAGAGAATGAGAAGAGCATCCAACCAACGGAAGCAACCCAAGAGATCGAACAACAACAACACAAAATGAATACCAACAAGAAAACAAACATTAGCTACGAAGGAGCATCAAACAAATTGGAAACGAAACAACTACATTAACCCTGGATGATTGTTACAAAACCTTCTAACAATGTATCAAACCTCCACTCTGATACCATGATAATATTACCATATGATTATTGAAAGAGAGAAATTACCAGGTTTTCAATGAAAAACATACGAGCTACAAAAAAGAAAATGAGAATAAATACTAGCTAAGACCAAACCCCAATGGGCTCATGGTTAAAAGGGTCATAAACTTGTGGGCTAACAACAAATGGGTTAACATCAGAAATTATATGATCGAATAAGAGTCGAATTGGTGTATCAAACGGTCTCATATGATCGAATTAGAAACAACCTTTTACCGGATACGATAATATACATTAGGGAAAACGAATTACGAGTCCAACGAAGTTTCTAAACCGTTCAAAAAACCCCAATCATGTTTTGTTTGTTCAAGAAAACCCAACGAACTTAATTTTTTGACTAAAAAAGCTTAACTAAGTTACACTTTTTTTCAATTCTATGGAAGTCAAAGAAGAAACAGATGACATGGCTTATTACCATATCGGGAAAATGACTTGTCAGACTAACGAAGCTTCGAAACCGTTTGAAAAACCTCAATCATGTTTTGTCTGTTAAAAAAAACCCAACGAACTTAATCTTTTGAACTGACAAAACATGATTGGGGTTTTGAAAATGTCGTTGGTTCTTTTTAGATAAAATGTTAAGTTTCTTGGATTTTCTTGAACAAACAAAACATGGTTGAGATTTTTTAAATAACTTGAAAACTTCGTTGGATTAGCAAGTCATTTTCTGTATGCATTACAACCCAGGATTCTTGTTTATAGTCGAGTTGTAAGAATTAAAAATCACACAATCGAAAATCTCACCTACCTTTGGCTCCGAAGATTAGATTTAGTACAATTATAGATTAATGATAAATTAAAATATAACTATACATTTTATGAGTTTTGACTTTAACAAATTTATGCATTCTATTGATATTTTAGATGTTTTACGTAATTAAAAAAACAACATCAAAACTGGAAAAAGGAACTTCGGGACCACGTTGGGAAATTGCAGTGACTATTTATTCATAATGATCTTCGAATATTAGGTTTTGGGTGTAAGCTAGCTACCTAAATAAGCATTTATGGATGACGGGCTTCGACGAAAACTTTAAATTGTAACATACTGCATCAAACATGCGATTGAAATCATTTTAATAAATTGTACTTTAATCAATGGAATTTATCATATTTAGCAATTCAAAATAATTATAGATATACTTTTGTGAGTCTTCTATTTCATTTTTGAAGAAAGCAAAAAGTGGTTTAGACGCATCTTGTTGAGCAGCCAATCACGGTTTGAAACGTTTGAAAACCACGAACACACATCGGTGTCAAGAAGTCATGCACTGTGTAACATGCATGTCCCTATATTTGGTGCCATAAAAACTTGATTGGAACCTCTCTCTCTATATATATATATATATATATATATATATATATATATATATATATATATATATATATATATATATATATATATATATATATATATATATATATATATATATATAACTTATAATTATTGTGTGAATGTGTGATCAAATATTGTGTGAATGTGTGATCAAATATGATCGAATCATTTGATAAGGGATTTATAGTAATTAATCTTTAAATACACTTAATTTTGGAAACTTGATTAATAACGTTGATTTAAAATCGATAACTTTAAGAATTAATCTTTATCAATCTGCGTGCCATCACAATCATCGGCTGCGGCTTTCGTTTTCATCACTAGAAACGCAAAATCATACTCGAGGGGGGAAGAGTTTGTTCTCGTTTCTTCGTCTTCATCATATCGATGCTCTCATTTATTCATCTATTGGGTGGAATTAAAAAATTAATGTTGTTATATTATAATAAAAAATCTAGTTTCTGGTATTTTATGTTTATATTCAATTTACATTTTTGATAATAGGTTCTTGATTTCATAGGTTTTTGATTTCATGTGTTAGTCTAAAATTATTGTTTTTTATTAATTTTTTGTCATGATAATAAAATCTTCAAATTTATTTTGTAGTTGTTTGAAGCTGAACCGAAGTACCTATAATTCATTGATTAAAAGGAAGGGCTATTATTATATTCTTTTAGAATACATACTTTGATATTCTTTAAGAATGGGTACTGTATTTTTGCGATAAATAATAAAGTGATGTGGCTACCGATGAATAATGAAATTTTTTATTTCTGAACATTCTTGGAGAGTTTTGTTTTTCTTCCAAAGTAACCATGAATCTTAAAGAATATATAAAATTGATAAGATTCTTAAACAATGCAATAATATGTGCATTGAACATATATTTTCATATTCTTTACAAATGAATGACTAAAACCAATGTATTATGTATGAAAAGAGTATTATTTAATAATGAAAAACTAAAACCTCGGTATATTCTTAAGAATGAAAGGCTTCAACAAAAAACGACCAATTTTCAAGAATGTTGCAAGTATTAAAATAGAGTCAGAGAAAAATCATTGAAGGAAAGGCATTGAAAACAAATATAAAGGCGTGGAAAAACCATAAAAAAAACAAAGATAACTTCTTCACGGATGATAACAGATTCTTTAAAAATATATTATATTATAATTTTTTGTATGTTTTTCAAAAAAGATGATATATTCTTAAAGAATGTAGAGTTGGAAGTTTGTATATTCTTTAAAATGTTGTATATATTATTTTTTTATGTTACAAAAATAGTTCTTATTTTTAAAATATATATTATTGGTTGTATCTTAATATATACTATTAAAGAATGATATTTTATTGTTTTATAAATAAGATGTATTATTTAAGAATGTTACTTTTCAAAAAAATTTATTTTTTAAGATGGAAAGAATAAAAACACCACTAAATAAAAACATATTCTATAAGAATGAAAGAATCAAAAAAAATGTGTTCATATGTTTTGAATAAACACGTATTTTCAAAAAATCTGATTTAGTTTAAATGTATTGAATAAAATATGATATTTGTTTTGATTTTTATTAATTAATTTTAAATAGTTACCTAAAATATAGATAATTCTTATTTCTCTCTATTTATAAAATGTCATATTTCATCTTATAATTAATAATTGTAATTATATAATACATGCTACTCCATGTTAATAGCATGTATTCTAAGATTACTTCCCTTTATTATTTTGAATCTAATGGTCAGAATTTGTGACACACGTTCACACAATACTTATGATTCACATCTGATCCTAACTATATATATATATATATATATATATATATATATATATATATATATATATATATATATATATATATAATTCTTTTGCCATTTGTCACCATATTATACGTCTTAATTAATGTGTTGTTACTTGTCAATTTATTAGTTCTCCATTTTAAACTTATTAGACATTTCATTAATGTGATGTTATTTGTCAATTTATTTATTCTCTATTTTAAATTTAAATTTTAAATTTGATATTATTGTTTTCATTAATTCACAAATAAAAAATATCTAATATATATTAAAAATTAATTTTAAATATTTATTTGAATCAACGATTATAATTTCACATAACTAATAAAAATGTTTCTTAATTAGTAATTTATTTAAAATAGTTGATTAATAATTTTGAGGTTCTAGTATAAAAGGTTAATTAATTTTATAACTGTGGTTCCTATGGGTTATAAAGTTGTGTGTGTGTGTGTACACACACACACACACACACACATATATATATATATATATATATATATATATATATTATTAATTTATTAAAAAAAATGTTTAACAAAATACTTCCCTTACTACCCCTCAAGGTTATTGTCTATATACAACACCACCCATACCATTAACACCGTCACTTCCGACCATCACCACGAGTCACTCCTAGACATTCATCACTGGTGACCACCGACGTTCCATATAATCTCCTTTGCTTTCACATAAATTAATCTAGAACCCAATGAAATCGAAAATTCAATCCTCTAACCCATTACTAAAACCAAAACCCATAAATCAATCAAAATGCGATCATGTTTCCTCTCCCAAAAATCAATCTAAACTCAAATCTATTCGATCAAATTGTATATCATAACTTGTTCTCATAAAAACAAAATCGAGGGGTGTTGGGATACAATATCGATAAAACCAAATCACATTTAGGTACAAGATATGATCTATATACAGGGGACGAAATCCTAGATCCATCCAAACTCGTTGAATATATAAAAAAAGTGTACGCACACAAGGGATCCAAGTTACAAACGAAAAACTACTATGATAAGATACCTATCATTCGATGAATTAGATACCTAGATCACTAGCTCAACGGGATGAATATGAAAATTGATTTCTCACCTTCAAAATTGATGGGTGTTGGGCATAAATCGATCTATATGTCAATATCAGAGGAGATGGAGGGAATTACAAGTAATGGAAGAAAATCAGTGACGATGGAATGGGGCGGTTCTTGAATCACAAAGGAGGAACTTCGGTGCTTGATTTTGAAGACTGAAGTCGTTTAGGGTTCGAATTTTGTAGGGGGGGGATAGAGGAGGGCGAGGGGTAATAGTAACGGACGTCAATGAACAGAGTGGGCAACAAATGCCGGAGGTGACAGAGGGGATGACGAATAGAAAAGCTTTGGCTGATGAAATGCTCATCTGTGGCTTTTGATGGGTTTTAGAAAAGAGAAACTTAGAGAGGGAAAGGATAAAAGGGTGGGTATACACACACATACACACACAAACATATATATATATATATATATATATATATATATATATATAAGGCTAAAATAACTAAAATAGATTTGGGAGATTGAGAAAAATAGTTAATTGATTTATTATATGTTAATACATCAACTATAAACTAAAATTTATTAATAATTAATTAGAATTAACTTATAATTAATTAGAATTAATGAAAGGTACATGGGACTAAATGTTAATTATTCAAAAGTTAAACACGAGAAGCATTCTAGAAACCCCTATAGAGGTTGGACGGTTTTAAAGCTTTTAGGAGGTTTCTAGAATCATTCCTAGTAACATATTAAGAAAGGATTTGAATATGGGTTAAATCTAATTATTTAGTTGATTCAAATCTATTTTTCCAGCAAGTTACCTCAACTATATAGAGCCTTATGCCTTTATAATTTTCGTTCCTCACATTCCCCATACTTAGAGAATGTAATTTCTCTAGTATCCTATCTCTCCTGAATATTAGGATTTTAGTATTTTGGGTGTGAGCCAATAGATGCATTCTACTTTTGGTGTTAGTTATTCCAAGCGGTTGCATGGAGTTCAAGATCTTCATTTGGAACAAATATATATGATTATACTTAAAAGGTTAGTAATCATATTGATGGAGATTAGTGCCAATAGTCATAACAAGGCCGATAATATTGCTATAAATAACAATATCCTTATGGGTTACACACAATAACAAAATAAATCAAATTTGAAAAATATTTTTTTTAGGGACTTATTATGTTAATTAATTAATAGTTTAATTAATTAATACTAAAAAGGGAATATGGAATATTCCCTAATGATCTGAATTCCTTATATAATTATAATTAAGTTTGATAATTATCTCTAGGGTTCCAAATCACCTCCCTATAGATATAGGGTCCAAATCTAGTTTTAAAGCATGAGAAAAATACCCCTTAGTCTCAAAAATTCAGAATTCTCAAAAACCCTAAGCAATCCTGAAGTGCAGATTCCAAGTCGTGGCAAGTTGTTCTCCACATTGAGGTCAACCACAAAATTGAGATTTCAGTTTTGTTTGAAGCTTATAGTTTGAGGGTTGCTTAGATATGCTTTTATCTTTTGTCTTGGGTGCAATTTCAGAAGAGGAACACCGTGTTGGGTTCTCTAGTCCATTCAACTGGCAGTCAAAAGAAGAAACCTACAAAGAACGCAAAGATGTGATTTTATTCTATTGTGTTCTATAAGTTGCATGGATAGTTGAGTTAGATCTAGATGTTTTGAGTCTTAGATCAGAATTGTTTATTGTTTATGATGCCCAATGGTTGACTCGAATTTATTGAACTTAGACTTCGTCTTGACAGTATGTTAGGGTTTGTATGTGTGGTGTTTCTGTTTTAAATCGTTTGAAATGAGTAGAAATTTGCCTTGATAAAAATTAAAATTGTTTGTGATTAAAAAAACAATGTTTTGGTCATTCTTCCTCTTCACCACGACATGGCTGGTCCTCCACCATGTGGTGGGGTCATTTGATATTGAACATGGATCACGACTGCCTTCGTCACCTCTTTGTGGCCTCTTCTTGGCCATGTTGTGGCTAGTTGTTCGGAAGTAAAATAATAATTTAATAAAATCGCGTGTTTTTTGTGCCACGAGGTGCTTGTTCCTTCCCCACATCGTGGAACCTGAAGTTCTAGAATTGTCTAAATTCGTTTCTTATTTTGGTTACTCATCTTTTTCGATTTTAAACACATACAAACTAGTTTTTATACTAAAATATACTGTCAGTTTGATTTAATTATAATATTAATTAAAACACAAATGATTATAATTTAATTGTTGAACTTTAGTCAATTGAATTTAAAGATATATATATATATATATATATATATATATATATATATATATATATATATATATATATATAATTGTATTTAAATGTATCACAACAGCAATAACGATTGCATCCTCATGTGTTTCTTAAATGTGCATTGTTAGTCTTACCACGACTAGGCTCATCCACTTTGATTGATAGAGAATGTTCAATATGTCTCTTTGATTCCTAATGAGGTCACCTTTTAAGCGACATTTATTGCTCGCAACCCTCATTGCCTTCTTGTGTTTTGAAGTGATGTTACCAAAAGTGTTTGATAGGACAATTGTACAAAGTTCAAAGCATTAACTTAAACAGTAGTAAAAAAAATTATGTTTTATATTAACAATGTGAATGTTATGCTTCCCATGGAAATTATGCCTTCTGGTATATTCTTTTTGATGTAAGAGTGTGTGGTTTGCCAGCTCGTTAAGAGAAGAATATATTCAAAGAAAGGTATATGTTGATCGTGATTCTCAAGCATTACTTGAGTCAAATCTCATTGTAACTTTGTATCATCGATTCACCATTTGGATTCATGATCCTCGGCTAATCCAGCCATGATTATCAAATGAGCATTAATAAAGATTAACATGCTATTGACAAAAGTCAATAAATATCCCTTCTAGAAATCTCACAGAGCTTGAGATCGACAATAAGGTGTCCACCAAAATAACTTCATTTTGTAATTTTTTTAGGTAATCCAATTTACATTGTGAAGCCAAATATGGATCCTAGTCTTTTGTTTAATATATGGATTCTGGTGCTACTACTCGTCATCTACCTACACCAACTTCATCAAACTTCTAACTACTATATCCCCTCTTGCGAGATAAGCTCACTAGTACAAACTACCTATATTGGATTCATAACCCAAGGATTACTTTGAGGTATGAAAAGAAGGAGTATTTTTTGGAAGAGTATCTTGAAGAGGAACTTCCTGATGATTCTACTAAATAAGAAGCAGCTAAACATGAAAAAGATTTCTATCACAATATCGAGGTCTTATGTTTAATGTTGGTGGCTATATCTTCTGAACTTGAAAAGAATTAGGAGAACCTTGGGGCATAGGACATTAATGAGCGGCTCAAAGACACATTCCAAGAACAAGCTTGAACTGAGAGATTCAAGGTGATGCAATCAATTCTAGGTTGCAAGCAATATGATAGTGGGTATGTGAGTACCGACATTCTAAATCTAAAAAGGTACTATAACATACTTGAACGTATTGGCTTACCATTTAGTTAAGAGTTGGCTATTGATTTTGTTCTCAACTCTTTGACCAGTGCTTGCAAGTAGTTCACTATGAACTACTATATGAATGGTTTAATGAATAGTATCATGGAGCTACATGGGATGCTTAGGACAGCTGAAGAAAGCATTGTTATACCTATAAACACAAGTTCACCCACTCATGTGTTACATATTAGGGAAGGTGGTGTCAATAGAAAGAGGCCCTCTCACCCTAATGTCAAAGGAAAAGGGAAAGGAAAATTGGGTGCTCCCAATTTCAACCCTAAGGACATTTCTGACATACCACCAATGAGTGTTATTAAGGAAGCAATTTTCAAATAATTCCAAGAGACGGGCCATTAGAAAAGTAGTTGCCTTAAATATCTAGAAGGTCTTAAAAAGAAGAAGGCCAAGGGTGTTGGCACTTCAGGTATGTTTATAATTTAATTACATTTAGCCTCTACTTCTAATAATTGGATATTTGACATAGGATGTTGAACCAACATTTTTCTGATGTGCAGGAACTAAGACGAAGTAGGAAGCTAAAAAATGTAGAGCTTGATTTGAGCATGGGGAACAAGAGTAGAGTAGATGTTACCAAGATTGTAGATTACGAGCTTTCTTTACCTTCAAGTTTTCAATTGTTTTAAAAGATTGTTGTTATTTGCATTACATGCCAAGAAACATTATTTTTTATGCATTATGGTGTGATGATTTTACATTTGGATTTGATAATAATAATGCTAGTATTTTGGTTTATAAGATAATACTCTTTATTTAAAAGCAAATCTTCGGCATGACATATATGAATCTGTGATCGGTGTAAGTATAAATGGTGGTTGTCGAGGCCAACACAAATAATAACCCTAATTATTACACACTAAAATAGTGTATAGTGGTAAAGGGATCGAATCCACGGAGACTGGTTCAATTTGATAACTCTATGAAAAATCTCTTTGTAAAATACTTGGAATATGACAATAAATTAAAAATGGGGGTTTTGATGTTTTGAAATACTTGAACCAAACTAGAATTAACTATGATTTTAATAGACAATTGCAACAAAAATAAGAATTTGATGTAAAATCAATAAGGGAAAGATGGTTGACTTAAAGTTTTCTCACTTTGACTTTTGATGAACATATCATTAGAATTCAATGGTGCAGTACTTGTTTTAAATCCTCAATTTGGCTATAGTAATCCAAGGAGCTTGAGATTACCTAGACTTTTCTTAATTGTTGAAATGGCTAGAGAAGCTCATAACAATTTCCTTAGTCAAAGTCACTAATTCCAAATAGCATGTAATTAGTGAAAGTCAACTAGCATTAAGAACCAAAAAGTCACCAAATCCAAGAGGGGTCAAATGCTTTCACCACCATGTTGGAGGAAATGTTTTTATGATTGTGTGAAGCGAAAACAACACAAAAATCATTTGTTGCTTGCTAATTTGAGGATCCTTTACTTAATCAAGAAATTAGCCAACTAATCACCACAAACACATTTAAACTCATGAACTAAAACATACAAGTAATGATAAGATGTTAAAACACAAAACATTTCCATAAAGATTCAAGAACATGTTCATGGATTCTTCAACATTCAACAAAAGTTCAAAGGATTAACCAAAAGTCAACCAAGATTAGTTTAGCCAAGCATGGCTAAACACAAAGAAACAAAGTTAGAGAAATTTGTACCAAACATTAAGCAAGAATCAAGAGGTAAAAATATGATGTTCTTCAAGGATTCTTGGCCTTCAAAAATCTTCAAAACTCCAGAGAGAATCTCCAAAAATCGGATGTGCAAGTGTATGCAAAAGATGGGCACCAACCTTCCTCAAATAGCTCAAAAGAAGAATTTCCGAAATTGCCCCTGCAGGAGGTTGCGCGACCCGCGTGCTGCTGCGCGGGTGGTGCCTGACATGGGCTTCTTTGAGATTTTGGGCCTCTAAAGCATATCCCACTAGCCCAGATCGAATCCAATCACCTCCTAGCCCATTTTCTTCAAGTTTTTCTTCATTTAAAGCCCAATTTGACCTCTCCAAATCCTCCAAAGCTCGTGAACTCGCCCGATTAATAATTTTCATACGCTTGAATGTTCCCCCGCATCTTTCAAATTTAAAGCTCAATTCTTCCAAGCCTTCAAGCAATTGACAAGTCCACCCCATGAATCACCTTCATAGCCATCAAGCATGAAATCTCCAATTCCCTTCAAGCCCAATCGCCTCGCAAGAGTGTCGCCCCGCTAGTTTCCAAGAAAATCTGCAATAATGCTCAAAAACTAGAAAGTACCCCGAAATGATCATAAAAATAACAAAAGGGAAAATATGCATGAAAGTTAACTAAAATGCGAATGAAATGTACTAAAATAAACTATAAAAATAAGTAAATAAAATGAAGCTATCAATAAACAACAACTTAATCTTAAATGTTGGCTCATCTACTTTGCATAAATCATGTCTATATCATAGTCATCTCGACCATATAAACATGAAGAGAATTGCCAAGTTTCAATCAGATAGAATCTTGGAAGAATTTAACTTAGAGTTTAATGGAGATTGTGAATCTTGTTTACTTGGAAAGATGACTAAGTCTCCTTTCACATGCAACTTTGAGAAAGGGAAAAAGATGATGGCCATCATCCAGTCGGATGTATGTGGTCTATCCAGACACATTACCAGACATAGTGAAAGATACCTTGTCAAATTTACTGATGATTTCAGTCGATATGGATATGTTTATCCGATTAAACATAAGTTTGAGACATTAAATGTATTCAAGAAATTCCAGAGAGAAGTAGAGAACCAATTGGGAAAGAAAATAAAGATACTTCGTTCGTGGAGAGTATCTTAGTGATGAATTCTACAATCATCTTAGAAATTGTGGCATAGTCTCGCAATTAGCTCCTCCAAGAACACCACAACACAATGGTGTGAAAAGAAATCAAACCTTGGTAGACATGATTCATTCTATGATGACTCGTGCTACACTTCCAATACGTTGATGGGGTTATGCTCTAGAAACTACCACTTATATTCTAAACCTTGTACCATCTAAGAAGGTTGAGAAAACACCATTTGAAATGTGGAAAGGTACACGTACCTCTTTTCCATGAATCAATGTTTGGGTTTGTGAGTCTTTCGTTCATCAAGGAATGCTCGACAAACTTGAATCCATATTGAAAGGTGTTACTTCATTGTGTAACATCCCAAAAATTCAGATACAATTTCCATTTTTCAATTTAGTAAAAATCGTTGTTTTAATCAAAAGCCATTTCATAAAAACCAAATATCCAATTACAAATATCCTATAATCAAAGTATCAAAAAATTGATGGGTTTTGGTCATAAGACATCCTATATGCTCATACAAACCCTAATGCTTGGATCTAGGTTTCTCTATTGTACATGCTTTGAATCCAAGACTATAAACCCTAATTCTAGCATACATATAATCATATTATCATGAGAATAAGTTTATAGTGTTACTTTGATTGTTATGTAGCAATAACAATCCCAAATCTCCTTGTATTGACTTTGGAATGCTTAGAGTCACAAGTGTCACTCCTCTAATGGCTCACAAACACCATAAGCAAGAGGATGAAGAGGAGAGAGGTTGGAGGCTGCCAAAAACGTGTTCTAACCCTAGAAAAGAAGTTCACCACGTTTTTGAGCCTTAAGGGTTCTATATATAGTGAGCCTATTAGGGTTATCTAACAAGGAAACCCTAATTTGGATGCTTAAGCCCTAAGCAACCCATAGACTCCTTTAATTAAGGCCTTGGACGATTTCCTTATGGGCTTCCCCATAGAATTCGTCCACTCCTTAATTTAAGACAATCCATAGCCCAAATTGCAATTATCTTTTAATTACAATTTCAGTCCCTTAAGTTTAATTAATCTCTTTTAGTCACAAAACTAATTACCAATTAATTCTTGACTAATAATAATTAAACAATATGATTTCTCCTTTAATATATTATTTCCATAATATATTAATAAATCATATTTAATCCTTTCTCTCCATAATTCATCCTAACAAGTTGCTTTGGTGAAGGCAACCCAAAAGGACCATGCACCATCGGGTCAAGTACATACCAAAATAGTTATGGACTTGGACACTAATCCAACAGTCTCCCACTTGGATAAGTCTAACAACTATTCCGCGTATGACTTCAGATCCTGATCTGCAATCGTAGCTTTCCAAAGCCGCTGTCAACTCTAATCATATCAGATACGCGTGTCCTTAGATAAGGGATCATATATTCCTCCATTCTAGATATCGTCTGAGATATGATTTCTAATCATTCTCTTTGTACTACTTCTCGATTTCTGATTTATGACGACAGACTAATTGAACAAATCAAATTAGCCCTAGCCCGGCCGAGCATTTACGTATGTCATCACTAAACCATCGAGGGGCCCAAAGATATCGCTTTTATCCTACTTTGGATAAAAGGAACGGATAAACTTTGATACAATGCTCGCTTGCACTCACTCACCGAATTACACACAACAATATGTTTTATAACACCAAGTTACTAGTGCGTTTACATATTATCAATGTGCAACCGATTCGCAAGATACAACTCACACATCTCGGTTTCAAGAATATAAGATGTTATCGTCTCACTAATCACTCGAGATACAATTCATGGAGTGATCCAAGTGAGCGTGGGTTTAATCCAATGCTCAAATCATATTCATAAGCACTCATGAACGTTGCAGCAAACATTTGCTTATGTCTAATACTTTTCTAGACAATCCACACACCAATTCATGACAGTCTTCATTCATATCTACTTCCCACATATGAACGACTGTGGCCCGTTTGAATAATTCGATTATTCTTAATAAACTCAATTATTCTGGAAGTCAAAACATGCAAGGTGAAACACAAAAATAATACTAATCCCATATGGCCTCAAACCTTTGAGTATAAACAAAACACGTTTTATTTATCACCATATCGATTACTCATTATTTGTCGTTTCGGGTAATCAACTTCTTACTTGAATTATTACACTTGTCCCATGCTCCTAGCATGCACACAATGTTTACCTATGGTTCTTACTTTTGTGAAATAGACAAATTGAACACATTTCCAATCATTCTCATTTTACAACTCCAAATCCATTTTCTTAAGTGTAAGAATATCAAATTCTCGCTACTTATAGAATATGCTAGATTCTAACACTTTATTCAACGATCCTTTCGTAATGTCACTGTACCAAGGTCACAAAGACTATTGCCAATGATATTACAAAGTCCTCTATCGGAGATTGTTACAAGACAATTCCTATGATGTCTCTCACTCAAAGTACATTCCTTTGAACATCCTTTTGCATAAAAGCTTCTAATCTAGACATAGATTTTCAATATTTACTTCCTAATATGGAAACGCTTCCATATTTTCCATATGACAACTCATTTCTTAATAGAATCTTTTCTATTCATCATAATGTCAATATGGTCCATTAATACCATGCTTCCAACTACTCACAAGCAACCAATCCTCGTCGAACTTTGGATTGTTCTTTGACAGTTGTTTAATTATTTTAGTCAAAACCGATTCTAGTCCCTTTTCCCTCTAAATGCGCTAGACATTTGGAAAATTTTAGAATGGTCAAACATTAAAGCATTTGCAATCGATCCTATACTCGAAGCGTATGGGACACGACGCACAATGTTTTATTTTCTATGTTCTCAAAATTCGAATTGTGAAGAGGAATGCCGTAATCATAATCGAAACTTTAAGAACACACTATGTACCCTTGACTAAATTTATTAACATTTCACAACCTAATCCTTTAGATTTGAAATGAAGCATAATATTCTCTCCCTTAATTATAGCAAAACAACCTTTCAACTCTTACAACTTTGCAAAGTATGACTCTTGTTTTCTATAATTAATATTGCCAACTATGCAATACTTGCCTTAATAATCATACAATCATAACATTTATGCTCCCACTATCATGATAATTATTATAAAACATAACACTTATGCTCCCACTAGCTTCGACATGTATTCATAAACATCTTAACTTTCAGAAAAAACAATACTTATTGAATTTCTTAAGTTCATGTTTCTAATACTTGGTGCTTTGATAATCTTTTATCAAGGCTTCTTGAACATATACACTTTTGCCTTAGATAGTTCATATGTGTGTCTTAACAATTAAGACTAATTGCCAAACCTCACAATTCAAATTATGGAAAGGGATGCCGTAACCATGATCGAATTCGAGAATGCAATTTTACAATCACTATCTTTAAAATCTTTCTTAGTGAAAGCATTTTCTCACAATCATTTTCATGAAGGAGGAAATCTTATGACACTTAGATTTAAACGGTGTATATGTTCCTATCCATGTGAATTTGTTAAAACCAAAGTTTACGACAAATTCAAACTCATATGGATCGAACTTCCTTAATCTTGATTTCTTGCCTTATGGTAGCACAGCTGCCCACCACGTCTTCCAAGTAGTTAAGCAGCTCACCTTTTCCTATCAATGTACTTTCCATTGATCAAGGTCCTTGTCTTTTATGCATTCAAATGAGAACTCATAGGACTCACATGCATAATTAACTCGATTGGATTGGCACAGAAACAAAATAATGTCTTCACGATAGGTTGTAAACCTCAACTCGTGTGCTAGTGATGATCAATAAGGCTTATTTGATTTGTTCTTGAAACTTTTCAAGACTATTAAGACTCCCACTGACTCCTTGACATATACGATTCTCTTATCAAAACATTTTTTTTGATAAACAAATATTCAAGAGTTAGTGCAACTTATATCAAAACAAAACACTTCATAATTTTGGTCTTAGTTGGTCTTTGTCTTATCCAAGACATCACAACTTTCCACAATTGATGAATGTTATAAACCTTCTTAATACTATTCACTCAATGTCACAATCTTGACTTTAAGACTTGTTTTTGGAACGAAGTATGGTTGACTTCTTGATTTGACCATTTCTTCAATCTTTGATTCCTCTTCTTGGACATACAATTGTACCAAGACTCATTAGAGGATCAATTGAGATATGGTTCTTAATCATTAAGACCTATCATAAAGCATAAAAGCTACTCTCCCTTCTTCTTAGAATGGAGAAACTCTTATCTTTCTGCCTACTTGATTCTTCTTATTCGTTTTGCTATTGATCTAAACCCTTTAATCAATTCAAAATTACACTTAATCTTGTAAGTGTAATCATATTTACTAAGCCTTTAGTAAATCATGACGAATATCTTTGTTACTCTTATGGTGAACTTGATCAACACACAACTTTGTGTACTCGATCTCCTAGTCCTTCACTTGACACTTTGTCAATGAATTAGTCCAATTTCCAAATACAAAATTTCTCATTCATCGTGCATCCACGTTGCATGATTCCAAGTTTCTGTCCAATTGAAACTTGGGCGATGAGAAACTCTCCCTATTTGGTAAATTCTTGACATTTCCATAAATAACATAACTAAGAATCATATCCATTCGTTGTAGAAATATGCAAACATCAATTTTCACATAACGATTTCATTGCAAGGAAGTAAACAAATAAATAAATAAGTCAAACAAAATTTATTTTATTTATAAAAACAGCGGAAAAACATTTGTCCTTACAATGCAAAATCTATTGAAAACTATGTAAAAAGAAAATTTCTAACAACTCTATCATCACCATCTAAGCTCAAAATCCAATCTTCAAGTCCATGAGATCGAGATCCATCTCTTGTGATTAGATTCATCTTGCTCTCTTATCAAGCTTCCTTTCTTTTCACCGATCCTTCAAAACATTTAAATGCAATCTTATCACATCATGTATTAAGAATCAATGAATAGGAACTTAATGGAGTTAGATAATGGATTCTTACCTAAAGCGTAGTCATACTTTTGACTCTCCCATCTCTTAGATCTCTTAGGTAAATAGGGCAACTTCGTCTCTAATGCCCCCTCTCTTGGCAATAAAAGCAAATTGACTCCTTTGGAACAACACATGGAACTACTTCAGACATCGCCTTTCTCTTATGATCAAACTTTTCGATCATTGCATGTCTTTCATTGCCATTGTCTATATCCATAGAGGTCTTGAAGGCAGATTCACCAATCAACTTTGCTTTTCTATTGCGCCAAACCATTGTTGATTCAGCAGCAATAAGCATGTAGGTGAGATCTATAAGTGTCACGTCGTGGTTCATCATATAGTACTCTCTTACGAACTCACTATACGAGTTAGGAAGTGACTGAAGAACCCAATCAACAGCCATCTCTTCACCGACAACGGATCCCATCATTCTTAATCTATCAATGTGTGACTTCATCCCTAGGACGTGTGCACACACAGACTTTCCTTTTTACGTTTACTTGCCAAAAGGGCTTGAGTGATATTGAACCTTTCAATTTTACAATCTTGTGGGTTAGGGAGAATAATTGGAGGTGGAGGAGGAAGTGAAGCATGATTTCTTGTTCCTCGATCGAATCGTGGAATATCATCTTCATGTGGAATACTTGTTCCACGGGATTTGAGAAGACCATAGTTGTCGAACTTTGACATCGGGAGAAAAACGAATTCAAGTTAGTTGATTCATTGAGTCCTTGGTAAATCACCCAAATGAAATTCCAAGGCTAGGACCCAACACAATATTCTACAACTCGGGAGAGGGATGCCGTAACCCAAATTGCAGAACATTTGAAGGTAAGTGAATGACGATTCACTAATTTCCACCATGAAAAACAAAAAAAAAAATTAAGTTTTAAATCTATGAAAACTCCTAGATCCTTTGAGATTCATTGAACATTTCAATGGCATGTTTAAATCTCGATATGCCCCTCTAGTTTGTGACTGGGATGCCGAGGATCACAAAGCGGGTGTGAATAACCATGCAAATTACATGGTGCCCTCACATGTTACAATCACCTATTCGATGTGCCGGTAAACCACACACGCTCCACCGAACTATGACAAACATTGAGTCACCCTTTGCTACCTTTGCTTAGAACCATTTAGTGTGCCGGTAAACCACACACGCTCCACTAACGTCTTCGCAAGGGCACAAAATGTAATTTCATGGAATTGCATCAATTCACTTTTGCCTAAGTAACTAAGATTGGGAATTTGAAAAACATTTAGTTACTTTGTATTTCATTATACTTATAATGGAAGGTTTCGTCCTATCCTACCCGTTCGGCTAACGACCCTCCATTGGTCAAGAGTGCGGTGGGTAAGAGTGGATACCCATTCAATCGCCATTTTATAGGCAATTTCCTTAAACACCCCTTATAGACCAGCTTCGTGAATGAGGCCTACTAACGGTAAGACTGACTTTTAGTTATATATATATAATGTTAGACTTTTAATGTTATATATAGTATAGGGTGTATTTTATAACTTTTAAAATATTGTGTGGTTAACTTTAACAATTACACCTTTAATTCTATTAAATAGTTAACCTAAACTTTTATGGATTTATTAAACCTCTTTTAATTATACTCCTTAATTAATTAATAAAACCATAAGGGTGTGATTTGAACTTTTCAAAACATTACTAGAGTTTTAGAATTTAACATTTCTAATTAAACCTTTTAATCAACTTTTAAATTCTAAAACTTGAGGGCAAGTTTTGAAACCTTTTTTCAAAACATTAGGGTTTTAACTATTTAAATTTCAAAACAACAAAACTTTTGGGGTTCAAATTTAAACTATAAAACCTAAAGGGATTAATTTGAAACTATTCCAAACTTTGTCAAGAATATTCTAGATCACATAATTCAAATAAGGCAATTAACTATAATTGGTGGTTATCTAATTAGATCTAGTTCAAATTCTTGCAAGATAATGATCAAATAATTTCCATAACTTCACATATATCAAATAAGGTAACAATTATCTAATTAGATGACCAAAATCTTTTATCTTGACAAGGATAATCATAAGGGATTAATAAAATTCGAATTTTATCAAGTTTAAACAATTATGGTAATTATCCTAAGTCATAATAGGTAAAAATCCCGAAAATCCGCCTGTCAGACGAGTTGACTCGTCGAGTCAGCCTTGGACTCGTCGAGTCTGCATGGACTCGACGAGTTCAGCCATGGACTCGGCGAGTCCAGCCTCCAGAATCCAAAGAATCGAATTTTCCAGTTATATCAAGCATCAATACAATAGAAACCAATCTAGGCTCTGATACCACTGATGGGTTTTGGTCATAAGACATCCTATGTGCTCATACAAACCCTAATGCTTGGATCTAGGTTTCTCTATTGTACATGCTTTGAATCCAAGACTATAAACCCTAATTCTAGCATACATATAATCATATTATCATGAGAATAAGTTTATAGTGTTACCTTGATTGTTATGTAGCAATAACAATCCCAAATCTCCTTGTATTGACTTTGGAATGCTTAGAGTCACAAGTGTCACTCCTCTAATGGCTCACAAACACCATAAGCAAGAGGATGAAGAGGAGAGAGGTTGGAGGCTGCCAAAAACGTGTTCTAACCCTAGAAAAGAAGTTCACCACGTTTTTGAGCCTTAAGGGTTCTATATATAGTGAGCCTATTAGGGTTATCTAACAAGGAAACCCTAATTTGGATGCTTAAGCCCTAAGCAACCCATAGACTCCTTTAATTAAGGCCTTGGACGATTTCCTTATGGGCTTCCCCATAGAATTCGTCCACTCCTTAATTTAAGACAATCCATAGCCCAAATTGCAATTATCTTTTAATTACAATTTCAGTCCCTTAAGTTTAATTAATCTCTTTTAGTCACAAAACTAATTACCAATTAATTCTTGACTAATAATAATTAAACAATATGATTTCTCCTTTAATATATTATTTCCATAATATATTAATAAATCATATTTAATCCTTTCTCTCCATAATTCATCCTAACAAGTTGCTTTGGTGAAGGCAACCCAAAAGGACCATGCACCATCGGGTCAAGTACATACCAAAATAGTTATGGACTTAGACACTAATCCAACAAAAATCTCCAAAGCATATCATTAAAGAATGTGTATGATTATGAATTCGCCTTGCCCCGATCATTAGAAGTACCAAAGATAACACTTAATCTATGAGCCAAAGCTTAGTGACTTTCCACAAAATACCACACACAACCGAATAGATAACTGCTTGCATATATGAGCCTTCAGCATAACTGGACCACCTTGTAGGGCCTACAACCTATCTAGACCGCTCTTCGAGCCTTCGACTTGACGAGACTGCCTTGCAAGGCCTACAGCCTATCCTGACTGCTCACTGGGCCTTCGGCCAGACTGGACCGCCTCACAGTTCCTATAGTCTATCTGGACCACCCCGGGTATCCTGGCCTTCAGCACAAAGTAGGATCGCCTCAACCCAACAACAACAATAACATATCGACATATATAGTAACATTCAATAGACAGCAAATATAGGTAATCATACAGATCTACCAATCTATCATATATCCAGTAAACACAAGTAATCATATAGATATACCAGTATATCATATAACTATCATAACATCATCCAATATACCAGGATACATAACCCAGTAGGCCAGCATTAGTTCCTTTGACGCACAAGTACAGTGAGAAAAACCCACCTTATAGTCTAAAATGTAGTTGAACAGATCACGACTCTAACTATTGGCTCTACCGGTCACATATACAATAAACAGAGGCCTAATCTCAAACTACTATTCAAATTACCCAAAATATCCTATGTCAAACTTGGTCAAAGTCAATGGTCAACACCAAAGTTAACTACAACTGGACGCCACGTCATGGCCATCCTTGGCGACTCAGTGGCCACAAATCACCAAAATAGATGGGTATTAGCCTAGTCACCACACCGTAGTAGCCTCCAAGAGATAAAGATCTCATTCTTAGGTCTAAAAACGGCAAAACATAAATGGTCTTAACTCACTAAGAACTTAATTTTGAAGACTTCCAAATCCATATTTTTAGAAACTTTTCTAGCATCATACAATAACATAAAACCCTTACTTTCCAAACATGAATGTCCAATGCATGTATTGAACTCTTATTACATCAAAATGAGGGTTTTTGACCCAAAGATCCATGCATGATATAAAAACTCAATACTAAACTAGATCCAAAGCACCAAATGTCCTAAATTGCCTAAAGATTCATAAAGTTGCAAACGTTATGAGGTCTTACCACCCAATAGTTAAGAACAAGAAGATTTAGGTACAAAACTCTATATCTAGCAACCTGTCATGATAAAAAAAAATAGAGTCTTGGACACTTACAAAGGTCCAGAGGAATGCTACAACAAAGGATGGAGACTTACTTGCTGAATCTTTCCTCACTTCTTCGTCTTTCTTCCTTCAATAGATTCAAAGAACACCCAAAATAAGGTTTAACAAGGAGGAGGGGATTAGGGTTTTCACAAATCTCAAAGAGGCTGATGGAGGATGAGGGTGAGTAAATTCTATCCTCCCCATTCCTTTAAATAGGGAGTAAAACCCGGAAATAGTTTTTTTTTTCATTTGCCAGCTACCACGCCTTGGCCATATACTACAATGTCATGACGAATCAAATGAACCCACTATGCTTCTAGATTTGCCACGTCGTGGTGACTCCCACATGCCATGTGAACCTTAAAATGCCAAAGAATTGAAATTTAAATTACCTCAGGATCCATGTGTTACAATTCTCCCCCACTTGAATCAGACTTCTTCTTTGAATTTCGATGCTTCGAATAACTCATGGTAGTGCTCCCGCACCTCAGCCTCAGGTTCCCAAGTCCATTTGGAACCCTTCAGATAGTGCTACTGAACCTTGACCGTAGGAACCACCTTGTTGCCCAAGGCCTTCGTCCTCCAACCCAGAATAGCCATTGGTCTCTCAATATAGTTCATACAATCATCTACATGAATATCGTCTAAAGGAACTACTGCTGAATCATCATCTACACACTTTTGTATATGGGAACATGTAAGGTATTGTGGATTTGACTAAGCTCCTCATGCAGTTCCAACTAATAGGCTACCCTATTTAACCTTGCTAATACTTAAAAGAGCTCAATATATCCAGACCCCAACTTTTCCCTCTTCCTGAACCGCGTTACACCCTTCCAGGGTGATACCTTTAGTAAAACTATATCAACGACCTGGAACTCCAACTCGGGTCGACATCTATCAACGTAACTCTTCTGACGACTCTATGTTATCTACAACCTCTACCTGATCAGTTGGATAATATTTTCTGTCTGAATGACTATCTCGGCCTTTCCCATGAACCTCTGCTTGCTAGTTTTTAATAAAATGTCGCTGTTAAAAGAAAAAAAAATATATTAATAATGTATTATATTATATAATGTAGCTAGAGAATAACTAAGTTTTACCTTCGTTTTATTTAATTTAGTCAAACTTTTTTTTATAAATTTTGAACACTATTTTTAATTTTGTTATGTCCTTGTAAAAATTTTTATTTTATAATAAGATCGCTAATAATATGAGTTTTATTTTTGATACATTACGAACTTAAGTGAATCAAGCATTAAAAGTTAATTGAGATCATATTAGCAAAAATACCAATTGGTTTGTAGCTCAACAGGGATGGTTTTAAGGGGTTTCTGGTGTCGCACCAGCAATCTCTAATTTTTTTGGTTGCAATAGAATTTTTTTTGATTTTTTGATTTTTTTTATCTATTTTTCATGTATCGGCAACACCTATTCATCACGACATTACATATTATATATTACTGCATTCGTCCCACATCCGTCCCTATAGCTCAATATTATTAGGATTTAGGTGTGTAAGAAAAATGTCTTTTCTAAATGGGTCCATTTAGAAGGTTTAAATGTTTATAGTGAGAATATATATGTGAGGGTTTACATGTTATAGTGAAAATGCATAGATTAAAGGGTGAAGGTTTAAATCCTATAGTGAAGACTATATAGTAAAATACTAAAATATATAGATTTAGAAGTATAAATAATCTGTATTTTTTTAAGACAAATTTAATCTACTATGAAGCTTTCCTTAAATCCATATATATCTATGATAGAACTTGAACTCTCAACTCTAAGAAAAATATATATATGATACCGTTGGTTGGAAGTCATTTAGTAAATAACAGGTATGTTCCTTCTAGAAAAAATTATTACCAAAGCTAATGGGTATTTTTTTTTAAACAAATTCAATCTACTCTTAAACTCTCTTTAAATCCACATATATCTATGATAAAACTTAAACCCTTAATTTTATTCTTATATGACAAAACTTGAATCCTTAATTCCAAAAAAGAAAGACAACATGTACCGACTAGAGTCATTCACTCATTTGGTAAATAATGGGTATGTTCGTTCTTAAAAAAAATTATTACCAAAAATATCTTAAATAACGGGTATGTTCGTTCTACAAAAATTATTACCAAAATTATCTTTAACATAAATTATATTCTCTTGGAAATCTCGTACTTTTTGAAAAATTTAACCGAAAGTGAATCGACTAAATTAATATTGGACCACAATCATGGAATCATAGCCCACCTGGCCCCTCCTAGTCACCTTTCTACCTAATTTTTTCACTACATTAAGTAAGTTTAATTATCACCACTATTGCAAGGGTATTTTAGTCTTTTGACTATTAACATCATGACGGCAGATAATAAATATATGCGTCCTGTAATGATATTTATAGAGGTTGCTCCATTGATGAAAGAAAATTACATACAGATTACAGGCTACCATAAATTGATGTTGTTGTACAGCTCTGCGTCTATTTCAGTAGATTTCCAGTTAATCAGACTATCAAGAGTATCATCTCAATTTTGTTATAATCATATTCATATAAACAACTAAATAGTGAATCTAAGGCCATGCAAAAGGCGTTGTTGTATGTAATGCCTTCCTTTTAAATAGATTTTCTGGGTTTCGCCTAACAAAAAATAATAATGAGAAGGATAGTTTTGGCACCAAAATGGTTTTTTCTTATTATAAACTATTTAATTAAATATTGATTACCTATAGAGGTAATCGGGTTATTCTTTAATAATTTCATCACAAAACAATATATACTATTCTGTTATCAGTTTCCTTGTTCGGATTACATGTTTCAAAATGCATTTTTAAATATTAGAAAATATTCTTTATCAAACATAGATTGACTTCCTTTTCGGAGATGTCACTATTGGAGATATGTCCACAGACACACAGGTTGGTAACAGTGTTAATAATTACATAAACCTATTAGATTACATGTAATATATAATCCAAAAAGTTAAAAACAACAAATAAATAAATGAGCTACTTTGTTATTCATCATCTTATGATGCCTTCGTTAGAAACTATAAGATATGTATTTATTTTGTAATTAGGTCAAACTTTAAATATAGAAGATAATTATAAGAGATTACACAAGTACAAAAGGCAACCTTAAACTCTTCCTCACTATCTCATCTCTTGTTCCGCCAAGAACACACAAACCTTAGCTATGATTTTTGCAGCTTGTAGAAAAATCAACTCACAAACTTTTGTATTCCATCTATTACTTGCTTGCTTGATTGGATTACTGATTTGGGGTGTGAATGCAACGGAGTGATTTTGTTTTGGGTTCTTTATTTTTGCTTGGTCATTTAGAAAAAGTGAACACGCAAACACCACTTGTAGCTTAGAATTGATGCAATAATTTGATTAACATAAATCCATGACTAAGATCAATTTTGAAAGCTTTCGTTTCCATTTTAGCGTTTTTGAGAAACGATTTTAAATAAATCCCAAGGAAGATGTCTTCGCGGACGGTGGCACATGAAACACTCGGACAGTCCATCGAGCAACCAAGTCACGAACAAAATAAATGCTAATCTCTATATGTTTAGTGTGCTCGTGTTGAACCGAGTTTTGTCATGTAAACAAAACTGATATTGTCACAATAGCAGTAGTGGCTTTGGTAGGCGAACACTAAAGATCACGAAGTAAATTTCAAACCCATCATGTCTCGGCAACGACGTTGGCAATACCACAATACTCCGCCTTTGCACTAGACTACGAGATGGCCCGTTGTCGTTTGTAGAACCAGGAAATGAGGTCGTTGCCAAGAAAAACACAATAACTCAAGGTCAAGCGACAAGAGACTGGACCCGTCCCAGTCTGCACCCGAACACTACAAGAAAAACTTGATTTTGCTAAGGAAGGAATCCGTTGCGAAAAGCTGAAATTCCGTTGCAAAATACGAATAACAATAGAATTTGTAACGACCGATTTCCGTCCCAAAAAACCCCGTAGCGAGAGTTTGCTACGGAAACAATCATTTCGTCGCAATTATGACAACATAATGAAATCCGTTGTAGATGGTATTCCATCGTGTATTCCGTAGTATGATTACATCGACAATGTCGTGGTAGTTCTTCCGTCACAAATTCCGTTGTAGTTAATCCCTAGCAAAATCCGTGGCGATGATTCCCTAACAAATTCTATGGTGGTGAATCTTTAGTAAATTGCGTGGTGGTGATTCCATAGTAAATTTCGTGGTAGTGATTCCCTAGAAAATTTCATGGTGATGAATCCCTAACAATTTTTGTGGTGGTGATTCCCTAACAAATTTTGTACTAATTAATCCCTAGAAAATTTTGTGGTGGTGAATCTCTGGCAGATTTCGTAATATATATTATATAGCAGATTCTATATCAAAGATTCCATATAGATGGATGAATAATTGATTTATAAATTAGATCCAAATTATTTTTAGTAATACATGAAAAACAAAAATTAAAAAAAATCAAATAACTTTATTTCGTAAAATAATACAATAATTATTTATTACGTGGAAAATGGAAAGCGGCTAATCTAAAATAAATACTTTGAAATAAACAAATTCACGCTTTATGATCTACTAGTTTTATAGTTGTTGAAAAGCACTAATAACAACCGTTGTCGATCGTAGTTGCTTATTAAGTTGCTCGATTCTTATGTTGTGTTGTTCATATTTGGCCTTCATTATTTCAATTAGTTCTTTATTTTACTCTTTTTGTTTACTTACAAGCTCCCTAAATTCTTCCTATTCATCGTTTTTGTCCGGAATATAACATAGTTCCGTGAGTTCTTCATTGCGATCAAACCATCTCACTCTCACATCTTTTTTCCCCATAGTCTTCATACATGTCTTCCAAGTAACCAATGTGGTAAGCTCCTTCATGACGTGTATACATGAGAGAATTTAAGTTTTAAAAGGAGATGACAAAATATGATGCTTGCACATCCTAATCAAAAAAACACTCAGAAGCTAGATGTAAAAACATAATAAAAGATCCATCTTCATAAATTTTCTCGACTTGGATGACTGGAACGGGGATGTTAAAGTAGAATGTAAACCATGTCATCATAATTATCAAGAAACTAAAAAAAAAACAAAACAAAACAAAAACTTACAAATAAGAGATATCAATTGCTTTCGCTGTGATGATTCATTTTTCCATTAAGATATTAATACAACTGGCATCTTTGAACCAAAATTACCACAACATTTTGTCAAAGTTCATTCACAACCTTCAAACCTCGATCTCACCTTCAACCCACTTGATGAAAGAAACACCTGTAAAGATTATGACATTAGTTGATGTAATAAATGTTGATTATGAAAAAACAACACGATGTGGCTTAAAAAACCCAACAATGGTTAATTACTTTCAACAACAAAAAAAACTCAATGAACTTAAATTCGACAAATACATGATTTAAGTGCAAAGCCAAGTTCACTCTACCTCCAATTCACAAAATGAAACAACCAACTCATTTCAATTCTTCAAACAAAATACACTTTTCATTTCTATGTTTCAAAAGTTAGTTGAACAATTACAAAACAAAAAAAAAACAAAAAAAAAACAAAAAAAAACGGTTCAAACGAAACATTCTGCTTCTATCCGCCTAAGAACATATATGTTGCAAATGTTAACATAGCACTGTCAAGCAAAAAAAAAATTAAAGAATCAAGATTCTTATCAAATTAGAGGAACCTAGATCAGTAGGGATCGTACCAATGAACTTATATGATGACAAACCTAGTGAAAATTCCGATTCCAACCAAGCTTCTCTGGATCAAATCAGTACTACTGAAATTCGATGTCAACCAATGTAATGTATGTCGAGCATCAATATAAGAAATTAAAAGGCAATAATAATGAAATTGAGACTGATTTTGTTCCGAATTCCGACTATTTTACCTCATGTGATAGAGAATTCAAGAGGGGGGTTTAATAAATGCACGAGATCAACTATCGATTGGGTTCACGTTCTAGTCTGATGTTGATTTGGTTTGTGTGCTGGATTCATCAAGATAAAAACGAGGATGCGACGAGGAAGAAGAATCAGTGTTGATTCATGAGGCTGGCACGAGAAAGAACAATGAGACAGGCGTCGGCTATCGATTTCACATACATAAAAGAACAATGAGGCTGGCACGAGAAAGAACACATACCTATCGATTTCACGAGGAAGATGTTAGCTACCAAGTGACTGAGAAGACACAACGATTGAAGGTGAACCAGTTTCGGTGACGTGCGAATATCTCCAAGCCAAGGCCTATGGAGAAGGAGGTCGAGTCGATAGGGGAAGGAAGAGATGAGCGGCGTTTTTTTGGAATGCACGCTCCTTTTTTTAGTTTTTACTTTTTAGGTTTGAAGTGGTCAATGAGTTTAAAAAAAAAAAAAAAAAAAAAAACTAACATCGTTTAGGTATCTGAGTTGGTAGAAAATTCAAAATATTTTTAAAATATAAGAGGGAAGACCAAAATATTTTAAAAATATAGAAGGGAATATCAAAATCTTTAAAAATTTATCTATCTTAAATTTAAAAAAATAAATATTTAATTTTTTATTAAATAATTTTGTTTATTATTTTTATATTATTTTATATTATTATTTTTATCTTAAAATTAATAACTTTTTAATGTAATCATAATTTTAAAACCTAAATATCTATTAATAATAATAATAATGTGTTGATTTGTGAAAAGTGAAAATCTAGTAACTAGGGGTGAGGTAGGCGCCAATGTTGGTGTGTAGGAATAGTTTTATAGGTATGGGTTGAGGGGGTATTTGTGTAGGTATAATGGTGGGTGTGGGGGTGGTGGTGGGTGGCGATAAGGTATATGTTTGGTGTCGTTGGGGTGAACATGTGGGTGCGGATGTGAAGGAAGAGTTCAAGCTTATGGCTTATGGCTTGTGGCTTATGGCTTGTGGCTTATGGCTTAAGGCTTTGGGACTTAATGATTTACGACTTAGGTTATAAGGATTGGTTGTTAGTCTGAGCACTAAACCCTACTATTTAAGCCCTAAACCATAAGCCTTAAATCTCAAACTTTAAGACATAAGCTTAAATCCATAAGCACTAAACTATAAGCTGTTAGCCAAAAGCCAAAAGCATTAAGTAGAAAATCCTAAGATATATGACTTAAACCCTAATCTATAAGCCTTAAGTCATACGCATTAACCATTTAGCCCAAGCCATAAGCCTTATGTCGTAAGTCATATACCATATGACATATGCTCTAAGCCCCAAACTATAATTCAGAACCAATAAGGCATTAACCATAAGCCTTAATCCATATCATGAGCCATATACCATAAACCATAAACCCCTAGCAATAATACATAATAAGCCTTAATCCACAATGCCTAAGTCGTGAGCCATACTCTTTATGCCATAAACCCTAAGCTATAATCCATAAGCCCTAAGCCATACGCCTCAAGTCCTAATCCGTAAGCCTTAATCTTTATGTCATAATGCATAATAAATAATCCATAATCCATAAGCCATAAGCCATAATCAATAATCTATAATCCATAAGACACAAGCTATATTCTTTATCCCTTAATCTATACACTATACATCCCTTAAACCCTAAACCACAATACCTAACATATATGTTATAAGCCCTAAGACATAATCCTTAATTAGCCATAAGGCATAAGACATAATTCATAGCTATAAGTTAAATGCGTAATTCATATATGTCATAAGTCATAAGTTATAAGCCATAAGCCATAATAATTCTCCCATAATACTTACAACTTTAGACCTAAACATAACCCATAAGTAATAACTCCTAAGCCATAAAGGTTAATCTTTAAACCCTAATCCATAAACTATAAGCTATATACCCTAATTTCTAATCCATAAGCCTTAAGCATTAATCCATAAGCCATAAGCCATATTCCCTAAGCCTTGATTCATAATCCATAAGCCCTAAGCCTTATGCCTCAAGTCCTAATACATAAGCCTTAAGCCTTATGTCATAAGTCACAAAACCTAAGCATTATGCCCTAAATCATAAGTCATAATTTATGAGCCTTAAGCCCTAAGCCATGCGTCATAAGCCTTAATCCTTAAGCCATAAGTCATAAGTCATAATCAAAAGCCCTAACCGCTACGCCATAAGCCTTAAGCCTTAAGCCTTAAGCCCTACACCTAAGTCATAATCCATAAGCCCTATGCCATACACCTTAAGTCATAATCCATAATCCCTAAGCCTTGCGCTATAAATTCTAAACCCTAAGCATTAGCCCTAACTCATGGACCATAATCTCTAAGCTTGAGCCCTAATCAATGAGTAATAAGCCATAATCCGTAAACCATACATCTTAAGTCATATGAATAAGCCTAACCCCTAACCCTTAAGTCATAAGCCACAAGACATAAGCCCTAAACCATTAACTATAAGTAAAAAGTTATAAACCATAAGCATTAAGCAGTAAACCCTAATTTGCAAGACAAAACTCATAAGTCATATTCCCTAAGCTCGTATACACAAGCCATAATAATTAACCCATAAACCGTAAGTCATAAAGCAAAAAACCGTAAGTCATAAAGCAAAATCCTTAAGCTATAAGCCTTATGCCCTAAACCCCAAGCCCCAAGAAATATGTCATGAGAGGTAAGCTACATTAATCAATACACCATAAAACCTAAACCATATGCTATAAGCCTTATGACCTAAGTCATAAGCACTACGCTCTAAGCCTTAAGCTATAAGGCCTAATCCTGAAGTCATACTTCTAATCCATAAGCCAAAAGACCTACACCATAAACCCTACAACAAATATCTTAAACCTACACAGGTCATCCGACCACAAAATTTGTTACAAAATTAAAATCTATAGCTAACTCAATGATTTTTACTTTAAAGTTACCACGGTTAAATACATGCAGTTCATTAGTGACGAAATCATAAAATTTAGAACAATTTTAGATAAAAACAAATACAAATACAACCAAATCATAAAATTAGTAACATATTATGAACAATTTTATACTTTTATTTTTTATTACAAAAAACTATCAATTTAATAAAAAAAATTAATTACCAGATTCCTAATTTTAAATACGTACAAATCCAAAATTACAAATTTTAATTTATCTTTTTCCCTTCCTCTCCAATATTTTGACCTAATTTCCCTCCAATCCCAAAATAAACAATCTTTTTCCCTCATTTACCTGGATCGACTTAGGGGCTGTTTGTTTTTTGTGTGAAGATTTGCGCAACCACTTTTGTCTGCGCCGCGCAGACATATGCCCTCACAGATTGTTTGTTTTTTAGAAGTGCGTAGATCAGAAACTTCTGCGTGAGGTCTTCCTGACGCAGACATGGGCCATGGTCTTCAAAGGTCTTCAGACCTCATTTTAACCTAAACAAAAAAAAACATGGGCCACCGTGCAATTTCTTTTTTCATTTTTTTTTGTTAAAAATGCATTTTTAATATTTATGACATGAAATTAAGTTTAAAAATTCAATTTATTTTAACAGCCTGCAGACGTTAAAAACAAACAGTGTTCTAATTGCAGACTGCAGACATTTGGTCCACCTCTTCTGCCGCAGAGGCTTGCAGATGTGATCCGCAGACTGTAGACATTTTGACTTCAAAAAAACAAACAACACCTTAATCTGCCTCTTTTCTTTCCTATTTATACATGCCTCAACTTTCTTTTCTTCTCATCAGACATCGACGCCAGTTCTTTCTTCCACCCTTCCTCCTCCAGCCCCGACCATGTTTGACACCGCTGCTTTGCATGTGTCGGCTTTGCCTCTGTTTCCGACAGTTCGCCTCTGACATCTTCTGCACGTATCTTTTTTCCTTCTCTATTTGTCTTTAGTTCGAGTTAAATCCTTGAAAATTGAGTAAGAAAGTTGCTTCTCCTAAAAATCAAGCATAAAGTTACGCTTGTTTTCTTTTTCTTAATTCATATGTTGTTTGAAAATCGAGTTTAAGAGATTTTTTTTCTGAAATCGGAGGAATGTCTTCATGTTGAAATCAGATGCTTGTTTTTTTCCTCTGAAATCAAATGCGACAATCTGGTGATGAGTAACAACAACATCTATGTGATAATAAACACAGTGGAGTGATGTTGATGCAAATTTCAAAGTAGTCGATTGTTCGGTTCCAAGTGACAGTTTCTTACTTTTTTCACCTAAAACTTGTTAATAAGGGCTAATCGATTGCTAATTTCCAATCCTATATTTTTTTTTGATTGATTGAATTAGTAGTTCTTATGGAGAAATTGTAGTTCACAATTGACATATGTTTTTTATGATGCAAGAGTTAATCGATTTATGTTGATTTCAATTTCTCGAGCATTTGGAATGATGTTTTGATTGTTAATTGATTTTTTCCCATAAGACTTATGTTTTTTAGGAGATTTCAGATTAATTTGATGATGTTTTGAGTTGTTTGGTATATCTTGTTAGTAACACAAGTTTATGGGTAGATGACAATTGATTCTATATTAACCAGTTGTGTAACAAATGGTGTTTTAGTTTTAGCCATATAAAAACAGACACGCACTGATATATATTTGGGGAATTTGTTGGAGATATTGCTTAACAGCTACAAATAATGGCTTCTTGTTGCTAGAGTCTCATGTGGTGATGTTTGGAATGCTTGAAATTCTTAAATCATATGTGGTGTCGAAGTGAATTAGTTAATGAGCTTAAAGCTTGTACGTTGAGTTGATTAACCATATATCACTGACTTGGAATAACTATTAAGGTTTTTTTTCAATAAAGTGTTTGTACTTGTCATGATGTGTAAGATATAGCAATGTACTAATATTAATTTCTTGATTATCGCTTCATAGTTTCAACTCTTGTTATTAGACCATTGTATTTTGAAAAATCTATTTAGTTAAAGCAATTCCATCCAAACCAAAGCAAGTTTGATTGTCATAGTTGGATACTTGTTAAATAGTTGTGTTTGATTTTTATTTTTGTTTACTTTTGATTGGTCTCGTTATTTTATACACAAAAAAATTGAATTCGGAAAAATAAATTATAGAAGGGTAAAACGGTTATTTTTATAAGTCAGACAACAATTTAGAGGTTCCAACCATGTTTACTTATAATGACCATAAATTATTTATAATCATTTTTTTGTTTATCATTTGTATTGTTTATTTTTTGACACATAAAACCAATTAGAGTGACTATAAACTAGTAACACTTATATTTTTCTGTTTTGTCTTGGACATTGTATACTTTTAGACGCACATAATAGCTTAAACCGTCTCCATAAAAATCATTATAGTACAAGGTTTTTTTCCCTTTAGCAACTACGAAATTGATTTTAGTAGAAAATTTCAGTAGCAAAATAACTATGAATTATAATTCCTTAGCAAAATTACTACAAAATTTAATTTCGTAACAAAAAAATCGTTACAAAATAGCAATTGACATGTTACTATATAGCAAATCATCTACGGGATTGATTTTCGTAGCTAATATACGTTGCTAAACAACTACAAGATATTAATTACTAACAAAATCCGTAACAAAAGTTGCAATGGATATTGGCTTCATAGTCAAACTTCCATAAGTTTTATTGTCGTTGCAAATTTCCATAGCTAAATAGTTATGAATTTGAACTCTTTAGCAAATTTTCTATGAAATTTAATTTCGTAACAACTTAGTTAGGTTTTTCTTTTTCATAGCAAAAGAATCAACGGAAATAAAATTTCGTAGCATAATTTCGTATGTAAATAGCTATGAATATTACTTCCATAGCAAACCAACTATGGAATTTTATTATGTTGAAAAATTTCATTGCAGATTAACCACTATATTTAACTCCGTAGAAAAATTACAACGGAAAGTATTTTTGTAAAAAAAATTGTTGCAAATTTGCTACGAATGGTTTTTTCATAGATATATCGGTAACAATATACCAACGGATTTCGAGTCGGTAACAATTTCCGTAGCAATTCCCATCTTTGCTATGGAAAATTAATTTCATAGATAATGTGGTAGCAAATTAGCTATGGAACGACATTCCATAACTTGATCCGTTGCAGAATAACAACAAAAATACGTTCCATAGCGACCTTCCCTAGCAAAATCGCGTTTTTCCTGTAGTGGAATAAGCATAGAGATCAGGCATGGGGGAAACATGAAGCTACAAACGGTGGTCCAAAGTCCCTTTGATATAGCACAATGTCCAAATATGTTGAACCAGAAATAGTATATTCGCATATATGAATGTCAAGTACTGAAAGGCTCCGACAAAGTTATGATACATAGATGGGTTGACAAAGGGAGCTCCAATGGCATCCAGGTTATTTTTAGTCTCAACAGGTATACAAACTAGATTACACTGAAACATATGTGCTCACTTAATGGTCTTTGATGACTATTTGGGCTGAGAAAGAAAGAGACTTAATAGGTTTTATAGGTTACAAAAAAATATGTGGTGGAAAAACTTAAACCTAAGTTCACATGCAACCTATTAGATCTAAGTTTTCTCTATTGATTTGTAACAAACAATTGAACATCAAGAACCCAAGGAGTGCTCAACTATTTTAAGAATTCATAAAGGGTTTTAGGGTTTACATACATTTTGATTATTATAGTAACTAATCAACAGTTCCTTCTTGATCAAGCTTCAGAAAGAAAGCACTAGAAATCTCGTGCTTCTAATGGTTTGTACCCCAACCCTTGAAATAGAATATTTTAAAGGGGAAGGATTTTCGGCTTAAGGCTCTTAGAGAAGGAGTGTCAAAATTATGAACCCCATGAAGGGTTTATATAGGTGAGTAAGGAGTATAGTATAAGGCAAGTTTCCTTGGATAACCCTTATCCATTATCTTGCTCCCTAAGGCTTCTTAACGATTCCAAGAAGCCCCAAGAACCTCCAAAATCGTCCCCATTATGGGAAGGTTCTAGAATTCTTCAATGCTTAAATTGTCAACTTTAGTCCCTATATTTTTAATTAATCTAATTAATTCCAATTAATTTCTGATTAATTATTAATTAAATAAAACTATTTCTAATTAATATAGTAACCTCATAATATATTAATAAATTATTTATTTCTATTTATTAATCTTACAATAAACCAATAAATTAACTTCTTTCTCCAAAAAGTCATTCCATCAATTACTAGGTTTGAGGGAAACCTAAAAGGGCTGCTTTTAATTCAAGTATATACCAATTTAGTTATTGCTTAGATACCTAATCCAACAATCTCCCGCTTGGATAAGTCTATAACTACAATTGCAAGTATAACTTTTAAATATGAAACCAAATGGGTGCTTTCTAAAGCAACCCCAGTCTCTGATTTGATCCAGCATTGGTCCTTAGATAAGTGATAAAATATTCTTTCGTTCTACAAGATATCGTATGGAATGAGACATAGATTATAATCAATCTCTTGTCCAAAATTCTATTTCCCGAATTCCCGATTTATGATGACCTCATAAGACTTTCTAATTGAACATAATTTAGTCTTGATTGGGCCTAACACTATAATGTCAGCACCAAATCACTGAAGAGCCCAAAGATATCGCTTTTCCTATTAAGGAAAAAGGAAAGAATAAATTTTGACTCATATGCTTGTATCCTTTACTCACCAAATCATGCATGACATTATGTTTTATAATATCAAGTTACGGATGTGTTTACGTAGCATCAATGCACAACCAACTTGTAAATTACAACTCATATATCTCCATTTTAAGAATATATGATATTATTGTCTCAGAATTACTCGTGATATAATCCATGAAGGAATTCTCTGAGTGTGGGTTTATCCAATACTCAAAATCTCCATTTTCTAAGTACTCATAAATATTGTAGCAACCATTGCAATATCTAGTCTTCATAGACAATCTACAATCTATTTGTAATAGCCTTGATTCACTACTTACTTCCAAAAGTATGATCGGCTGTGGAGTTTCGAATAATCAAATCATTCGGGAAGTAAAACATGCAAAGTGAAACACAATAATAAACTAATTATTTGTGATCTCAAAACTATTGAATATAAATAATCTCTATTATTTAATCACCAAAATAATTTCGATTTTATTCATTGTATAATGTTTCAAGTAATCAACTAACCACTTGAATCAAACAGCAGTCATGTCATGTTATGAACATGCATAATATATCTCTCCATGGTCCTTCCTTTGTGGACAGATCAACTAGACATAATTCCAATGATGCTCATTTCATAATTCCAAATTATTATCACTATCCAAGACGTGATGGAATGTCAATGTAACATGCATTAATCTCCTGTGATATCAAGATTTCATAGTCTCAAAGACTAAGTCTTTGATATTACAAAGTTTCCTATTTGAATTTTGTTACTTGAAATAATTCCATGGTAAAGAAGGTTCAAATTCAAGGTAAATTCCTTGAAAACCTTTCTTACATTAAATTTTCTAACTCGTATGTAGGCTTTTCAACCATCTTCTATTATGAAAACATTTCCATATTTCCATATGACCATTAATTCTGATCACGAACCATCTCTATCTAGAATCATGTCACTATGGTCCATCCAATATTAATATCATACTTCTAACTGTCCATAAGCAATCAGTCTTTTGGTATAACCTTAGAATGCTCTTGACAATTTAACAACTTTAGTCACACAAAATTCTAGTCCTCTTTTCTCACAATGCTCTAAGCATTTGAATATTTTGAATAAGTAAATATTATAGCATTTATAATTGATCCTATATCTGAAGCATATAGAACTCGACTCATTATATCTTATATAAGGATCTAATATCTATTCAATCTCTTGCTATAATATTTCCATATATTGAATTTTCTTTGTTGAACCATTTCAACAGTATTTTGGTATAACCTTAGAATGCTCTTGACAATTCCCTCTCCCTTAAGTCTACTATAGTGAAACAATTCCCAAACTTTGCAATTTGCAAATTGATAACTTTGTTCCCTATGAACAGTATTGTCAACATGCAATGCTAACATAACAATTATGCTCGCATTAGCTTTAACATGTACTAGAAATCAACTACACTTGTAGAAATCAATACTGCTGACATTCTTACCGAAGTATAGTTTTTTTTACATGATGCTTCGATAAATTTCCAACTAGACTTCTTAATATTATACACCTTCATAGCATATGTGTGTGTTTAAACACTTTTATAATTTGTATATATATGTCTTGAAGGTTCAAACAATTCATTTCCAATCCTCATGATTAGAAATATGAATAAGGATGTCGTAATCATATTATTAATTTGAGAATGTAATTAACACAACCAATATCCATATTGATCTTTATCAGATCTTTAAAATCTACTATCAAAAGTGTTTCCTTATAATCATCCTCATTAATTAACGTGGATCTTTGCCACATAGATTTTAATGGTGTATATGTTCCCATCCATTTGAATCTATCATTTCCAACAAACCATCATAAGATAAGGTTTAGGACAAAACCAAATTCAAACTTAGCTTTTCTTTTTGGATTAAACTTTTCCATTTCTAATTTCTTGCCCTCTGGTAGCACAAGGTCCTACCATTGCTTCCATGTTGTTAGCAGCTCACCCATATTGATCAATCTACTTTCACTGACCAACGCGTTATTGCTTTTGTATTTAAATGAAAGCATAGAACTCATAAGCATTTTTAACTCAACTAGAAGTGCACAAAAATAAAAATATGTCAATCAAACACGATAGGTTATCAGACTTAGGTAGCATGGTAGTGATAGGTAAAAGGTTTATTGTCGCTTGACTCCCACTGACTTCTTGACGTATGAGTTTTTCCTTAAGGAATATTCTTTGACGAGCTAAAAAAAATATTCAAAAGTTCACATGGATTCTCGAAAAGAAAATACTTCATAAAATTGGTCTCGATATATCTTTTGTTTCTTGATTAACGAAAACATCACAACTCCAATTCTATATGTGTTAGATTAAGAAAACATGTTACTCCACACTCGAGGTGTTTTTCGACCTTCCTACTTTGAGATGAATTTCAACATATGATTCATAGTTACCAGAGCATGGCTCTACAACTTGCATTGGAATGAAGTATGATTCATCTCTTAATTGAACTACTTCCAACAATATGCTATTTCTCTTCTTAGTCATAGAATTGCACTAAGATGTTCTTCGAGGATCAGTTGTGATATAAATCCATAATCACTATGATGATCATAAAGCATTATACTAAACTACTCTCCTTTCCTTTCAGATTAGAGAAACTTTTATCTTTTTGTCTAATAGATTCTTCTTATGCATTTTGTTACTCTTTCAAAGTATCAAAATTATGCTTAGTCTCATAAACACAACCATATTCACTGAAACATCATAAAATTATGATGAATAGATTTATCATCCTTTGTGGTGGATCTGAATAGCCCATATCAACATGTACTAGATCCATTAGTCCTTCACTTGACTCACACAAACCTATGATCAACGAATTAGTCATAGTTTTCCAATGACCAAGATTCTCATGCATCAAACATGTAACATCTCAAAAATCACAACCAATTTAAACTTTTAAAAATCAACCCATTTACTAATAAAAGTGTTTACAAAACCATTGTTTTTAAAAACAATGTTCAAAACAGAGTTTCCTAAGATCAATGACATAAAATCAGGATATGTATGGTCACGACATCGCCTTCCCACGATCCTCGAAAGTACTTGAAACCATAACCAAAAATTGTAAGCCAACGCTTAGTGAGTTTCCCCCAAAGTACCATCACACAAAACACATAACATAAATGAACAAGGATGTTGGGTCCAATCAGTCATCGGATTAAATTCCCATGGACCTACAACCATCGGACTAAATCACCCCTGGCTCAATCAGTCATCGGACTGGAATGCCAACATACAACAGGTCCAATCAATCATCAGACTGGAATACCAATATACAACGGACCTACTCAGTTATCGGAATGGAATATCCTCGGGTCTACTTAGTCATCGGATTGAAATACCCCCGGTCTGTTGACTCACGCACATAGCAGTAAAGTCTCAATCTAGCACAATATGTCGACATATAACAAATAGCAAACATGATCAACAGACAAATAAGCATGCAATAAGAAATCATAGGTAGTCCTACAAATCTATCGTTCTATGCATATGAACAACTATCATATAATCTTACAGATCTATCCCATACTTAGCATATCATAAATCAATGAATAACAGGATATCAATCCAATGGGTCGGCCTTGGTGCCTTCGACCCTTAACTACAGTGCGGAGAACTCAACTCACAATTTGAATAATTGTTGATGAGGTCCCGAATCTGAATTTCATCTCTAATCTTCACCTATCCATCCAAATGACCAATTCTCAAACCCAATCCAAAATATCCAAAATACCCCCTAGGTCAAACTTGGTTAAAATCAGGTAAAAGTCAAATTTCCCAAAAATTCAACTGAGTCAACCCACCTGAGTACGCCCAGCGTGCTCAGCTGTATTCCCAATGTACATGATTATTGACCAGGCATGGGCCTATTGATCATATACGCACAATGTACGCCTTACGTACGCAACTGGCTACCAACCCAACTCATTAAGAGCTTAATCCTTAATCCCTTTAGTCTATTTTCCAAATCAAGTCCAAAATGATGTCTTTGAACATAAAGTTTCCAACTTTATGGTATTGCATGGCTATTAAGTGCCCAACAACAAACATCTGAACATTTTAATCCATTAAGAGCATGCATGAGAAGAAACTAGGGACTAATATTACATTTTTATGACTCAAGAGGCTCCAAAACCTCTGAAAAGAGAACTCAAATGGATTAGAGTGTAACAGCCCGAAATCCAGGTACCTTTATTTGCCCCTTCATCTTTATTTTGTTGTCATTTAAGAGCTTTTATGTTGGGTGAGTACACTTGGCGTACAAGGAGTACACTGCGCGTACTCGCGCGCTTCATTTAAACGCATCCTCCCTCGGGTACGCTGGGTGTAACTGGTCCAGACCCAAAAACCCTAATTTTTGTGGTTGGCTATAAAAGGAATGAGACGGCTTGGTTCCTCAGCCACCATCCCTCAGAAAGAAACCCTAAGAGAGTGTTCCTTCGTTCCTAGCTCATTTGTGAGTGTTCTAAGCTTGGTGGTGTCATTTCAAGGTAGCAAAGGAGAAGAGGAGTCAATTGTGGAGGCTAGAAGTTGGTGTTCAAGTGTAGATCCGAGTTTAGCAAAGGTTGGAGCTTCATTCTAAGGTAAAAAGTTCGGATCTTGACTTGTAGTTATTGTGGTATGCTTTATGGACCATTTTCTAGGGTTTTGGTCCCAAAGGTGGAGACTTTATGAGCAAGTAGTCTCCATTAGCTTAGATCCACCATATTTCTGGTCCATTTGAGTTGTAGATTCATAAAAATGTAATCTTGGATGTGAATGATTAGCCATGCAAGAGATCTAGATCTTTTGAGTTGAAATGGAAAGGTGTTAAGGAGTGTAGGAGCCTTTACAGCCATGCCAAGGCTTAAAGGTTTTGACTTTATGGGTAAGGAGGCTTAAAGGAAGCCAGATCTAGAAGTTGAAGAAGTGACTTAACCGATTAAGACCAGAAATGAAGGGTGGCTAGATCTGACTATTACGCTGGGCGTAACTCCCAGTACGCGCAACGTACTAGGTGGAGACCCCGACTTTTGGGTTGGCAATGTACGCCCCGCGTACTGAAGATGTTGACTTTTGTTGACTTTTAGGGTTTCGGTCAACATGTGGACTTTGAGTCAAGGAAGGGTAAAATGGTCTCTTACCCCTCTGAGGAATGATAATAAGGGGTAAAGTCTAGTTGTGGAACTATATTAATTAAGATGAAATTCGTTATGATTAGGCGAGGTTTAGTATTCGTTTGGGATTCGGAGATAGGGAGCATGTGAGATTCTAGACTTTCCACGAGGTGAGTTTTCTCACTATACTGTACCCGAAAGGGTTTTATTGTGTGACCGGAAGGTCGAATATGTTATGAGTTGTATGCATTGTATATGATAAGTTAATCGTTTGTATGTGCTATGTATGCTATGCTTGATATGGGCCGGAAGGCATTATGTTATGGGCCGGAAGTCATATATGTTATGGGCCGGAAGGTGTTGTGATGTGGACCGTAAGGTTGACGCAGGTAGGACCGGAAGGTTTACCAAGTCGGGACGGAAGTCGCCTGAGACACATGGACCGGAAGGTCAGGGCCTGGAAAGGCGTATATGCGTAAGTAGTATTTTGGGGAACTCACTAAGCATTTATGCTTACAATTATTATGTTATGTGTTTCAGGTACTAGCGAGGACCGTGGGAAGGTGCCGATGTGATTTGTACATACTGACGAAGGAACTGTTTTATGATCATGGGATGTATTTTGTTACAGTGACATTTGTTACACATGTGATTTCGGAATATTAAATGATGGTTTATGTTGTTTGCAAAAATGAAAAATTGTTTTGAAAATTCACGTTGTTACAAATTGGTATCAGAGCCTTGGTTTAAGGGAATAGGATGCACCTTCGGGCGTAACTGAACACAAATTGAGGATTTGAGGTAAATTTTCAATTTATAAAAGCATATAAGAGATTTTGTAATAACCAAAGGAGAAGCAGTGTCTACGGTCAGCCAGCGCCCGAACGGTAAAATCCCTAAAATACCCTTACTGTTATGCGATATGTTATGCATGCTATAGAAGACTAGGTATTCATATTAGGGCTAGAGTGGCCTGATTTGTGATGCCTTAGTCTAGGGGAACCTGCTGCTATGAGATACTTTGAGAGCAAGTAGGTAGTCAGTGCATAGCAAGAATAGCGTACTCGTGATCCGGGGTCCAGGGAGGAGGACTTGGGGTGAATGCTGAAGTGGTGTAGTCGGTAGTATTGGGCCCGTACTACTGAAGACACTGTGTCAGTGGGCAACCCAAGTAAGAATCCTTTGGGTATCGAAGGCCGAGTAGGTTGCGTTATCGAATGCGATTATGCTCGATTGAGTCTCTGATATTTTTATGCTGTATTTCAGAGGCATTATGGTTGGGCCACGCCACAGACCTGGGACGAGCGATGTGAGTGATGAGGAGCTTCGTCAGATGAATCACGAAGAGGTGGCTGCGGCGATCCGGGCCGAGATTCCGGAAATGTTTGGGTCTATCAAGACCACACTGATGGAGACTTTTGATGAGCGGTACGCCGCGGTGACTGAGGCCACAGCCGCTGCAGCTACCGCAGCTGTGGCTGCTTCCAGACCACAGGGAGGTGACTCGTTTCTATTCCGGGAGTTCAGCAACACAAAGCCACCCGATTTTGACGGGATGCAGGATCCGATCGCTGCGATGAGATGGATTGCTGACATTGAGGGATGCTTCTACACATGTTCATGTCCGGAGCATCTGAGGGTACGATTCACTTTGAACCAGCTCCGCCTGGGAGCAAAGGATTGGTGGAAGTTCGTGACGACGAACTTCACTCTTGCGGAGATTTCGGCCGTGACTTGGGAGAAATTTACGACTATGTTCAGAGACGAGTATGTTCCCCCGATGGAGAGGGAACGGTTGACTCAGGAGTTCTTGACCCTCAAGCAGGGTAATGATTCAGTTACTGTGATCACCCGGAAGTTTCATGAGAGGGCGATGTTCTGCCCTGACCAGGTGTCCACTGAGCAGGCTCGGATGAGTCGATATTTGGGTGTACTGAGGAGGGACATTCAGGAGTTCGTATCGAGCTCGTCATACCGGACATTTGCTGAGCTCCAGGCAAATGCCCGAAAGAGGGAGATCGAGTTGGAGACTCCGGCCAGGGAGGAGGCCGAGTCTCAGCGGGTGGATCGGCGGCCGACTCAGTCCCAGCCAGCAGCCAAGCGGACCAAGTCCAAAAATTCGAGGATGGAAGGTCAGAAGGGCCTGACTTGCAGAAAGTGCGGTAAGGGTCATGAGGGGGTTTGTCGATCAGGTGCTTGCTACAAGTGTGGCAAGGAGGGGCACATCGCTAGGGACTGCCCCAAGGGATTTATGGTTTGCTTCCATTGCAACCAGACCGGCCATCAGAAGGCCGAGTGTCCTCAGCTTCACCAGGGATCTGCACCTACTGCTAGGGTTACCGAGACTCGGCCAGTGAAAGCCGAGGCTCCGAAGGCTCGTGGGAGAGCTTTTCAGTTGACTGCGGAGGAGGTCCGCGCGGCACCCGATGTCGTGGATGGTATGTATTCTTTCGTGTATTTACTTTTATGCTGAGATTTTGTGCTTATATTATGATATGCGTAGTTACTTTTCTTGTGAATTCTATACCTGCCTTGGTCTTATTTGACTCAGGTGCGAGTCGGTCCTTTGTATCTTTGGCTTTTAGTCAGCACATTAGTATTGATCAGGAGGTGATGAGTCGACCTCTGAGGGTTTCCATAGCTGATGAGAAAGCGGTATACGCCACCGACGTGATTCGAGGATGTGTGCTCGAGATTTTTGGTGTCAAGTTCCCTATAGATTTGGTTCCTATAGCGATGGGAGATGTTTGAGTCATCGTGGACATGGACTGGTTGAGTAAGTTTGGAGCAGTCATTGACTGCGAGAGACAACTGGTGACTATACGAGACCCTAGTGGGGGAGTGCTTACCGTGTATGGTGAGGGGACCCAGTGTGGGTCAGCGTTTTGTTCGGCTGCCAGGGCGAGACAGAGCTTGCAGCAGGGCTGCAGTGGATTCATAGCCTATGTGATGGGCACACGAATGGCCGCGGGGAGGGCAAATTCGGTAGACGAGGTTCTAGTAGTGTGCGAGTTTTCAGATGTGTTTCCCGAGGAACTGCTAGGCGTGCCTCCGGAAAGGCAAGTGGAGTTCCGTATCGATCTGGTTCCGGGAGCGGCACCCATCGCCAAGGCGCCTTATCGCCTCGCTCCACCAAAAATGCAGGAGTTATCCTTGCAGCTTCAGGAGCTATTGGATAAGGGGTTTATTCGACCGAGTAGCTCACCTTGGGGAGCGTCGATTCTTTTTGTCAAGAAAAAGGATGATTCACATCGGATGTGTATCGATTACCAGGAGTTGAACAAGTTGACTGTTAAAAACTGGTATCCGTTACCTAGGATCGATGATCTGTTGGATCAGTTGCAGGGGGCATCTTGGTTATCTAAGATAGACTTGAGGTCGAGTTATCATCAGATGAAGGTTCGGGATGAAGATATCCAGAAGACTGCATTCAGAACTCGTTACGGGCATTACGAGTTTGTGGTGATGCCTTTTGGGCTCACCAATGCCCTGGCTGCGTTCATGGATCTTATGAATAGGGTGTGCAGGCCGATGTTGGATCGGTCAGTGATCGTATTCATTGATGATATTTTGGTATATTCGAGGTCTAGGGAGCAGCATGAGGAACATTTTAGGGAGATTCTTGGAGTATTGAGATCGAAGAGGCTTTATGCCAAATTCTCCAAGTGTGAGTTCTGGTTACGAGAGGTCCAGATCCTAGGGCACCTTGTTAACCAGAAGGGGATATTGGTCGATCCAGCCAAGATCGAGGCGGTGATGAGATGGGAAGTACCGAGATCGCCCACTGAGATCAGAAGCTTTCTGGGATTGGCCAGCTATTATCGAAGGTTTATCAGGGATTTCTCCAAGTTCGCAGTGCCACTTACCAAGATGACCCGGAAGGGTGTTGCATTTCCATGGGGTCCGGAGCAGCAGTCCTCATTCGAGACCCTTCGTCAAAAATTGTGCGAGGCCCCGGTGCTCGCACTTCCAGAAGGGATGGAGGATTTTATGGTATACTGTGATGCATCTATATCTGGATTAGGGGCAGTGCTTATGCAGAGGGGACACATTATAGCGTATGCATCAAGGCAGCTGAAGCCTCATGAGTCGAGATATCCCACCCACAACCTGGAACTGGGGGCTGTGGTGTTTGCCCTCAAGATCTGGCGACACTATCTTTATGGGGTTCGGTGTACCATATTCACGGACCACAAGAGTCTGAGTACTTGATGGATCAGCCAAATCTGAATATGCACCAGAAGAGATGGTTGGATGTAGTGAAGGATTATGATTGTGAGATCCTGTACCACCCGAGCAAGGCTAATGTCGTAGCCGATGCGTTGAGCCGTAGGGCGGAGAGCGCCCCAATCTGAGACGTCTGTATGAGGTTGACGGTGATGACTTCGATTCTAGAAATCATCCGAGGGGCCCAGGCTGAGGCTGCGAGACCATAAAACCGAAAGAGGGAGCGGGTTGTCGAACAGGTATCGGAATTCGTTACTGATGGTCGGGGACTTATGACATTTCAGGGTCGGATTTGGGTACCGTTTGTGGGCGGTACGCGTACTATTTTGATGGAAGAAGCGCATCAATCAAAATTCTCGATCCATCCCGGGGCTACTAAGATGTATTTGGACCTAAAGAAGGAGTACTGGTGGCCCTGTATGAAGAGGGATGTCGCATGGTTCATCGAGAGGTGCCTGACTTGTCGTCAGGTTAAGGCCGAGCACCAGCGTCCACATGGTAAGTTGCAGCCGCTGGAGATTCCCGAGTGGAAGTGGGAACAGATTACCATGGATTTTATTACCAAATTGCCAAGGACTGCGAGAGGGGTCGATGCAATTTGGGTGATTGTGGATAGATTGACGAAGAGCGCTCATTTTCTAGCTATCAGTGAGAGCTCTTATGCGGAGAAGTTGGCAGAGTTATATGTGAGAGAGGTGGTATTGGGTTCCGATGTCGATCGTTTCAGATCGGGACGTACGATTTACTTCCAGTTTTTGGAAGAAGTTTCACGAGGAGTTGGGTACGAGGCTACATTTCAGTACCGCATACCACCCGCAAACGGATGGACAGAGCGAGCGGACGATTCAGACGCTCGAGGATATGCTCCGAGCGTGTGTTTTGGATTTTGGAGGAAGTTGGGACACCTATCTACCCTTAGCAGAGTTTTCGTACAACAACATCAATCATTCGAGCATTGGTATGCCACCCTTTGAGCTGTTGTATGGGAGGAGGTGTCGCACCCCCATCTGCTGGGGAGAGGTGGGGCAACGGGTAATGGGTAGTACGGAGATTGTGCTTCAGACGACCGAGCAGATACAGCAGGTCAGGTAGAGATTGTTAACCGCCTAGAGTCGCCAGAAGAGTTATGCGAACAGGCGTCGGTCCGAGCTCGAGTTTCAGGTTGGTGACCTTGTGCTCTTAAAGGTCTCTCCTTGGAAAGGAGTGATACGATTCAGGAAGAGGGGCAAGTTGGGACCTCGATATATTGGACCTTTCAGGGTAATCGCTAGGGTAGGCAGGGTAGCCTACCGGTTGGATCTACCTGCTGAGTTGGGTCAGATCCACGACACCTTTCATGTGTCGCAGTTAATGAAATGTATTGCCGACGAGTCGGCAGTGGTGCCATTAGATGATATTCAGGTGGATGCAGGCCTGAACTATGTTGAGAGACCAGTGGCAATTAGGGATCGAAAGGTTAAGGTTCTGAGGAACAAGGAAGTACCCTTGGTGCAAGTGCAGTGGCAACATCGGAAGGGATCTGAGCTGACATGGGAGTCCGAGTCTGAAATGTGGGAGCAGTATCCGGAATTGTTTTCGGTGTGAGACTTCGGGAACGAAGTTTGGTTCTAGTGGGGGAGAATTGTAACAGCCCAATATCCAAGTACCTTTATTTGGCCCTTCATCTTTATTTTGTTGTCATTTAAGAGCTTTTATGTTGGGCGAGTACGCTGGGCGTACAAGGAGTACGCTGCACGTACTCGCACGCTTCATTTAAACGCATCCTCCCTCGGGTATGCTGGGCGTACCCAAGGTTACGCTGGGCGTAACTGTTCCAGACCCAAAAACCCTAATTTTTGTGGTTGTCTATAAAAGGAATGAGATGGCTTGGTTCCTCAGCCACCATGTCTCAGAAAGAAACCCTAAGAGAGTGTTCCTTCATTCCTAGTTCATTTGTGAGTGTTCTAAGCTTGGTGGTGTCATTTCAAGGTAGCAAAGGAGAAGAGGAGTCCATTGTGGAGGCTAGAAGTTGGTGTTCAAGTGTAGATCCGAGTTTAGCAAAGCTTTGAGCTTCATTCTAAGGTAAAAAGTTTGGATCTTGACTTGTAGTTATTGTGGTATGCTTTATGGACCATTTTCTAGGGTTTTGGTCCCAAAGGTGGAGACTTTATTAGCAAGTAGTCTCCATTAGCTTAGATCCACCATATTTCTGGTCCATTTGAGTTGTAGATTCATAAAAATGTAATCTTGGATGAGAATGATTAGCCATGCAAGAGATCTAGATCTTTTGAGTTGAAATGGAAAGGTGTTAAGGAGTGTAGGAGCCTTTACAGCCATGCCAAGGCTTAAAGGTTTCGACTTTATGGGTAAGGAGGCTTAAAGGAAGCCGGATCTAGAAGTTGAAGAAGTGACTTAACCGATTAAGACCAGAAATGAAGGGTGGCTAGATTTGACTATTACACTGGGCGTAACTCCCAGTACGCGCAGCGTACTGGGTGGAGACCCCGACTTTTGGGTTGGCGATGTACGCCCCGCGTACATCAGTCTGTACGCTTCGCGTACTGAAGATGATGACTTTTGTTGACTTTTAGGGTTTTGGTCAACATGTGGACTTTGAGTCAAGGAAGGGTAAAATGGTCTTTTACCCCTCTAAGGAATGATAATAAGGGGTAAAGTCTAGTTGTGGAAGTCTATATTAATTAAAATGATATTCGTTATGATTAGGCGAGGTTGAGTCTTCGTTTGGGAATCGGAGATAGCGAGCACGTGAGATTCTAGACTTTCCATGAGGTGAGTTTTCTCACTATACTATACCCGGAAGGGTTTTATTGTGTGACAGGAAGGTCGAATATGTTATGAGTTGTATGCATTATATATGATAAGTTAATCGTTTGTATGTGCTATGTATGCTATGCTTGATATGGGCCGGAAGGAATTATGTTATGGGCCGGAAGGCATATATGTTATGGGCGGGAAGGCGTTGTGATGTGGACCGTAAGGTTGATGCAGGTAGGACCGGAAGGTTTACCGAGTCAGGACGGAAGTCCCCTGGGACACATGGACCAGAAGGTCAGGGCCTGGAAAGGCGTATGTGCGTAAGTAGTATTTTGGGAAACTCACTAAGCATTTATGCTTACGGTTGTTGTGTTATGTGTTTCAGGTACTAGCGAGGACCGTGTGAAGGCGCCGGCGTGATTTGTACACATTGACAAAGGAACTGTTTTATGATCATGCGATGTATTTTGTTACAGTGAAATTTGTTACACATGTGATTTCGGAATATTAAATGATGGCTTATGTTGTTTGCAAAAATGAAAATTTCTTTTGAAAATTCACGTTGTTACATAGAGTAACCCCTACTCGTAATACCAAGCTTAGGTGACCAAAAGAACATAAAATGAGGCCCAAAAAATGATCTAATTATAACTTCACCAAGTTCAGAACTTTATATCTCCAAGGGATGCCAAATGATGGTGTGATTCTAGATCTAAGGTGCTTCACTCCTCCAAAATGGTCTCTACTGCCTTCCTTATTCTTCAAAGGCACAAAAATTACACTCAAGCTAAAAAACGCTCACAAATTATATTAGGGTTTACAAAAACGTTTTGAGACGATGGAGGGTGATGAAGGAACCAGGTTTACGAGTTAATGATGCATAAATAGGGTCCAAACCTTAAATATTAAGGTTTGTGACTTCACCCCTTTACGCCCAGCATACGCAAATTTACACCGAGCGTACGTGGGTCTGCCCCACGATTCCAAAAATGGCCATAATAGCCCCTCCCATCCTCAAGTCTTACATTTTAAGGACCAAAAATCCAATAAATCTCAATATAAAGGTAAAAAAGAAAGTACCTCAAAACAAGAGGTTACAAATCTTTCTTCACTTCAACTAGAATTCGTCCTTGCAGTCGGCTGCAGTAAATAACTCAGGATAATGCTTCCGCATCTCCACCTCTAGCCTCTAGGTCCACTTCGAGCCTCTACAATGCTACCACTGAACCTTTACCAAAGGTATCTCCTTGTTGTGCTGGATCTTCAAATTTTCCTCCAATATAGCCACCACCCTCTCATTATAATTCAAGCACTCATAGACCTAAATATCATCCAAAGGGACCACTACCTCACCGTCCAACACACACTTCCACAACTGAGAGACATGGAAAGTGTTGTGGATCTGACTGAGCTCACTCCACAAATCCAACTGGCATGCCACCCTGCCCACCCTGGAAATCACCCGGAAAGTTCCAATATACCAGGGACCTAATTTCTTCCTCCTCCTGAAGCATATGACACTCTTCCAGGGTGAGACCTTTAGTAATACCATATCACCAACCTAAAATTCCAACTCCGATCGACATCGGTCGACATAACTCTTCTGCTGACTCTGAGCAACCTACAATCTCTACCTAATCTGTTGAATAAGCTCCATTTTCTGAAGGACTACTTCGATCCTTCTCATGACATTGTGACCAACCTTTCCTTAACATACTAGGGTACGACATCTCCGACCATACAAAAGCTCAAAAGGTGGGGCACCAATGTTGGAGTGATAGTTGTTGTTGTAAAAACTCTACAAGAGGTAGGTAGGAATCCTAACTTCCACCAAAATCTATGACACAAGCCCACAACATATCCTCAAGTATCTGGATGGTTCGTTCACTCTGACTATTGGTTTGCGGGTGATAAGCCGGACAAAAATGTAGCCTCATGCCCAGTTCCTCATGGAACTTTTGCCAAAACCAGAAAGTGAAATGAACATTTCGGTCTAAAACAATGGAGACTGGAACCCCATGAGAGAAACAATCTCTCGGACATACACATCGACCAACTTTTTGGCCAAAGACCTCTCCCGGATGACTAAAAAGTGGGCACTCTTGGTCACCGATCCACGATTATCCATATAGCATCAAAACCCATGGTAGTCTTCGGCGATTTGGTGATAAAATCCATGGTGAACTATTCCCACTTCCACATGGGAACCTCCAAAGGTTGCAGCTTCCCATGTGGCCTCTGATGCTTGGCCTTGACCATCCTACAGGTCAAGCACCTCTCAACATACCAAACTATATCTCTTTTCATACATGGCCACCAATAACTCAATCTCAAACCATGATACATCTTGGTGGCTCTTCGGTGTATAGAAAAGCAAGACTTATAGGACTCCTCCAACACTATCTGCCTGATCCCACCAGAAACGGGAAACCAAACCCTACCGCACCAGGTAAAAAAATCCCCGACTATTGGTGATAAACATGTCGATCTCGCCTCTGATCCTCTCCTGTTTTGAGTTCTTCTTCTGAACCCCTTGTCCTGTGCCTCTCTGATCAAACCCAAAAATGGAGAATCAACAGATATTCTCATACGCATTTCTCCCACCGAAGATCCAGCCGACTTGCAGCTAAATGCATTCGCTACCACATGCACTTTACCCGGATAGTAAAGGCTCTCACAGTCATAATCGTTGAGCACATCCAGCCACCTATGTTGCCTTATGTTAAGGTTTAGTTGGTCCATAAGATATCACAAACTCTTGTGATCTGTGTACATAGTACAACAGACCCCATAAAGATAATGTGTCCAAATCTCAAGGGCAAATACCACTGCCCCCAACTCCAAGTCATGAGTAGGATACCACATCTCATGCGGCATCAGCTTCCAGGAAGCATAAGTAATCACTCACCCCCTCTAAATAAGGACCGACCCTAAACCAGGGATGGACTCATCAAAAAAATACCACAAAATCCTCAACACCCTCTAGAAGAGTCAATATTGGGGCCTCACATAACATCCGTCGTAGCGTGTCAAAAAAAAACTTGTTGCTCAGGGCCCCATCAGAAATCCACTCCCTTCCTCGTCGGACGAGTGAGGGGTACTGCGATCTTGGAGATTTTCTTGAATAAATATTTGATAGCATCTTTCCAAACCCAAGAAACTCCTTATCTCTGAGGGAGATTTCAAAACCTCACACTGCATCACAGTCTCGATCTTGGCCGGATCAACCAAAATCCCATCTTGGGTAATGAGATGTCCTAGGAACTGGACCTCTCATAACCAAAACTCATACTTCGATAACTTAGCATACAATCGTTCCTGCCTCAATACTCCCAGAAAATCTCATTGGTGCTCCTCGTGCTGCTCCCTGGTCTTAGAATACACCAAGATATCATCAATGAATACAATAACCGACCGGTAGAGTATCAGGCTACACACCTGATCAATCAAATCCATAAACACTGTAGGCACATTGGTGATCCCAAATCGTATCACCATGAACTCGTAATCCCCACAATGATCCCGAAACGCGGTCTTCTCCACGTCCTCCTTTCTCAATCTCTCCCGATGATATCCAGACCTCCATTCGATCTTGGAGAACCAAGATGTACCCAGAAACTGATCAAAGAGGTCATAAATCCGCAAAAAGGAATAATGGTTCGTCACCCTTAACTTGTTCAACTCCCGGTAATCAATGCATATCTGGTGTGAACCATCCTTCTTCTTGACGAAAAGTATTGGCGTTCCCCATGCCGAACTGCTCAATCTGATGAACTACTTGCCTAACAACTCCAGAAGCTGAGAGGACAACTCATGTATCTTGGGAGGTGCCAAGCAGTACGACACCTTGGCAGTCGGAGCCGCACCTAGCACTAGCTCAATCCTGAACTCAACCTGCCTCTTTAGAGGCACACCGGGTAAATCCTTCAGGAATACATTGGAAAATTCCCTAAAAACTGGCACATATGAAATCAATACGTACTCCCTAACCCAAGTATCTACCACATTAAAATGATAACCCGCACACCCATGATGAACATATTGTCAAGCCCTGGATGCCAAACAAAACCCTGAACCAACCCTGGTGTCCACTCCATATATAAACTATTCTCCCTCACTTGAGGTTCGAACTACTATTCTCTGGCCCTCATAGTTAATCATGAAACCAAAGATGCTTAGCCAATCCATCCCTGCTATCACGCATACATCCCGTATACAGATAGGGATTAGATCAATCGAGTAAGGCGCCCCAAAGATATCCAATACACAACCTTGATATACATTAGATGCAAAAAAACCCCATGTTTGTTGGCAATAGAAGTCCGCAATGGAGACTCTAACTCAGCAAGAGGCATATCAAACTCCTCACTAAGCGTTTAGGATACAAAAGACCAACTCACACACAAGTCAAAAAGCACAAGATCATACAAATATTTCACTAGGAAGGTGCCTAATACAATCATAAATATAAGCATACCATAAAATAATTGACAGAACAATAAATAGAAACATACATGTCATGACGTCTGGTGCTGCCCTGGCCTCCACTACCGTAAGCTGGAAAGCACAACCTCAAGCCCTCAGAGGCTCTACCCTACCATAGCTCCCATCTGTGATCCTGAGAGTAGTCGGCGTTGCAGCTTGCACCGGTCTAGAAGCAAGCAAGTGATAGTTGGCCTTTACATGGCCCACCTGATAACAGTGATAGTAAATCCTGGTGATGGGTACTGGAGCCTGCTGACGACAGTCCCTCGTAATGTGGCCCTTCCTGCCATATTTGTGGAATCCGAAAGAATATCGGCAAGCACTATCATGAACCTTATCACACTTTCCACATGTATGGCCCCTCTGAATCCCAGGTCTAACATTTATGGCCTCGAACCACTTTGGCGCAGACTGTGACTGCGTCGGCACTTGCCTCTGCTCCCTCATCTAGAGCTCCATCTCAATCTCCTACCGCCTAGAGGCCTCTTGCAACTCCACCAGTGAACCACAACACTGAGCAGACAAAAACTGACGGATGTCCATCTCAAGCATGCTCAAGTACCGGGTCATCTGAGCTTGCTCAGAAGAAGCAAACTCAGTGCAAAACATAGCTCTCTCTATAAACATCTTGGTGATATCCGTCACCGACTAGATCCGCTGTCTCAGATCCAAGTACTCCTGAGCCAGCCTCTCTCGCTCCACCAATGGAACGTATAGTGAGCAGAGCATCTCAGAGAACTGCTCCCAAGATACTGCAATGCTCTACTCTGGAGTGTAGGAACTAGAAATCAGTCTCCACCAATCCTTCGCTCCGAACCCGAGAATCTTTAGAGCACAATTGACCCTCTGGTCAATTACGCAAAAGCAAGTAAAGAAACATGCTTCAACATCTGATGGCCACCCTACGGTAATGATCAGATCCTGAACCCCATTAAACATCGGGGGCTTCATATTGTTGAAGTCTTGGTACTGGAAAGCTATCCCAACACCAATCCCCGTAGAAACAATGGTTGTGGTGGCTACAACAGTAGCAGTCTATAAAAGAGAAATATATAGGTCATCAAAGAGCTCCATCATGGCAGACTTGATAGACCAAAATAACTTTGGTATCTGTCCCCGGAAAATAGCAGCAACCTCCTCATGGATAATCTCCATAACTCAATCCTCAGTCAATCCTAGTCCATCTTGGCCAACTAATTTGGATCCTGACTCACATCGTCTCGAAAGCACATCACTGAAAATAAACTAGAGAGATGTTGATAAAACTAATATCATAACATAGGAACCATTTCCCAACAAGCCCTAGGGGTTGTGACTTCCTTGCTATGTGTACGGGTCATGTGCTTACAGTAGTATGGGCCTATACTGCCTTCCACACCTACCCGTATTTTAATCAAAAGATCATCACCAACAACCCTAACCACACTCACTAAAATACACATACACCATATTGTCACTTCCTAGAAAAAGGATATATATCCCACAACTGGTCAGTTGACCCCACATAACTCATCCATGAAACTTCCACCAACCCTGCAACACTTGTGTATGCTACTCAAACATAACACTGGATCCTATAGACTATCGAATAATGATTCTACACTGGCAATAAAATCTTAGTTATTTATAATTTTGATGTATACACTAAGCAACTACAGTAATGATGTCAATTTCATATAAGGAAGAACCCTAGGCTACCAGGCATCATATAATCAGGCAATTCTATCATGCAATTCCTGAAGACCCCTAGCCTATCACTAGCATGATGTTCTAACATATCATAATATTAAATAACTGTATGGTAATTTGGGGTCTACTTGAGACTGGATATACACATGTGTTCCTCCAATCCGCTCAAACCAAGTCTCTGATACCAACTTGTAACGTCTAAAAAATCACAACCAATTTAAACTTTTAAAATCAACCCATTTACTAATAAAAGTGTTTACAAAACCATTGTTTTCAAAACATTATTCAAAAGAGAATTTTCCAAGATCAATAACATAAAATCCGGATGTGTACGGTTACGCCTTCACCTTCCCATGATCCTCGGAGGTACCTGATGTTGGATAAGCTGTCTAAGTCCATAACTATTTCTGGTATGTACTTGACCCGACCCGGCATGGTCCATTTGGGTTGCATGGCACCATGCAATTGGATAGACTAAATGAGAGAAATAACACTTGGAGATTATTAATATATTATAAGTTCTAATATATTAATAATATTATTTGATTAGTTTGATCAAGAATTAATTTAGAATTAATTATGTGATCAAAAGATAACTAATTAAATATATGGGTTGATTATGTAAATCATCCATATCTTGTATAGTGGGCTAAAAGGCTCCATGGACTATCAAGTTGGGTTCCACCCATAGGATGCTCCATGGATGCTCCATGGGAGTTACAAACCCATGGGTCATGGAAATGAAGAGTCATGACACATTAGGGTTTAACCCTAGATGTGTCAACACTATATAAGTAACATGTTCTCCACCTAAAATCGGCTACACTAAGAAATAAGAGGGCTTGGCCGATTTTGAAGAAGTGTGTGTTCTCTCATAAGTTCTTCCAAGAGCATTTGGTGTTGTGTGAAGCATTTGAGGCATCACACTTGGGGTGCTAGGCTCACAAGGTTTCAAGGAACACAAACAACAACAAGGTAAGTTATTCTATCTATACTTTATGATAAAATTGTTCCCCATGTATGCTAGATAGGAATATAACCTTGGAATTCAACTTTTCATGATAATTAGACAAACATAGATCCAAGGTTATTAGGGTAGCATGTACACTTAGGAAGTGTTAGAATGCTCAAAACCCATCACCTGAAACCATAACCAAAAACTGTAAGCCAACGCTTTGTCAGTTTCCCCCAAAAGTACCACCACACAAAACACATAACACAAATGAACAAGCATATTGGGTCCAATCAGTCATCGAATTGGAATACCCATGGGTCCACATCCATTGGGTTGGATTACCCCTGGCCTAATCAGTCAATGAGTTTCCCCCAAAAGTACCACCATGTAAAACACATAACACAAATGAACAAGCATATTGGGTCCAATCAGTCATCGAACTGGAATACCTATGGATCCACATCCATCGGGTTGGATTACCCCAAGCCTAATCAGTCATCGGACTGGAATGGAAACATAAAATAGGTCCACTCGGTCATTGGACTAAGTCTCTAGTTCAAGATGATCAAAAGGTCCATTCTTCACATGTGATGGATTCTCCACTCAATTCGAATATCGAGGTGACTAGAAATCCTGATGGCACTGTGGAAACTTCTAAAGTAGACACACCCATCAATCCAAGTGAACAAATGAAGAAGTCTACTCCTAAGAAGACAAAATTCATACCACCGGGAGTTTCGACTGTCGAATCATTTCATGAGGAGGTTCACACTTCAGGCATCACTGTGAACATATCTAATATGGACGTAAATGTTACTATGGGTGAAGGAGTATTGGATACATCACCCCAAGGTAATCCTTCTCTTGTTGTCTCATCTACCTTCGAAACACCTCTTGTTTATACCACAGTTTCTTTACATCCATTTATTATTCCTACTTCAACCAAATCACCTCCATCAACTCATTCACGTACCTTTGAGAATATCATGCAATAACACATTACTTCCTTATTCCCATCACAATCCATAGAAGGTCCCAAAACAATTAATGATGATGAAACTGATTATGGTGGGTTCGTGGGTTCTTTTGCTAGTATAGAGTTTGATCCTAATGAAGAGGACGTTCCAGATCACATGCTGATGTCTGGGAAGCAATTTAAGATTCTTAATCGGAAGCTTAATTCGTTGCTACAATTACAAGTATATGGTGGGGGTAAAGATTCAGTTTCGGGTATCGAGGTGGATGTCATGTTGAAAGCTCAAGAGCATTGTATTCAGGACAAACTTGATCAAATTTACAAGAATAATGAGTTAAGGGACAAATCTAAATTTGAGAGCTTTAATGGAGCCCTTAGAGCATTGAAGGATGTTGCGAAGGAAAGACATGTTATGTATGTTCAAGATGTTAAGACCATTCGTGAGAATGTCAATTTGCCAAATGGTTTTTGTCATGACAATAGTTACAGTCATAGCCTGAGTCACCAACTACCTTCTTCTCCTTTTTATCATCCTCCTTTTGATAAGTGCTCTTAGTTTCTTCCTTCACCTTTTCTAAGCTATAATTCCCTTGCCAATTTCTATTTTTGTTCAAAGGAAATTTCTTCCTAACAAACCTCTTGGGATTCAAAATCATCAAAGTATACTCCTCATTCGTAAGATGACATTCAGAGTGATCGGATTCAGATTCTTCTTCTACCACAGTCTTTCCTTTCGCAACAAGGGCTAGAGACCCCATACCAGAAACTACTTTCGCTTCCTTCGACACTACGCATTCATGCGACTTGAGAATACCAACCAACATAGCCAAAGAGTAACTTTTAAATTGATCGTGTGCCTTAACTGTAGATACAAATGCCATCCATTCAGACCTGAGTGTGTTCATAAAGGTAACCTTCTGCTCGATCACTTCTCGTCCAATGGTGTGTTTGGTCATCTTGCTAAGAAGATGGTTGTAGTGGTTGAATGTCTAACTTAGATTTTCATTTTGCTTTGTAAGAAAGCCCCAAACTCCAAAAGCAGAAGTGTTTGAGTCGAATGCTCAAGATCTGTGTCAGTGGAGTAAAGTTCCTTGAGTCTGTTCCATATAGCCTTCGCAGTATCACATGAACTTAGTAAGAGAAACGTGTCTGTTTGCAAAGCAAATCTGATAATCCTCATCGCTTTAACGTTGCTAATAAGATTTTCTTTCTCGTCTTGTGGCACGTCTTTGACGTCAAGAAGAAGTTGGTTATATTCTTTCTGTGTTTTGATGGTTCTTTTGGTCTTGGTGTGAACGAATGGACCTAGAGTCATGGCTTCCCATATCAGATAGCCATTATCATTTGAACCAAGGACATAATCTTCAAAATGGAGAGCCCAAACCTCATACTCATGAGATAAGAGTATTGGAATCCTTGTATTTGATCCAATACTGCTTAAGATATTCAAGGAGTTAATATTGGAGTCGTTGTGTTGCATTTTAACAAGATCTTTGTAACCTGCTATGAATCAGATGTGTAAACCAAACAAATAATAGGGTAATATAAAGATCACAGTAAGTCGTCAGAAAACTAATAAAGACAACTAAACAGGATCCAATATAAGGGGATACCCTAGTATCTCAACATACAGAAGAAATGTGTATAGAAAACACGAGCTCTTGTTCTGATACCAATTATAAAGATGAAATCCTTAAAGATCGATTAGATTTAGCAGGTAAATAAAGAACACAAAACTAATCAAACTAATGTTGAATGATTAATAACCACACCCCAGAATTTGAACCAAATAAACATGTTGTTCCTTTCCAACTAAAACCTTTACTTCAAACACAACTAGCTATTTAGGATTTGAACCAAAAGAACATGTTGTCTAGTTTCTACCTCTTTTAGCGATTTATTAACATCTGAGAATTCTAGCACTAGACTTGGAAGTGGGAAATCAAGAATCGGAAAAAATGAAATAGGAATTGGGAATAGAATCAAGTGTTTCATGAATTACTGTAGTGAAAAAAAAAACTAGACCTAATAAACTTGAAGCTTTTGGTATAATGGTGGTGAGAGCCTACTTATCACAACCAAAGACACATGAAAAGTGCTCAAAAACAAATTTAAAAATGTTCTTTTTTTTTCCACTATATATATATATACATACACACACACACACACAGAGGAATGATCATTTGAGAACATAAAGTTTTCCGAGAACCTGAGAACTAAAGGTGGAACGTTGAATCAAAAAACGGAAGGGTCGAGATGCAAGATGATGTTTTTGTAAATAAGTAGAAAAAAAAGGAGGGGTATCTTAATTAATTCGGTCAGGGGTATTACAGGATTAAAAGTATAACTAAATGATTTCTTAAATATAGTATCTGATAAAATAAATTTTCATCTCTCTCTCCTCCCCGTTTTCCTCTCTCGTTTAAACCTACGAACCATCCTCCAACGACTCACCTCCGTCGAATTGCCTCCAATCCTTCATCCAATTCCATGCTTTTAATTCTAAAATTGCTTCTACTCACACAAATACGGTGAAGATAAATGACGAACCACATTTATCGTCAATTTCTAGATCCCAATCGATCAAATTATCATCATTAATCATCAATCTATTTGAAATCTGAAATCCCCCAACAATCGAAGTTTCATTGTTGTTGAACTCCTTGATCTCACATTCTTCATAGAAAAAACTCCACTGAAGATGCTTTGATTTTGAATCATTTTATCCTCCATAAATTCGTTCCCTGGAGTACACCGTAATCGCCAACTTCATCTCAGTCTTCACTGTCGATTGAAGACCTGAACGGAGAAGATGATCCCTTGTCGATCAAAATTTTGGTATCATTTGTTTCTGTTGTTGATTCCTGACCTTTGTTTGACTTTTATGAAATGTTTTTGCCTAATCGTTAAGTTGAACCTGTTTAGTCAACATCTTTTTAAAAATACTTAAATCTTTTGTTGGTTGTAGGTATAAAAATAGACACATGTGTTATTGAAAAATATAGATATTTGTTTGCACTCAACAAGTTCGATGAAATGCCTAAATGAAAAATATCACAGGTTAACTTCACCTTGACTTCATGAATGATGAACCAATTCCAATTTAGGATTCTGAACAATTTTTTTTTTTTTGGTTATATTTTGTGAAATATAGGAGGAGAGAGCCATATTTGTGCACCATAATATGATTTTAAACTGCATCCAGTAAAAAAATGCATGTATTCATTTGATGGCTATGCATAGTATAAAGAAACTCAACTACTATGTTGTCCAAACAATTCTGATCTTGCTTTGGTTTTTTGATGTAATAGATTCAAGCAATTTTTTAAATGTTGATCATGGATATTTAGCAAGTTCTTATCATTCTGGAATAATATCTGGATTTATGCTCATCTCTTTATATCTTGAAAGAATGACATCATATGGAACAACAATAATAATTTTTGCAAGCTTTTTTCTTTTCTTTTCTTTTTTTTCAATTTGGAATTGGAATAAAAAAATACATACTTTTCCAGTTTAGGGCAGTTGTAATTGATCTTGGTGCTCTTTATATATATATATATATATATATATATATATATATATATATATATATATATATATATATATATATATATATATATATATATATATATATATATTCTAAGTTGGTGTTGTATTGGAAAGTAAAAAAGTTGAATCGTTAGTTACATAAAAAGTAGGAAACCATTATGTTGGTAAAAAACTATAACCTTTTTGTGCTGTTTTGTTATAGAAAAATATTCCATGATCCATTAATCTTATTTTTTGCATTACAGAAGTACATTTCTGAAAGAGATTATGAACCATTTGGTATTTTATTATTGTCGTGCAATTTGAAAGTATATAAAAATCATATATTTTATCCATGTAACAAAATTTGAGATTTTTTTTTAAAGTTCTAAGTGAAAATTGACATGAGACATTGGTGGATCTATTAATCATGAGATAGGTTGATTCTTATTGATTTGATTGGCTGATGCAAGATGATTTGTGTTTATGTTTATTTTATCTTCTTTTCTAATTAAAAAATTGGATGAATAATTTTTTCGGGCTATGAATTCCAACGGCAAATATTGGCTTTGTTGGAGGTTTTAACTTGCAACTTTCCTAACGAAACACCCTCATGTAAAATCTCATAATTCAAATAAATAACTTTCAATTAAATATCTTTGCATGACTCCTCAGAATTAGCTTATGTCAGCTCTAGAAAAGGTGTTACAATATTATCATGGCAATTTGATGAAGATATATAAGAATCACATGTAATTCGCATGTGAATCACAAGTGAATCACATATGAATTACATGTGATTCACATGTAAATCACATATAATTACATGTAAATCACATGTAATTCGCATATGAATCACATGTAATTCAAATGTAAATCACAAGTGAATCACATATGAATTACATGTGATTCACATGTAAATCACATGTAATTCACATATGAATTACATGTGATTCACATGAAAATCACAAGTAAATCGCATATGAATTACATGTGATTCACAAGTGAATCACATATAAATTACATGTGATTCACATGTAAAGCACATATAATTACATGTAATTCACATATGAATCACATGTAATTTACATGTCAATCACAAGTGAATCACATATGAATTACATGTTATTCACATGTAAATCACATGTAATTCACATATAAATTACATGTGATTCGCATGAAAATCACAAGTGAATAACATATGAATTACATGTAATTCACATATGAATCACATGTAATTCACATGTAAATCACAAGTGAATAACATATGAATTACATGTGATTCACATATAAATCACAAGTGAATCACATAAGAATTATGTCTATATCACACATACATTTTGTGTGTGTGTTCTTCATTAGTTATTTTTAAAAAATTTCTTGTCAAATTCACATTTGAATCTTAAAATATACAAGCCCATGTGAATATCACATTGTATAATTACATGTGAATCTTACATGATATAATCACATGTGAATCTTACATGATATATATACATGTGCATTTTTGTGAGTGTTCTTATATTAATAATTTTTTTTTAATTTTATTGTAGATTTTGAAGAATTTGTGGAAAATATTGAAGAGGTGAAAAGTGATAAATTGAAGAAAATATGAAAATTTTGATATGAAAAAAATGACAACATTATGAATCTTTGTAGCATTTTTTATTTTATTTTGTATTTTATTTTGTATCAAATAAAATTCTTGTATTATTATGTTTATAGATTGATTAATAAAAATGAGAATTTTTATGATTTACTTACAAATATTATATTATAAGAAATATGAATATATGCATTTGAAAAAATATGCATATATGCATCTAAACCATTGATTTTTTTAGTTAAAAAAATAAGTTTTTTTAGTTAAAAAAATAAGTTTTTTTAAAATATTCTAGTTTATTTATTTATTTATTGATTTTAAAAGAAAAATGCAGTTTTTTTTTTGTTTTTTTTTTGTTTTTTTTTTTTTTAAAGTTACAGTTTTCTTAAAAAATGTTTTTTTTTCAATTTCTTTTAAAAATTCATGTTTTCTGAAAAAAGTAAAAAATCACCATTTTAAAAAAAAATTGAAGTTATTAAAAAAAATCCGAAATTTGATTTATAATGTTAATTTTTGGAATATTTTATTAATATTTCCAATAACAAAAAATTAAACATTAAATGAGATCAGTAAGATGACGATCATGCCCTTAATAAGTAATTTTTGATCTAACATTCCACCTTTAGTTCTCGGGTTCTCGGAAAAAATATGAGTTCTCAACCGATCTCACACCTATATATATATATATATATATATATATATATATATATATATATATATATATATATATATATATATATATATATATATATATATATATTATACCTTATAAAGCATATTTGGTCAAATGTTGAATTTTAAGTCATACAAACCTTATTGCGATATTTACAAACAATTTATGCATAAAAGCAAATGGTCAATGTTTGAAAAAATCAAGATAAAAAGGGTGGGTTCATTCCTCAACCTTATCTAGAGTTTGTTTACCCAACCGCTTATGTTGCACTGCATCCCATGAATAGAGGACTGTATAAAGAGGAAGATTATAAATGGAGTGATCTTAACCATCTCTCTATAAACCATGATCTCTATCCTTCTCTCTTTACAAACACTAGTCATTACCACTATTAACCGGCTTCACTATCACAACTGAATAGTCGGCATACTACATGTGAAAAATTATCGCTTGCTTCCTAAGTCACCACCAATTGTAGCTTTCGATCAAGACGCAACCCTCCATAACCACCATATTCAAGGTAATTGTAACATCCATAAAAATCATGCCAAACTTAAAATTTTAATTTTTTTTTTCAAAATCAACAATTATTACAAAACTTGTTTTCAAAATATTATAAAGTCAGAGTATCCCAGAATCAAACATAAAATCATGAAATATGAGTAGTTGTTCGATCACGCCTTCGCCTTCCCGCAATCATCAAAAGTACCTGATGCATAATCAACAACTGTAAGCCTAAAGCTTAGTGAGTTCCCCTAAAATACCAACGACATACAGATATAACCATATCATATAAACAAATACAACATACATAATAAGTCATCAGTCTGACCGGACCGCCTCACAGGCCATCAGTCAATTTGAACCGCTCTCCGCGCCTTCAGCACGTATGGACCGCCTCTCAGGGCCTTCAGCCTATCTGGACCGCTCGTCGGGCCTTCGGCCAGACTATATGCCCTCGAGGGTCTGCAGTCTATCTGGTTCGCCCCGGTTATCTTGGCCTACAGCACAACGCAAGACCTGCCTCAACCCAATCCCCCAAACCAACAAACATGTGCACATACATATAAACAATTAGTCATGCATATCTAACAGATCATTAACATAGTAACCATCCTATAACCAGGAGACTGATCTAACCAATCTGTAACATAGCAACCATCCTATAACCAGGATACTAATCTAACCGATCATTAGCATAGCAACCACCCCATAACCAGGATACTGATTTAACCGATCTCTAACATAGCACCCATCCTATAACCAAGATACATATCACAAAGAATAAAGTGCAATAAACCCATATACAAATCCGAAAATGGTCGGCATTGGTGCCTTCGACCCTGTTAGTATAGTGAGGACAACTCACCTCTCAAGTAGCTTGGAATGATAATATCAACCTCCTCCAAAAACAACTATAATACCAGCACCTACACCCATCAATGATCCATTTCCATAAATTCCCAATTTACCAAAATAACCCCAAAAGTCAAACTGGTCAACCCTTGGTCAAAGGCAAAGTCAACACTCAAGGTCAACAGTCCATGTTGACACAACTCGTCGAGTGCATCTCATTGACTCGTCAAGTCCTTCTAGAACTCAAGGAATCGTGAAGATCCTAGTTGACTTGTAGAGTTCCCAGGTAACTCGTTGAGTTCATGCGTGTCCAAATGTCTGGAAAACCCTAACTGAATCGTCGAGTTGTCTTGCTGACTCATTGAGTTTACGTAGAAACCCTCAAAGGCTAATCTTCATCGGACTCGTCAAGTTGGCCATGGAACTCATCTAGTCCCTTCAGTCCTTTTTCCATTCAGATATTTATAAGACACCCCAAAGCTCCATATTGCAGATCTAAGTTCCTAGGGCATACTTCCTACGTAAAGTTTCAAACTTTACGTACATGCAAGGTGCTAAGGGCCAAAATCAAGCTAAAGAAGATGTTCTAGATGAGGAAAAGGAATTATCTTGCTAAAGGCTGAAACTTTATGACTATAAGGACTAAGATGAGCCTAGATCTGAAGTGAAAACTTCAGCTCAGGCCTAATACCCGAAATGAATCACCAACATGCTAAAATGGCCCTAATCTCAAGCATGGAGAGATCTAGCTTGAAGGAGGTCAAGGTAATGACTTTTTACCTTCAAAATGATGCCAAGATGACGTAGATACTGGATCCACACGCTTCTCTTCATCCCAATCCGCTAGCTCCTCAAATCTCTTCAAGGAATGCATCAACAAAGCACTTTTAGCCTCACAATACTCAAGAACAAGATCTAGAATGGTTAGGTTTTCTCTTTAGCCATCAAGGCAGTGGTGAAGGACTGGGGGAAGGGACTTAAGGCTCTTTAAATAGGGTGCAAACCCTAAAAATTAGGGTTTCATCCTCCAGCTCCAACTCGTCGAGTTGTGTCCTCCAACTCGTCAAGTTGGTCACTTAAGACACGCGGCCAAGTTCATTCCTATTTGACGAGTCAGGGCATCCAACTCGTCGAGTAGACCTTTCAAAATGAAAATAATATTGTAAATTTTATACCTGAGATTCGGGGTGTTACAATTCTTCCCCACTTGAGCTAGACTTCGTCCTTGAAGTCCGCTGCGGTGAACAACTCTGGGTAATGCTCCCGCATCTCAGCCTCCGGCTCCCAAGTCCACTCAAATCCCCTCTGGCGCTCCCATTGTACCTTTACGAAAAGTACTTCCTTGTTCCATAGAAACTTCTCTTTCCTCTCCAGAATGGCCACTGGACTCTCTACGTAACTCAGGCGCTCGTCAACCTGTAAGTCATCCAATGACACCACTGCTTCCTCATCTAATATGCACTTTCGCAACTGTTACACATGGAAAGTGTTGTAGATTTGACTAAGCTCCTCTGGTAGCTCTAATGTATACGCCAACTTATCAACCCTGGAAATTATCCTGAACGGCCCGATGTATTGGGGACCTAATTTCCCCCTCTTCCTGAGGCAGATCACATCCTTCCAGGGCGAGACCTTCAGGAGTACCAAGTCACCGACCTGAAACTCCAACTCATGTCAGCGCGGGTCAGTGTAACTCTTCTGCCGACTCTGTGTGATCTACAACTGTTGTCTGATCTTTTGAATCCTGTTAGTAGTCTGAAGAACTACCTCAGTCCATACCATCACTTTGTGACCAATCTCACCCCAACAAACTGGGGTGAAACATCTTCGTCCAAACAACAACTTATATGGTGGGGCACCAATATTGGAATGAAAGTTGTTGTTGTAGGAGAACTCTATGAGGTGTAGGTAGGACTCCCAAATCCCACCGAAGTCAATAACGCATGCTCTCAGCATATCCTCGAGATTCTGTATGGTCCGCTCACTTTAACTGTCCATCTATGGATGATAGGATGTGCTAAAATGCAGACGTGTGCCCAGTTCCTCGTGGAACTTCTGGTAGAAAGGAGAGGTGAACCTAACATCACGGTCTGACATGATAGAGACCCGCACCCCATGGCGAGCAATGATCTTGTGGATATATATATGTCATCCAACTTCTTGGCCGATGTAGTCTCTCGTATAGCTTAAAAGTGGGCGCTATTGGTCAATCGATCCACGAAGACTCACATAGCATCGAAGCCCTTTGCCTTCCTCGACAGCTTAATGATAAAATCCATCGTGATCTATTCCCACTTCCACATGGGAATCTCCAAGGGCTATAGCTGACTGTGCGGCCTCTGATGCTTGGCCTTGACCATCCGTCAGGTCAAGCACCTCTCAACATACCATGCAATCTCCCTCTTCATACATGGCCACTAGTAACTCAATCGCAAATCCTGGTACATCTTGGTTGCCCTCGGGTGAATAGATAAGTGAGACTTATGAGCCTCCTCCAAAAAAAATTGGTTTGACCCCACCAGACATCGGAACCTAGACCCAACCATAGCGGATCAATAATCCCCAGCTATCCTGCACAAGTCAGGTGTTCTCACCCCTAATCTTCTCAAGTCTCCAGTTCTCCTGACGCATACCCTCTACCTGAGCTTCCCTGATCAAGCTCACAAGTGGAGAATCCACTGATAGCCTTATACATGCCACTAGGGTAGAAGACCCAACTGACTTGCGGCTCAGAGCATCCGCAACCACGTTCGCTTTACCTGGGTGGTAAAGGATCTCACACTCGTAGTCCTTGACTACATCCAACCACTTGTGTTGTCTCATGTTTAGGTTTCTCAGGCTATTGTGGTTCGTGTAAATGGTACAGTGGGCCCCGTAGAGATAATATCTCAAAATATTGAGAGTGAATACCACTGCTCCCAACTCCAAATCATGAAATGGTATCTCGTATCGTGCGGCTTCAGCTGCCGAGATGCGTAGGCTATTACCCATCCTCTCTGCATGAGGATCGCTCCCAGTCCCGTGATGGATGCATCATAGAAAACAACATAATCCATGACTCCCTCTGGAAGAGTCAATACTGGAGCCTCGCATAAACGTTATTGGAGGGTCTCAAATGTCCTCTGCTGCTCGGGGCCCCACCGGAAATTCCCCCCCTTCCTCGTCAGAGGAGTGAGCAGCACTGTAATCTTGGAGAAATCCTGTATGAATCTCCACTAGTACCTTGCCAATCCCAAAAGCTCCTAATATCCGAGGGAGATTTCAGAAGATCCCATTACATAACTTCCGTGATTTTGGCCGGATCGACCAAAATCACCTCCTGGTTAACGAGGTGTCCAAGGAACTGAACCTCTCGTAACCAAAACTCACACTTCGTGCACTTGGGATAAATCCGTTCTCGCATCAAAACTCCTAATAACTCCCGAAGGTTCTCCTTATGCTGCTCTCGGGTCTTGGAGTATACCAGGATATCGTCTATGAATACAATGATCGAGCGATCGAGCATCGGTCTATAGACCTGATTGATCAGGTCCATAAATATTGCAGACGCGTTGGTTAGCCCAAATAGCATCAGGATGAACTCGTAATGTCCATAACGAGTCTGGAATGCGATCTTCTCCACGTCCTCCTCCCTAACCCTCACCTGATGATACCCGAACCTTAGGTCTATCTTGGAGAACCAAGATACTCCTTGCAACTGATCAAAAAGATCATCTATCCTCGGGAGTGGATAACGGTTCTTCACCATCAACTTGTTCAACTCCCTGTAATCAATACACATCCGATGTAAACCATCCTTCTTCCCAACGAAGAGAATCGGCGCTCCCCATCGGGAACTGCTTGGACGGATGAACTGCTTGCCTAATAGTTCCTGCAGTTGTGATGACCCCTCCTGCATCTCTGGTGGTGCCAACTGCTACGGTGACTTGGCGATAGGGGCCGAACCTGGAACTAGGCCGATCCTAAACCCGACCTGCCTCTCCGGAGGCACTCCCATTAACTCCTCCAAAAATATGTCATCAAAATCCCTGACCACTGGAACCTCTGATGCTAAACCCTGATCCCTGACCCGCGTAACCATCACATATGCTAGATAACCCGCACATCCATGTTGAATGTACTACCGAGCCCGGGAAGTCGAACAAAACCATGATCCCAATCTGGTGCCCTCTCTATAACCAATCACTTCTCCCCCACTTGGGGTTCGAACTACCACTCACTGACCCTTGTAGTTGATCATGGCACCAAAGCGACTAAGCTAGTCCACACCCACGATCACACACACATCCCCCATGGGAATCGAAATCAAGTCGATAGGGAAAGACACCCCAAAGATCTCCAACTCACATCCCCAGTAGACTAAAGAAGTAGAAACCCCATGTTCGTTGGCAATAGAGACTCGCAATGGACACTCTAACTCTCCTACCGACACACTGAACTCCCTACTAAATGTCTGAGATACAAACGATCGACTCCCCCCGAGTCAAATAATACCAATGTAGGTAAGGAGTTCACTAAAAATGTACCTAACCACAAGTAAAAATATGTAAGCATAAAAAAAATATAATTAGTAAGCTAAGGGATAGAAACATACAAGCAACCACGACTGGTGTTTCCTGGCCTCCTCTGTTGTAAGCTGGAAGGCATGTCCCTGGGCCCTTGGGGGCGCTGCTCGTCCCTGATTCCCATCAGTAATCCTCAGTGTAGCTGGTGCTAGAGCCTGCGCCGGCTTGGCCACAAGCTATGGACAGTTGGACTTCACATGACCAACCTGGTGACAGTGGTAGCAGATCCTCATATCCTGAACCGAGGCTTTCTGGAAACAATCCCTCGCAAAAATGCCCCTCCTTTCTGCATTTACAGCACCCGCTAACAGATCTACAAACCCTCGAGTGACCCTTCCCGCACTTGCTACAAATGTGGCCCTACTGTCCCCCTATCCTGAAATCAGCGGTCTTAGACCGCTTCGGTGCCGGCTGTGATTGTGTCGGGGCCCGCTGCTGCTCTCTCAACTGCAACTCAATCTCCAACTCACTCCGCCTAGCGGCCTCCTGTAACTGCAGAAAGTTATCACATCGCTAAGTAGCAACAAACTAAAGGATGTCAGTCTTGAGCATGCTCAGATAATGTGTCATTTGAGCCTGATCAGAGGCAAACTCTGGGCAGAACATCGACCTTTCCATGGAGATGCGGGTGATCTCCATCACCGTCTCACCATCCTGTCTTAAATCCAAAAACTCCTGAGCTAACCACTCCCGCTCGACCCGTGGAATGTAGCGAGCGCGAAACGTATCTTGGAACTACTCCTCAATAACTGCAGCTCTCTGATCATCATAAAATGATCCAGTCATCAATCTCCACCAGTCTTTTGCCCCATACCTCAGCAGGTTCAAGGCATATTTGACCTTCTGGTCAGTAGGACATGAGCATGTGAAGAAACACTCATCCATGTCAAATAGCCACCTCATGGCTTTTGATGGGGTCCTGAGTCCCATTAAAAGTAAGGGGCTTCGTGTTGTCGAAGTCCCGATACTGGAAAGCCTGACTGGCTCCTACCCCTGTCGTCATTACAGCCGTTGTGGCTGCTGCGGAAGCCGCCTCAGTGAGGGATGCATAGAGATCATAAAAATACTCCACCATGGTGGTCTTGATAGACCCAAACATCTCCGGTAACTGAGCCCAGAACATCGCAGCCACCTCATCATGCAGGATCTCCCGGATCCTAGCATCCATCTCGTCTGGCCCCATCTGGCCGATAGTCTTGGGCACTGGGGGTGCCTCCTGTTCGCCATCTCCTGATCCTGACCTGGATCTAGTCATAAATCATTGAGTAACCACCATGTTGAAAAATATACTAGGAAGATATCAGATATTCCATATAACAATCCAGGAACCAAACCCCAACAAAACCCTAGGGGTTGTGACTTCCTCGCTATGCGTATGGATCATATCCTTTCAGTAGTATGGGCCCATACTACCTTCCAAACCCACCCATATTTGTTTCAAGTGTCATCATAATGCCTTAAAACTATACACAAGCATGGCATGCCCTCATTCTCCACCCCTAAAGGAAGGGTAATATCTCATAACTAGTGCTCCTAGATCTTCACGGCACCTCCTCCACCATAGTGTGAGCTGGGAGCAGCTCTGAAAAGCGGGGCCTACTTAAATAAGAAATGAGCTTTCAACAACGTTAACAACACTACGAAAAAATTAAACTATGGTTGCCCACTGATCTGATCATAAGTGAAATCCAACCCCTTCTCTGCTCCTTTCCTGACCCTTTCTAAGCTCTTGGATCCTGCCCTGCGCCTCTCTAGGCTTCGCTATCGCTCATGACTGGTATATGGATCTCTCTATGTAGTGGTCGGCCTTCTAGAAACTTTGCCAGTGCCTCTTTCATACAACCTACCCATGAAACTTCCACCAACCCTGCATCACTCGTGTATGCTAGCCATACATAACACTAGACCCTATAGACATTCGAATACTCAGTCCTACTCTAAGCCCACAACCAAACAAGGAATAGGAAATAAAGCTAAACCAAATATTATCAGGCTATAAGATCTTAATTATGTACAGCCGTGATGCATACACTAAGCAACTACCCTAATGATGTCAATTTCATATACGGAAAAATCCTAGGCTACCGGGCATAATATAATCAGGAAATTCTATCATGAAATTCCTGAAGATCCCTATCCTAGTACTAGCATGATGATCTAACATATCACATGAATCAAATAATTCGTAAGGTATTTTGGGGTCTATCTACGAGCTCCAGCTGATCATACACTTGCATCCTCCTTTATTATTTTGAAAACATTTTATGAAAATCATTTTAAAATATTGTCCTCAGTTTGACCCTGGAGACATGCGAGTTCAAGCCGAATTCAAACTTCTTAAAACATTTTCAAAATCAACGATTATTACAAAACTCATTTTCAAAATATTATAATGTCAGAGAATCCCTGAATGAAACATAAAATCATGAAATATGAGGAGTTGTACGATCACACCTTCTCCTTCCCGCGATCATCAAAGGTACCTGAAACATGATCAACAACTTTAAGCTCGATGCTTAGTGAGTTCCCCCAAAATACCAACGACATACAGATATAACCATATCATATAAACAAATACAACATCTGGACCGCCTCACAGGCCATTAGTCTATCTGGACCGCTCTCCGAGCCTTCGACATTTCTGGACCGCCTCTCACGGCCTTTAGCCTATCCGGACCCCTCGTCGAGACTTCGGCTTGACTATATGCCCTCCCGGGTCTGCAGTTTATCCGGTGTGCCCTAGGTATTTTGGCCTACATCACAAAACAGGACCTGCCTCAACCCAATTCCCCAAACCAACAAACATGTACACATACATATAAACAATTAGTCATGCAGATCTAAGAGATCACTAACATAACGACCATCCTATAACCAGAATTCTGATCTAACCGATCTCTAACATAGCAACCATCCTAGAACCAGGATACTGATCTAACCGATCACTAGCATAGCAACCATCCTATAACTAGGATACTGATCTAACCAATCTCTAACATAGAAACCATTGTATAACCAGGATACATATCACAAAGTATAACGTGCAATAAACCCGGATTCAAATCCGAAAAAGGGTCGACATTGGTGCCTTCCACCCTATTAATATAGTGAGGAAAACTCACCTCTCAAGTAGCTAAAAATGATAATATCGAGTCCCTTCAGTCATTTTTCCATTAAGATGTTTATAAGCCATCCCAAAGCTCCATATTGAAGATCTAAGTTCCTACGGCATACTTCCTACGTAAAGTTGCAAACTTTACGTACATGCAAGATGCTAAGGGCCAAAATCAAGCTAAAGAAAAGGTTTTAGGTGAGGAAAGGAATTATCTTGTTAAAGGATGAAACATTATGACTATAAGGACTAAGATGAGCCTAGATTTGAAGTGGCAACTCCAGATCATGCCCAATACCCGCAATGAATCACCAACATGCTAAAATGGCTCTAATCTTAAGCATGGAGAGATCTAGCTAGAAGGAAGCCAATGTAATGACATATTAGCTTCAAAATGATACCAAGATGAAGTAGATATTGGATCTACATACTTCTCTTTGTCCCAATCCGCTAGCTCCTCAAATCTCTTCAAAGAATGCACCAACAAAGCACTTTTAGCTTCACAATACTCAAGAACAAGATCTAGACTGGTTAGGGATTCTCTTCAGCCATTAAGGGGGTGGTGAGTGACTGGAGGAAGGGACTTAAGGCCCTTTAAATAGGGTGCAAACCCTAAAAATTAGGATTTCATCCTCCAGCTCCAACTCGTCGAGTTGGTCACTTAAGACACGCGGCCAAGTTCGTTCCTACTCGACGAGTCAAGGAATCCAACTCGTTGAGTAGACCTTTCAAAATGAAAATAATGTTGTAAAACTCATACCTGAGAGTTGGGGTGTTACAGTAATAGTTCTGAAGCAAAATGTTGTGTCGTTTTCATCTTTTGTACCTGCATTGAGGAAACCTCAACCAAATCAGTTACCGTATAATGTTTTATATATAGTTATCTATCCTTTTTCATCTATGATGTTTATATGAACTCGACGAGTTGTTCATATAACTTGGTGAGTCAAGATCAGGATTTTTTGAAGGACGAGGATAAACTCGACGAGTTGTTCATACAACTCGGCGAGTCAGATGAAGGTTCATTCGAGGTTGTTTTAGAAGGAGAACTCGTCGAGTCATTGCTAAACTTGATGAGTAGAAGCGTGAAAAAGGACAGATGAAGGGTAGGGAATCGACGAGTTAGAGGCCCAACTCGGCGAGTCAGGTCAACTGAAAGTTGACTTTGACTTTGACTTTGACTTTGTTAGGGGTAAAATAGTCATTTTACCATAAGAATAGTTATCAGTGTCTGACTAAGTGTTTTATGGGAATTATAGTCGGAAGATCACCGGAGCAGCAGTCGGACATCTGTCAATCAGCTTTTGAGCAGTCACCCTTATGAGGTGAGTTACCTTCCAGTAGGGGTGGGTCTACGGCACCAATGTCGGCCCACCAGTAGGAGATTATTGTTGAGATGGTTATCTTTATGATAATTTTCTGGTTGCTATATCTGTAGTATGTGTTAGTAGTAGTAGGGCACGGTATCCCCTGTTTACCGGTTGAAAGATACCAAAGAAGGTTACCGGTTGAAAGATACCGAAGGGGTGGACAAACCCATGCATATATAATTGTATGCTTATGATATGCCATTATGTGACTCAGTATGCTTGCTTCTCCCTTGGGCATATAACCAGCCAGTAGCTTCCACCAGCTCAATATGCTTGATTTTAACAGAGGAATTGCAAGAGCGGTCTTCGGTCAGTTGCTGCATTCGCAACTTTCAAACATTGTCTCCATTTCAGAGATCCATTCCATAACTTGTACCGGCGTTGGGTTTCCAGAAATACATGGGGGTTTGGATGCCATGAAGTCCTCGTACTTGCATCCTTTTCCATTGCTTCCTCTATCCTGGTTATTCTTCCTAACAGTCGGAGGGTCGTCTTGACTAATGATCTCATTAAAGTTTCCTCCTTCAGACTGCCCTCCATTTACTTCGGGCTCTTCAACTTGAATTGACAATTCTTCACGATTTTGTCTTATCAAACGTCTGGTTTCTTCCATCTAACGATCCAACATTACCTGGATCATCACTTGAACTTCGGCCATTGTCATTGGCTCAGGTGCTACTACTGCCACCACTACTGGTTCAATCATAGGTGCTTGATTCCTGTGTTCGTCATCGTTTCCAACTCCACTTCTCGTTCTCACCATTGTTGATCTATACACCGAATAAGGTGAATTTAGATTCTCATTCACGGTAGATATTCAAATCATCATTATCACTTCGAAACGTTTACATGCTAGTTCTAATACCGTAGTCGTACTCTTAGAATCCTAAACACATAAGATTTCCAGACCCGGTTGGCAACAAACCATAGATCCGAAAACATATAACATTTAGCATATAAAAGCATTTTAGGCAACTTTCCTAAAATATATTAGTGATCGTGTCTAAAATATGGTAGACACTCATCTCACAATCATTACTTAGCATTCTAAGTTTAAGTCTAGAAATCCTACAGATTTTCTAGTTCGCTTAAACTAATGCTCTGATACCAACTGTGACATCCCCAATTTCACGGCCAGAAAAGACCGATTTTTTATGCTTTGTTTTTTTTTATAATCAAAGTAATCGTTTAAAGAAAATTGTTGCGGAATTTGTTCCCAAAACAAAATATGATAAGAATTTATCAAAACGTTTTCTCAAAAAGAATGTATTTTCATTATATAACAAAATCTCGGGATATCATGTTCCGATACAGACACATAAGCATAAATAGAACTTACATTTATTTACACTAATGATTTACATCTCCTTTAATCTGTCAGGGAAATATGTCTTCGTATTGATACATGTGATACAAAGAAAACTAAGTGGGTTAGGCATGGAAGCCTGGTGACCATATAGGATTTTCAACCCACAATAATACATTTATAAATTTCAATTATCAAACAATTAACCTAAATACCCATCCTCATATCTCCTTTATTTTCTCAAGGGTTTACCCTAAGAACCCACTATCCGTCATTCATTCATTCCTAAGGATTTACATAAGGAATTGGCACGAAGTCCATTGCTGCCAAAGTTTATCTATCAGATACTAAATCCATAACTATCAGGCGCTAACTCCATAGTCACCAAGGTTTACTCAACAGGCACGAAGTCACACCGTCACCAAGGTTCATCAAATAGGCATGAAATCACATCGTCACCAAGGTTTTACTCAATAGGCATGAAGTCACATCGTCACCAAGGCTTTACTCAATAGGCACGAAGTCACATTATCACCAACTATTTCATCTACCTATGTTCTACCCAACATTTTCGTATATATAACTACTTACACAGTTTAAATCATTTAACACCCGTATAAAACATCAATTCCAAGCCCATCTCAAATAAACAAATAATATATAACACATAGCACGTATTTCACAGCTAATACTTCATATTTATGTGTTAGAAGAAAGTAACTACACACTCACCTGATCAGAAGACGATTGGACAGCGCTACCGCTTGTAGAAGTAGTATTCTTCGGTGAAACCGGGAGATCTTCACAAAAACTAGGTTTCTCGCGGTCAGAGCTTCGGCTCAAAAATGTCACTTCTCGGGATCTTCGGGACTTGCTTCGGGACTCGGGAATAATATCGGGGCTTCGGGATACTTCTTGCACGCAAAACGATGCAAGAATGAGAGAGAAAGGAAGAAATGAGCAAGGAAACGTGGCTGCCATCGACTTCTATTTATAGGCGCTGAAACCCCGATTTAAGCTGGGTGTAGTTCGTGTTGGATTAATGTCTAAGTCCATAACTATAATTGGTAGGACTTGACCCGACCCGGCATGGTCCATTTGGGTTGCATACCATCATGCACTTGGATAGACTAAATGAGAGAAATAAGACACTTATGGTTATTAATATATTATAAGTTCTAGTATATTAATAATAAGAATAATGAGATTATTTAATTAGTATTGATCAAGAATTAATCTAGGATTAATTGAGTGATCAAAAGAAGACTAATTAAATATATGGGTTGATTGTGTAAATCATCCATACTTGTATAGTGGGCTAATGCTCCATGGATTATCTAGTTGGGCCAAAACCCATATGATGCTCCATGGATGCTCCATGGTGTATTTGAACCCATGGATCCAAGGAAATGGAAAGTCATGACAATTAGAGTTTACCCTAATTGTAACACTATATAAAGATCTTATTCTTGACCAAAATCGGCCACTAGTGAGAATAAGAAAGGGCTAGCCGATTTCATGAAGTGTAGAATTCTCTTTAAGTTATTCTAAGTGTTTTGATGATTGTGAACCATTTGAGGTGTCACACTTGGGGCACTAGGCACTCAAGCTTCATGAAGACAAGCACCATCAAAGAGGTATGTATTCTATCTTGTTATATTGATAGTTTTGTATGCTAGATTAGGATAATACCTTGGATGTTCATATTTGCATGTATAATAGAGAAAACATAGATCCAAGGTATTTAGGGTTGCATGTACACTTAGGAGTGTTAGAATGCTCATAACCCAACAGTGGTATCAGAGACTAGGCTTGTTTTTTTGTTATACCTGCAATAGAAGCTGAAAAATCGAAATTGGTGCTGTCAGCCCAGCAGACTCGCCGAGTCCATGAAGGGACTCGACGAGTCCAAGGCAAAATGCATCCAACTCGTCGAGTTGTGTTCATGCACTCGACGAGTTGGACCCCATACATCATATTTTCGAGCCTTTTGGCTAGAAATGGACTAGGAACATTACCCTAAGTTGTTTTTGAACTTATAAACTTGTTTTTTGATGTGGTAATGTTCATGCTAATCCATTTTCAAAGATAATTGTCAATAGATTCATGTTTTGTATTAGTTTAAAGGTTAGACTAATTACATGAAAAAGTTTGATTTGAATTATCTTGTTCTTATGAGTTTCTTAGATTAATAGAAAAATTGAATGAAATATTTGTTTTCAATCCATTTTAATCTAAGAGTTGAGTATAAAATGTGTTTGTGTAACTTATCCTCAAGTTACATGAAGAGTCACATTAAAGACTCATAAAACTCATAAAGTTGGCAAAGGTTACAAAAATGAAGAGTCTAGTTCTAATTAGTTGGAGTTATGACTCCATAATTTGTCCTCAAGTTATGGAGGACCAAGAGTCTCTTCATTAAATAAAAAAAATAATAAAAAATAATGTAACCATAATTAATTCCATAAGTTATAAAATAAAGAAAAGTTAATTATTTATTAGTTTAAAGTCTTCCATAATTTGTCCTCAAGTTATGGAACTTGAAGAGTTTTTGGATTAAAACTACTTTAAATACATAAGTTATGGAATTAATTAGTTTTGAATAGTTTCAAAACTTGCCCTCAAGTTTTGGAATTTGTAAAGTTTTCTCTTATGAATACTTTAATTCCAAGTTAGCCCTTAGAATTTTAAAAGTTAAAATTCAACCCTTATACTTTATAATATTATAAGTTAATAATATATATATGTATAAGAGTAAAGTCGGTCTTACCGCTAGTACGCCTCATTCACGAAGCCGGTCTATAAGGTGGGTATAAGGTTGTTGCCTATAAAATGGCAACTTAATGGGTGTCCACTCTCACCCACCGCTTGCTTGACTGGTGGAGGGTCGTTAGCCGAACGGGTTTGACAGGACTATAATTCTCCCTTCATTAAAAGTATTAATGATAAATACTAAGTAACTAAACTCTTAATAATTCCCAATCTTTGTTACTTAGGAAAATGTGAATAAGGTGCTAATCCATGAAATTACACTTTACACTTTGTATAAGTCGTTAGTGGAGCGTGTGTGGTTAACCGGCACACTAACTTGGACTTAACAAGGTAGGTAAAGGGTGACTTAATATTTATCATAGTATCGATGGAGTGTGTGTGGTTAACCGGCACATCGATTGAGGGGTAATTTATTAAGGGTACCAAGTAATTTGCATGGTTACTTCACACCTTGTTTTGTGATCCTCGGCATCCCAGTCACAAAACCTGAAGGGCACACTCGAGATTGAAACATGCCATTGAACAGTTCAATGAATCTCAAAAAGATCTAGGAGTTTCAAAAACCAATTAAAACCTAATAATACATTTCGTTTATCTTGGTGGAAATTGGTGAATCGTCATTCACCTACCTTCAAATTGTTTTATAGCTTGGATTACGGCATACCTCTTCTAAGTTATAAAATAGTTTGTTGGGTCCTAGCCTTAATATTTCATATTGGGTGTCATATTAAGGACTTTAAAATCAACTATCTTGAATATCTCCCAAAAAGATGTCTGGTTTAGACATTTATGATCCTCCCAAATCTCTTGAAACAAGCTTTCCTAAATGAAGATGATGTCCCATGGAAATCATACTTCTTTCACCTCCTCCAATTATTCTCCCTACCCCACAAGTTCTTAAAAAGTTTAAGGTCACTCGAGACCTATTGGCAAGGCAAGGTCTAGGTGTGATCACATCTTGGAGATGTAGTCACATATTGACAAGCCGGGAGAGTTGGGTGTCAAAGTCTTGAGAAAGTTGGTGGTTCAATCACTTTCTAAGTCACATAGTGAGTTCCTTTGGGACACCTATGAAATAGACTATGACAAGACCCTTAATGATCTTATCTATTGTTAAGATCAACTTCCTGAAACTTTATGGACATTGACAATGGTGACACTGGAAATACAGAAAAAGCATTCTCTTCCCAATGGAAAGGGATCGGCCATAGTCAACTCGGTTGAACAAATGGTAAAGAGAAAAGCTAAGTCTGTGATAGTCCCGTGTACCATTATCAAAGGGTCCATATGTTTATATTGCCAAAGTAAGGGTCATTAGTTGCGAAGCTGCCTAATTTACCTAAGGATGTTAAAGTCAATAAGATTGACTCTTCTTCAGGTAAAAGTCCACTAATCTAACTCTGTTAAGTTTCTATTTTGAGATTCCTGATACATGATGTGACTGGGTCACATGGTAATGTTTTAAGAATCAAAGAAAAGTAAAGGAACTTAAAGAAAGAATATGCTGAATCTGATCGCATAGATGGATTTCTATCGCGTAGTTTGAAAAATCGGATTCTTGAGCTAATTCTTAGGAGTTATGAGATATTGCTAAGGAATAGATAACAACAAGTTTTTCATATGGGTTGTAAGGATAAGTTTTTCCGCATAGTTTTAAAATAAAAGAAAAATTTTGGTTTTATTTATTTTAAAATATCCTTACAATGGCATTTGAGGAAAAATTGTTGCTTATATGATTCCATTAATAGCAAGAGTGGAAATATTAAATTGATTCCTTCATTTGTGGTAATGTCTAAATTTACCAAATAAGGAAAGATTCTCATCATCCAAAGTCTCAATTGGACCGGGACTTGGAATCATGCAAGTCCTATAGCATGATGAATGAGAACCTTCAAGTATTGGAAAAATTAAGACTAATTACTTGTTCACATGGATGTGTGAGTAAAGTAATGGACTAAGGGATCGAGTACATAGTCATGTGCACTGATTAAGTCCACCACAAAAGATATAAGGCTATTCGTCATAGTTTACTAAAGCTCAGTAAATATGATTATACTTACAAGCTTAAGTGTAACTCTGAGACATTGGAAAAGGTTCCAATGTAAGGCAGAGCAAATAAGAAGAATCAACTTAGGCAGAAAGATAAAAGTTTCTCAAATCTGAAAATATGGGAGAGTACTTTAGTATCAGTTTTGTGATCATCTTAATGATTAAGAAACCATATCAAAATTAGTTCTCTAAGGAAGTCTTAGTTCATTCTTATGACTAAGAAGAAGGGATCTTGAATTGTTGAAATGGTTAAATCAAGAAGATGAGTCATACTTCGTTCCAATACAAGTCTTAGAGTCATACTCCAAGATTGTAACTTGAGTGACATGTCTTTAAGAAGGTTTAAAAACACTTATCAAATGTAAGAGTAAAAGTTTTCTACTCTTGTACATTTGAAATTGGTAAGTTGTGATGTTTTGGATAAAACAAAGACCAACTTAGGCCAATTGTGTGAAGTGTTTGTCTTGGTTAGAATCCACACTATCTCTTGGATGTTTGACAAGGGAGTCTTATAGGTCAAGAGGACAGTGGGAGTCTTAAAGGTCTTGAAATTCTCAAGAACTAATCAAGAATGAAACCTGAAGTTCTTCACTAGCACACGACTTGAGGTTTATAACCTATCATGTTGACATATTCTGTGCCCATTCCAATCAAAGTTGGCTTTGCATATGAGTTCTTAGAGTTCTCAATTGGTTGCACAACAACTTGGAAGCAATGGCAGGCCCTTGAGCTGCCAGGTGGCAAGAAATTAAGATTGAGTTCAATCCATATGGTTTTGGATTTGTCATTATCTTTGTCTTGTGATTATGGTTTTGACAAATTCACATGGATAAGAACTCATACACCATTAAATCTAAGTGTCATAAGGTTTCTCTCCGATTCATGAAAATGATGGTGAGGAAACACTTCCACTAAGTAGATTTTAGCTAGATAGCAATTGTGATATTTGCATTCTCAAAGTCGTTAGTGGAGCGTGTGTGGTTTACCGGCACACTAACCTGGACTTGTGAGAAGTGGCAAAAAGGTCTAACCATTATGATTACGGCATCCCTCTTCATAATTGTTTAGACACACAAGTGTGCTATCTAAGGGAAGGTGTATGATTTTGATAAAGTTCTATCAAAACAATCCAGTATCAGAAATCTGAACTTTGGTAAGAAAGTCAATAAAGTATTGATTTCTAGAAGTCCAGCTGATTTCTGAGTACATGTCAAAGCTAGTGGGAGCATAAGTGTTATGCTAATAATCATCATGTTAGTGGGAGCATGATAATTATGATAAGTATTGCAAGTTAGCAATGTTAATTATAGAAAACAAAATTTTCAACTGGGAAAGAGTTGTTTTGCTATAATTAAGGGAGAGGAAATTATACTTCATCTCAAATCTATAAGCTTAGATCGTGAGGTTTTAATCATTTAGTCAAGAATATATATGATTTTCATGTTGGAATGGCTCAACATAAGGAAATTCTGTATATGGGTCCATTATTTGCGTTCTAAAATTCGATTATGATTACGGCATCCCTTTTCATAATCTGAATTATGAGAACTTGGCAAATAGAAATGGAAATGTTATAGCAAAAGACTGGTTTAGTCTTTATGTGAGACATCATGAATTGTGTCCCATATGCTTCGGATATAGGATCTATTACATGTGCTATATTTATCCTTTCTAAAAGTTTCCAAATGCATGGGGCATTAAGAAGGGAAAAGGTTTAGAACTGGATATGACTAAAAGGATTAAACAATTGTCGAGGACAATCTAAGGTTTACCAAAGATTGGTTGCTCAAGGACAGTTGGAAGTATAGTGATAATTCTGGAAGGACCATATTGACATAATCTGTAAGGAGGCAACTCTTGTTCAGAAGTGATAGTCAAAATGGAATCTGGAAATGTTTCAAAGTTAGAATTTTCAATCTGTGTAAGATTAAGGAAACTTAATGCAAGAAGGATGGTTCCAAGGAGTTGATCTCCTTTGGAATGCTCTGTAATGATTGTTGCCAAGTCTTTGTGAATTTGTGCATAATCATTACAAGAGGATCAATGCATATAATTTTAGAATCTAACAGATTTCAGTAAATGACATGAATTTGGAATTCTTGTATTTACAATAAGGATTTGGGAGTGTGAAAAGAGAATCATTGAAGTTATGTTCAATTGATCTAGTTCACAAAGTAAAGATCATAGACAAACATAGTATGCATACTTGGTGTATGGCATGACTAGTGTTTAGAAAAAAACATAGTGTACATGCTTGGAGCATGGGACAACTATTGTTTTAAATTCAAGAGTAATGTTGATAGCTGAAACAGTATACAATGAATAATGTGTAATCATATGGTGATAAATAAAAAGTGTTTTATTTATATTCATAAGTTCTGAGACCATATTGGATTCAATTATTATTGTGTTGCACTTTGCATGTTTTGACTTCCCGAATAAACTAGGTTATTCTTCCGGAATGACTAAGTTATTCAAACCATCCACAGTCGGTCATATGTTGGAAGTAGATATGAATTAAGACTGTCATGGGTTGGCTTGTAGAGGTCTAAGGTGTTGGACAAATGGCTACAACACTCATGAGTGCTCATAAGTTCTGAGTATTGGATTCAACCCGCGCTCATTGGAATCACTTCATGGGTTTTATCACGAGTGATCATGAGACGATAATATCTTATATTCTTCAAACCTAGAGATATGAGTTGTTACTATGAGTTGATAGTACATTGATTACACGAAACGCATTGGTAACTCGATGTTATAAAACGTGTCTTTGTGTATGATTCAACAAGTAGTAGAACAAGCCATATGAGTCGAAGTTTATCCATTCCTTTTACCTTCGGGATAAAAGCGATATCTGTGGGCCCCTCGATGATTTGATGATGACAAATGGAAGTGCTCGGCCGGGCCAGGACTAATTTGATTTGTTCAATTAGTCAGTCGTCATAAATCGGAAATCGGGAAACAACAAATGGACAGAGAGAATGATTATAATCCATGTCTCAGTCCATATGATATCTAGAATGGAGGAATATATGATCCCTTATCTAATGGACAAGTCATTGACAAGATCAGAGTTCATCTACAAGGTCAGAGTTCGACAGAAGCTTTCGAGAGCTACGATTTCCAGTTGGTTCCTGAAGTCATACGCAATAATAGTTTTAGACTTATCCAAGTGGGAGACTGTTGGATTAATGTCTAAGTCCATAACTATAATTGGTAAGACTTGACCCGACCCGGCATGGTCCATTTGGGTTGCATACCATCATGCACTTTGATAGACTAAATGAGAGAAATAAGACACTTATGGTTATTAATATATTATAAGTTCTAGTATATTAATAATAAGAATAATGAGATTATTTAATTAGTATTGATCAAGAATTAATCTAGGATTAATTGAGTGATCAAAAGAAGACTAATTAAATATATGGGTTGATTGTGTAAATCATCCATACTTGTATAGTGGGCTAATGCTCCATGGATTATCTAGTTGGGCCAAAACCCATATGATGCTCCATGGATGCTCCATGGTGTATTTGAACCCATGGATCCAAGGAAATGGAAAGTCATGACAATTAGAGTTTACCCTAATTGTAACACTATATAAAGATCTTATTCTTGACCAAAATCGGCCACTAGTGAGAATAAGAAAGGGCTAGCCGATTTCATGAAGTGTAGAATTCTCTTTAAGTTATTCTAAGTGTTTTGATGATTGTGAACCATTTGAGGTGTCACACTTGGGGCACTAGGCACTCAAGCTTCATGAAGACAAGCACCATCAAATAGGTATGTATTCTATCTTGTTATATTGATAGTTTTGTATGCTAGATTAGGATAATACCTTGGATGTTCATATTTGCATGTATAATAGAGAAAACATAGATCCAAGGTATTTAGGGTTGCATGTACACTTAGGAGTGTTAGAATGCTCATAACCCAACAGTTCGGATCAGGCCGGTGACTTTTCCCCCTTCGGATAATATCAGATTTTATATTTAAATCAAATATTCTAATTATTTAATAAGCTTCAAAAATTCATATATTTCTCATAGGAACTCCATTTTCAATGCTCTTTATATCCACGCATAGGTGAGACTATGCTCTACATCTTTCGTTTAGACAACGTCGGCTAATTTTGAATTTATTTTTATTATTTATTTTTAGTAGGTCGGGACAGGAAAACTTCGTTTTAAATTCATAACTTCTTCATCCGACGTCTATTTTCATCTGTCTTTTTATCATTTCACTACTAATAACGAGATCCTCGATTCTCGTTTAGATTACTTCAACCAAAAATCACTCGATCTCAAATTTGAGTTTTGGGCTGCATACTGTTAAGCTGAAACTTAGAAAAATCATAACTTCCTCATAGGAAGTCAGATTTGGACGTTCTTTTTATGCACTCTCTCGGTTTAATGTATTCTACGAATTTTGTTTAGATCGCTAAGGCCAAATCTCGCTCTATCGTAAATTCACTATTTACGTCGCGCTGTGTCGTACCAGTTCTGTCTCGAAACTTCAACAGGTTATAATTGCTTTGTTATAACTCGGATTTCAGCGTTTTTTATATGTACTGAATCCTTGTAACATATACTACAACTTAGTTAAGATTATTCCTTCAAAATAATCTTCCATCAAAAAGTCATTTTTTATGCTTGTTGTTCTTAAATTGACTAACCCTAATCTACAGGCGTTACACTAATCCTAAGAAACTCCTGATGTCTGAGGGAGATTTCGGAATCTCCCACTGCTTAACCGCCTTGACTTTGGCCGGGTCGACCAAAATCCCCTCCTGGTTAACGAGATGTTCGAGGAACTGGACCTCTCGTAACCAAAACTCACACTTCGAGAACTTGGCATATAGTCGTTCTCGCCGCAGAACCTCCAGCAGCTCCCTGAGGTGCTCCTCGTGCTGCTCTCGGGTCTTGGAATACACCAAGATATCATCAATGAACGCAATGATCGAGCGATCGAGCATCGGTCTGCAGACTCGGTTCATCAAATCCATTAACATTGTCGGTGCGTTAGTGAGCCCAAACGGCATCACCACGAACTTGTAATGACCATAACGAGTCCGAAACGCGGTCTTCTCCACGTCTTCCTCCCTCACTCTGACCTGGTGATATCTGGATCTCAAATCGATTTTGGAAAACCAAGATGCACCCTGCAGCTGATTGAAAAGATCATCTATCCTCGGGAGTAGATAACGGTTCTTCACCGTTAACTTATTCAACTCCATATAGTCAATGCACATTTTGTGCGAACCGTCCTTCTTCTTGAAGAAGAGGATCGATGCTCCCCAAGGAGAACTACTCGGGTGAATAAACTGCTTACCCAGCAGCTCCTGCATCTCTGGCGGTGCCAGACGGTACGGCACCTTAACGATAGGGGCCGCACCCGGAACTAGATCAATCCTGAACTCTACTTGCCTCTCCGGAGGCACTCCAGGTAGCTCCTCTGGAAACACATCAACAAACTCTCTAACCATTGGAACCTCTGAAACTGAAGCATGATCTCCAATCCGTGTATCCATCACATACACTAGATAACCGACACACCCATGCTGAATGAACTGCCGAGCTCTGGCGGCTGAACAAAACCATGCTCCCACTCTGGTGCTCTCACCATAAACCACCAGTTCTCCCCCACTTGGGGTTCGAACTACCACTCGTTGTCCCTCAGAGTCGATCATGGCGCCAAACCGACTGAGCCAATCCATCCCTACGATCACACATACTTCCCCCATGGGAATAGGAATCAAATATATCGGGAAGGATACCCCGAAAATCTCCAACTCGCATCCCCGGTAGACCGAAGAAGCAGAAACCCCATGCTCGTTGGCGATCGAAACTCGCAACGGGCACTCAAGCTCATCTATTGACACACTGAATTCTCTACTGAAAGTTTGAGATACAAACGACCGACTTGCCCCCGAGTCAAATAGAACCAAAGAAGGCAAAGAGTTTACTAAAAACGTACCAAATCATAGGTACAACTAATAAGCATACCACATATATAATAACTGAGATAGAAAATAGAAACATACCAGCAACCACATCCGGTGCTACCTTAGCCTCCTCGGCAATGAGCTGGAAGGTGCGCCCCTGAGCCTTCGGAGGCTCCACCCTGATTGGCCTCCCATCCCCAATCCTCAAAGTAGCTGGTGCGGATCAGTGTACCGGCTTGGCGGCGAGCTGCAGACAGTTGGTCTTCACGTGACCAACCTTATGATAATGGTAACAAATCCTCATATCTGTTGAAGGGGCGGACTGACGACAGTCCCTGGCATAGTACCCCTCCTTTCCACATTTGTGGCAACCACCTCCTGCTCGACAAACCCCAGAATGACCACTTCTACACTTTCCACAAGTGCGGCTCTGCAGACCCCCGGTCTGAGTATCAGCGGTCTTGGACCGCTTAGGTGCCGGTTAAGACTGTGTTGGAACCTGACGATGCTCCTTCAACTGCAGCTCTATCTCCAACTCACGCCGCCTCGCAGTTTCCCAAAGATCCAAAAGAGTCTCACAATGTTGCGTAGCAACAAACTGTCGAATATCAGTCTTGAGCATACTCAGATAACGAGTCATCTGAGACTACTCTGAAGCAAACTTCGGGCAAAACATATCCCTCTCCGTGAACATACGAGTAATCTCCATCACTGACTCCCCATCCTGCCTCAATGTCAAAAACTCCTAAGCAAGTCGCTCTTGCTCAACGCGTGGAATGTAGCGAGTGCAGAACATATCCCGGAACTGCCCCCAAGTAACAACAGGTTGTTGATCATCAGTGTACGACCATGTCATCAATTTCCACCAATCCTTTGCCCTAAGCCTCAGTAGGTTCAGGGCACACCTGACCTTCTGGTCAGCAAGACATGAACACGTGAAGAAATAGCCCTCCATGTCAGATAACCACCTCATAGCCCAGATCGCATCCTGCGTACCATCAAACGTCAGGGGCTTCGTGTTATCGAAGTCCCGATACTAGAAAGCCCTGTTGGCTCCTCCTCCAACCCCTGTCGCGGTTACAGCTGATGTGGCTGCAGCAGCAGCAGCTGTCTCTGCTAGAGTTGCATACCGCTCATCAAAGTACTCAACCATCGCGGTCTTAATCGACCCAAACATCTCTGGCAGCTGCGCTCGGAAAACTGCAGCAAATAGTAAAAGCAAATAGTCTCTTTAGGATCAGAGGCGGGAGGAACATCAAAATAAAATTTTATACATCCTAAAATAAAATACAAACACTAAATTAAGTACTAACAAAATAAGAAAGTAATTTTCAAAGTATGTTATGTGCATTCATAAAAGAGATTCCAACAAAAAAAAATGTTAAAAACAGTAAATACACAACATTTATATGTTTATTTCAAGTGTCTATAATTGGTTCAATGTCTAACCAATATATACGTTAGTATAGTCTAAAATAAAGTATAAACACTAAATTACATATATAATTTTTTTTAACAAATTCAACGGTCATATGAATGAGCAATGTACGTTTTAAAAGCATGACACATTATACACATCTAAAAAAGCATGACATGTTCAAAAAGAACAAAAAAGTTATGAAATAAAAATACTCATAATTAATATTCTCTCTTTTAAAGCATTTATGTGATTCGATATCTAACCAAATTATATGTTATATAGTTTAAAATAAAATACAAACAATAAATTATATGTTTTAAAAAACTGAAGACAAAATTGCAAAAATATTCCCTGTGGTTTGTTAATTTTTTTTTGTTAATGTCCAAAAATAAGTTTATTAGCAAAAAAATGTCCATATTTGGTGGTTTAATTGTGGTTTGGTCCCTATCTCGTTAAGTTTAACAGCATGGCTATTAACTTTTGGTAAATGATAGATTTACTCCTAAGATCTTTTTTGCAGTTTTATCTTTTTACCAAACTATAAGGACCAATTATACAATTTTTCTTTTTCATTTTATTGAATTATTGTACATTAATTCTTTTAATAATCTTTTTTTTTTTTAACTTTTTTCTTATTATATTATTTTTTATTGGATTATTATATACTAATAAATATTATTTTTAACATATAATATTTATCTATTTGTAAGTGTTATTTTATTGGAATTTTTTTATTAGGGTGTTTTTTAACAACACTTTTTGAATTTTTTATTAGGGTGTTTTTTTAGTATAAGTTGTGTTTCTAGTAAATAGGGGTGTTTATTTTGGTATACAGAATTCAAGAAAAAAACACACACTTTTTGACTTTTTTATTAGGGTGTTTTTTTAGTATAGATTGTTATTGCTGTTGTTTTTTTTCATCATATTTTTGTTTTTATGTATTCATTTGGAGCTGGAAATAGTACACATTTTTGGAAGGACAAATGGCTTGGAACTTACACACTCAAAGAGAGTTTCCCGAGTTTATATAAGCTTGATGTTGAAAAAGATTGCATGGTTTTGGATAGGTTAGGAGGAAACATTGATGCGGTTTTTCAAGGAAGTTGGAAGAGGCAGCTAAGGAAAGGAAAAGAGGCTAGGGAGCTGACTGCGTTGAAAAATGTCATCGACGGTTTTACTTTGTTCCTAAATTTGGATACTCGGCTTTGGAGAGCTGATGCTTCGGGGATTTTTTCCGTCCGCTCGTTGAGGATTTTGATGGTTGAACATCTTGGAGTTCACAGCCCTTTACGTGATTTTAATTGGGTTAGTTGGGTCCCAGTTAAGATCAATTGCTTCATATGGCAAGTTTTCATAAATCGTATTCCGGTGACAAAAAAGTTAAAAGAGATAGGCATTCCTCTAGTGTCTGTTGTTTGTCCTATGTACAACATAGATGATGAAGATGTTGATCATCTTTTCTTCCATTGCTCGTTTGCATCTCAAATTTGGAAATGGTTTCAAGATTGGAGTGGTTTATTGATGAATTGCTCCGGAAGTGGAATGGAGTTGATCAAAAAGCTAGATGAACTTGTTCAAAGTAAGAAGAGAAAAAAGCTTAAACTTGCCTTAATCTATTCGGTGCGTTTGGTTAATTTGGAAGGCTCGTAATTCTTTGGTGTTCAACAAAAGGAGAAGCTCCCCTTTACAAACGGTTGATGAGATTCAACTGGTCACAATTAATTGGATTAAACATAGATCTTATTATAATTTCATTTGTTGGTTCGTTTGGTGTATCTCCCCATGTAATGCTTGTCCTATGTAATTTTGTCTAGCATCTTGCTAATTTATTTTAATACATCCACCGTTCAAAAAAAATCCATTTATATTTAATTATTAAATAATATACAAATATATATGTTATTAATCTATATTAATTAAAACTAAATTAATCATTTATACTTAATTATTATATATGTAAATATATATTTATTTTTTAATTAGTTATTTTAAAGTATTTTAGGTTTTAAATAAAAAATAAAGAAAATAAAAAATAAAAGGATTATAAATAAAAAATAAAGAAAATAAAAAGAATGGCACGTTAAGTTAATGTCTTGATTTGTGGAGGGGATATTCTTTATTTTGGTACACAGAATTCAAGAAAATAACAAAACTTTTTGGCTTTTTTAATACACTGTTTTTTAAGTATAGATTGTTTTTTTAGCAAATGGGGTATTTATTTTGGTATACAGAATTCAAACACTAAAACAACGCTTTTTGATTTTTTTATTAGGATGTTTTGTCTAATATAGATTGTTAATGGCTTAATGCTATTGTTTTTTTGCATCATATTTTGTTTTTATGTATTCATTTATATTATTAAATAATATATGAATCTTCCTATCCTCTTTTAACAAATAAAGGTTTTTTTTACCACATATCAATTTCTTATGAATTTTAACACTTATCATTTTATGGAATTTTTGAAATAAATGTTATCCACTTATCAAATTTTTATTTGTTTCATTTTTTAAAATTAAAATCATATACTTATATATGTAAAGTATTAAATATTATATATAAGATATTGAATTGCAATAAATATGTTTCACCTTATTTTAAAATTGTACATTAAAAAATATTTTTTATTTACACTTTAATGTTTAATCTTTTTTAAATCAACTCGTGTAATACACGGGTTTCACACCTAATACTAATAAAATAGTAGTTCTTTTATCATGTATCATCATGTTAGACATTGTAATTAATATCATGACACTTATCGATTATCTATTTCAAATCTTAAATTTCAAAATTCAAATTTTATTTTAATTATATTAAATTAATAACATTAGAATAAAAATAAAATAAATCCATACAAATTAATTATAAGATTTTACGTATTTATTTGAATCAACGATTATAAATTTATATATAACTAAAAAAATATCTCTTAATTAATAAGTTATTTAAAATTATTAATTAATAATTCTAAATTTTTATTTAGAAAGTTTAATTAATTTTTTAACCGTAATTACCAAAGGTTATAAACTAGTATCTTTACTATATTATTAAGGATATTGCCCACCTCTTGAAAATTAAGAGGTACAACATATCTTACCTTATGTACAATTACATTAAGCAATATACGTATTATACTACACTACACGCTACACAAGGATCGTATACTACACCGTACAATGACCTTACCTAATCTCCTAACCACAACCATCTAACCTATTCACATCGACATATTAACAGATCCAGAGGCAGAGGCGGTGATGAACAGATCCAGAGATCCGGAGATGATCATGAGGACAGATTAATGATACTCAGCATCTTCGATCCTCAATCTGATCATCAACCTTCAAGCAGTCGAGTTCTTAACATGGTGGATCTCCAGCGTTTCCAATATAAACCTTTTCATTGCCTTCGATTTTCACCCTAACAGATGTCTTAGCATCTTCAATCCTCAAAAAACCCTAAAGATCTGACATCTAACCCATTCATCTCACCTTCGTAACATCCTCAGCCACCACAGGTACCCTCAAACCCATCTTCACATCGACACCACCAAAGATGCCCCTTTCCCCGCATTCGATTTTCACCCTAACACGGTCTCAGGTATCAGCTATCAAAGATCCCGAACACGGAGGGGAGGAGGATGCCGCTGCTGACGACGAATTAGGTCTTAGCATATTCGATCTTGAAAAACCCTAAAGATCTGCATCAATCATCTCGAGACGCCGTTGCTGATGACTAATCAGGTCTCAGTAAAACACGGACCTTTCAATAGTTGATTCCACCACCTACCACCACCTTTAAAGCTTGATTTCGCCGCCTACCACCACCTTCGTAACCTCCCTCAGCCACCACAGGTACCCTCAAACCCATATTCAACATATTTATGATAATACATTTTTTTTATGCTCTCCTCAACTGGAGTTTGCACAATGGGGTATGTTTATTGGGTAAGTTAAAATCTAACTTTTATCTCACATTTTTTGGTTGCAGAAAAGAATCCAAAATTGCTTCCACGTCCGATTAGTAGTTTAAAGCATCTGGGGTTACTTGGTTTTCAAGTTGGTGCTATAGAACAGATTGATGCAACATCTTTTCGTGTTTGGTAACCTGTGACTTTGGTTTTGTTCACTAATTTCAGTTTTACTAAAGGTAGATTTTATGAACAATAGCAATGTTTTCAGAACCCATCAATTAATTCTAAAAAGTTACCAAACCGATGTCCTTACACCCGATGAATTGCATTTATAAGTAAAATTGTCTTTACAAACTATTATGCCTAATTACATCTATTTTCAATGCTAATTTTCTGCAAAATGTTTATATTTTGATGAATGTCATGTTTCATCAGGCACTTCCTTACACTGTTTTCCAGCCATAAATTTAACTTGTATTACTACCATCGAATTTAAATCTAACATGCAGAAATTATTGGATTTGACAGGAGAAAAGCTATAGTTTTGGGGAACTATGAATGCTTCTTAGACGTGAGGCTTACTAGAGATAACAACATAACAACTAGAAAGATCTATCAACTACAATTTGTGTTGTATCAGGTAATTCCTCTGTTTTGATAGAAGTGTTTTATTTCCATCATTTGGATGGGGCTACATTGTTGTTTTTGTTAATTTTTGTATGTTGTACCATATACAGTGCGAGGAATGATGTATTACAGGAAAACTTTAATGTTACAAGCCTATCTGGAGAAGATGACAGTTGGAGGTTTTTGTTTTAAAAGTAATATTTTTTAATTTTTATTTTAATCTATTTTCTAATATACTTATATTACACTTGGTGTGGAAGCTGCTGTTCCACCTAATGAAGCAACAGAAACAAAAGGCTTTGAGTTTTCTCCTGAAGCAAGAGCACAATGGGAAAGTGCAGAAAGAGTTTTACTCTAAACTTGTGAAGGGTGACATCAATGGGAAAGATAAGGTTCATATTTTTCTATGAGTCTTAACTATATATATTTTTTTGTTATTTACTTATATCATACTTAATTTTGATGTAAATTGCTAATTATCATGAAGGAAGTTTATTCTATAAAATTGCCAGGAAATCCGAAGCTTGGTGAAGGAAAACCTGAAAATCAAAATCATGCGATTGTTTTTACACGTAGAAATGTTGTTCAAACAATTGACATGAATCAAGATAATTATTTTGAAGAAGCTTTAAAGATGAGGAATCTTCTAGAAGAATTCCATGAGAATCATGGTATCCGTCTTGCTACCATTCTTGGTGTCAGGGAACATGTTTTTAAGGGAAGGTATAAAATTATAATTATAAATAAAAAATAATAATGTATTTACTATTTAACACACACATACAGAAAGTTTTAATGTTTTTGATTCATATATGCAGTGTCTCTTCTTTAGCATCCTTCACGTCAAATCAAGAAACGAGTTTTGTAACTCTTGGGCAACGTGTTCTTGCAAGTCCTCTAAAGTAAGTTTGACTTTTCTATTCAAGCGATATATGTTCTTGTTCCCAGGGGTATTTTTGTCATTTTGTTGATTTTAAATTATTTTTCAGGGTCGTATGCATTATGGTCATCCCGATGTGTTTGATAGAGTCTTCCATATAACACGAGGTGGTATCAGCAAAGCCTCTCGTGTCATCAACATTAGTGAAGATATTTACGCAGGTATATATATTTAATAATAATAATAATAATTTTTTCTCTCTTTATTTCTTGTTTTCTTGTTTTTTTAATATATCTAATGTCACCTTTAAAATTCATGTTTTAATTCAACTTTGCGTCAAGGAAATATCACGCATCATGAATACATCCAGGTATTTGATATTTTTGTTAAAAATACTTTTTCCCTTCTAAAAGTATTAAAAAAAAAAAGAAGAAGTAGTTTTTAATTTTTTTTATTTATTTAAATGTTGTGAAGGTTGGAAAGGGGAAAGATGTGGGGCTGAATCAGATTGCTCTGTTTGAATGAAAAGTAGCTGGAGGAAATGGAGAGCAGGTTCTTAGTAGAGAAATATACAGACTTGGTCAACTCTTTGACTTCTTCCGCATGCTTTCATTCTACTTTACTACTGTTGGATTTTACTTGTGCACCATGGTACACTACACCTTTATTTATTTATTAATTCATATTACTTTTAAAAAAAACAGCTAACAACTTTTATGTTTTGATATACAGTTAACAGTGATCACAATGTACATATTTCTCTATGGGAAAACATATCTGGTAAGTAGCTAATCACCAAATCTCAGTTTTATATTTATAAAAGAAAACTGAAATTTCTCAAGAGCAACCATAACATCATTATAATTCATATTCAGAATTGAGTAAGAGGAAATATAATTTCATGTTTATAAGTCAATTTATCAACTACTCAATGCTTAAATTTGAATAAATTTAAGCAGTTCTTTATGTTGATCTTTTGACACATCATTAGGGGTATTGCCCATTTGTTGAAAATATTCGATACTTGTATGTAAGCAAACAGAAAATGAAAAAATGAAAGACTTGCAGTTTGCTATCTGCAGGCTATGTCCAAAATATATTTTTTTCACTTATTATGTTTCTGTATGACAGGTATCGACTTTTTAATTCTGTAATGTGCAAAAGATTAAGTGACCTAATTATATGTTTTGACTGCCGATCTGTTAAACTGTTTTTTAGATTACAATATATTTCCAAAAATAAAATTGACAAATATTATATTCATTTTTAAATTTTTGAGTATATTTGTTAACTTTGATATGATTTGAAAATATTTTTGGTAGGGATTTTGATAATTAGTATATTTGTTAATTTTGTAAGATTTTAAATATTTTTGGTATGGATTTTAATATTCATGGTAAGATTTTAATTTGCTTAATTTTGGAATGATTATCAATATCCAAAAATACAGCATTTTCTATTCTATAACAGATTATTCTACCTATAAATTTAAGTTATGTTCTTCATTTTTCTCTCACAGCAAAATTTCACAGTTGAGGTTTTGGGACGATTTGATCATTGAGTTGGAATCGGGAAGACTGCTTCATTGCTTCATCGCGTTTCTTGACACGAATTCAGGTTCTCTTTACTTCTTTTATATTTTGTAACTTCAAATGTGTATAATATTTTATTTCTTACTTCTATTTGAAGTGATAAACTTCTTTTGTTTCAACTGTTAATATTATTCTGTCTTCTATCTAAATTGATTAATACATGTATATAATTTGTATATATGTGTGTATGTATTTGTTTGTCTTCTATCTAAATTGATCAATCTTCTTATTCTTTATCTCAAATAATACATGTATATATTTTGTATATATGTGTGTATGTATTTGTTTTTGGCATTGTACATATGTTATGGTTTGTATATGTATAAGTTGGGATATTGTGTTTTTGAGTTTGAGTTTGAGTGAATCATACATTCATTCGGAAAAAAAAAACCAATATGTATTAAGTTTTTCCATTAATTGATATTTCACCCTGTCAAATAAGTTTGACTGAATCATACATTCATTTTGAATTACTAAATACTAAGTTGTAGGATATATAAAGCTATTTTACTTCAAACTTGTTGATAAATTGGTTACAATATTATAATGTTCCAACTGTAAGTAATTTTTTTTATAAGTGAGTGTAGAAAGTTTTAAGTTCAAAGAAAACTATTAAAATTAGTTTTTATAATATAGATAATACAGGAAGTTTTGCCGGTGATATAATAAATACTAACTGAATGATTGTAAAACATAATCTAGCAACATATATCAATTTTAACAATATCTAAAATATGTTAAAACAAGAAACTTGTGACCTACAAAATAACAAGATCAAACTTATGCAACGGGATTTCAAATAACCATAACTTTTTTCATGCATTTAAATTTAAATATTTTATGTTGCAAATATACGAAAAACTTTAAAATAGACACAATCATTATAACATCAGCACACGGGCTTGAAATAGGGCATTGTGTTTCATATTAGTACTAAAAAAATCTTGTGAAATAGGACATTGTGTTTCATGTTAGTATTAAAAAATCTTCTATTTAAATCAAAGTCTTGCGAAATTTGTTTTTGACTTTTTGTAACATCCATTATTTACTTAAATATTTGTTATTAAACTTTTTAAATCTTACAATTCATATCAAATAAATCTTATTAATATTTGTTATTAATATATGCTTTAGGTTTTCTGTAATATTTAATAAATAAATCATGTAATAAAAACTCTTATTGCTTGGATATTTCAAAAGTACGATACATATGTTATTATACTTTGGGCATCTCAAATCAATATAGTTTTTAATACAAATAATTAAATAAATCAATTCTACATCAATCACATCCGACTTTCGTTTTGTAGAATCATGAATGGTCATATTTACGTTGATGCATTTTCGTTGCTACTAAACTACCATTTGTGGTATGTTTTGACATCCGTTCGTGTTGATTTCATTTGGAGGGACTCAAGAGCAAACAAACTCTTCATGGTTCTCATTGATCAAAATATATGTTTAAAAAAATATTTATATCTTATTTTCATTTTCATAATTTATCACAAGTATTTTTGTTTATAAAAATATTACATTTTTTATTAGAGAGAGAAATTGTTAGCAATTGTTCCACAACAAATGATGCGCTTTATTTATGGAGGGAATCTATTGGGTGGTGTGTTTTCTTTAAACCATTTCCAAATCGAACCAACCTATGCTGAGTATCCGAGATATCAAGAATACAGTTTATTACGTGGTGATTTGATGATTAAAATCAGCAATAACACACAGTTTAATCGTTTGGCCGATGCTATCATATCATGGTTTCCGGTTTTCCCATTGGTTCCCTCAATAAAAAGTTTAGTAGAAGATCGGACAGAGAGAAAAATGATGATCGGTAAATTTAATAAATTGTATATATTTTTAGCATTCTAAAGTTTTTAAAATAATAACAAGTTGTCCTTTTAATTATCGTTATTTTTAGATATTGTTGGAAAAATCATCAGAGACAAGCGAAACTATTCTCATTACGTTGGTTTACTGACGTTAACTTCTTTCACTTTATATCTCCAAGATGGGCCGTAAGTGTTTCTTATTATTATTATTATTATTATTATTATTATTATTATTATTATTATTGTTGTTGTTATTATTATTATTATTATTTTATTATTATTATTATTATTATTATTATTACACTAAAGCAAAATTAGGTGACTTTGGAAATATTTGATTATAAATAGAGGGAGTATAATAAAGATGAAACTACATATAACCGACCGAACACGCTATCAAATTTTGAGGACTGTCTATGCAATAGAGAGAAAGTATATAGTATTTGTTTCTCGGGTGAAATTGGTTCATTTGGATTCAAGTAAGTTTTTTCTAGAAAATTATAGTACTTGTAGTGCTATTAAAATACCTATATCAATACATTTTAATAATTTTTATCTTATTTTCAGTGAACATTTTGATATCAACCAAACTAAGCAACGTAGAGTTCCAACCGCGGATGCTGGAAGCATTTAACATCATAAATATGCCTAGAAGAATTTTTAATTCCGTGTGAGACATTTGGTGGTGTTTTTTTTTTTTTTTGAAGTTTTGACAACTTTTACGAGTGCGTTGCTTTTATTGTTGATCTACATTAATGTTAGACATATTATGTTGAATTTTTTCATGTATGGTTTATTTTTCTTGTGTTGACTTATAAATTGATAAATAATAATTTTTGGATATCTATGGAAATTTTCTTTTAATTATGTATAACTTTCTTCTATTGTGCTTTTGGATTACAAGTTGTTAGTATATTTGGTTATTTATTAAGGGTTGTGTTGCTTTTTGAAACACACACATACATGACTACTAAATCACATGGTCTACATTACAAAATGTTACATTCTTGATGATATAATATGTGCTTATTCTTAACATTTCCATTATAGTGTTCAATGGGAACTGTAGATAAGGGAAACGAAAACTGTGATGATTCCCAAAACCCGATAGATATAGAAAAAGGTATGTCGTTTATATGAGTATATGTTTTCATTTATAATATATAACTATTTATCCAAATAATATGTTTGTAGAAAATCTAAAAAGATACAATAGAAACTATTATGCACGAAAAAAGGAGAAAAACAAAAAGAGAAGGATAGCTAACGGTGAAGGATGTAGTCAACCTACAGCACTCACAAGTTGCACTACAATGGAGACAAACGAAACAAATATGAACGAAGATTCCTCTGTGAGTGTTATAAGTGCTGCTCAGAGGACGAGTACTTATAATAAAGAATATTATCAACGAAGAAAGGAACGAACTATGATGACAAAAAGAAGAGTATACGCCTTTCAAGAGGATCCGTATGATTTTGTTTACGAAAATATCCGTATGGAACATCGTATATTAAAGGCTCAAAACCCTTGTGTTTATTGTGGAGCAAAGCGACTACAATATGAATTCCCTACCTTTTGTTGCATGAGTGGGAAGATAAAACTGGCACACTCCCCTATTCCCACAGAGTTGCACCAACTCTTCACAAGGCAAGAGCAGCTAGAAGAAAGCTTCAGGTACAATATAAGGGCGTATAACTCAAACTTTTCTTTCGCATCACTAGGTGTAAATTTGGATAAAGAATTGGCCAATATGAATTCTGGATTTTACACTTTTTGTGCGCACGGAACACTCTATCATAATATCGATCAGTTAATTTCAAGGGATGGTAAATCGAGGTATTTACAGTTGTATTTTTATGACGGTGAAGCTGAAATATCACAGAGATCCTCCTGGAAGAATGTTGATAGAAGAATCATCCAAAAACTAACACGTATTCTAGCTTCGAATCCGTACGTTAGAACATTTAAACAGCTATCTGATCTAGGACCGCTTGATAATTATAGAGTGACTTTGAATGCATCGGTGGAGCTTGACCAAAGGGTGTACAATAAGCCTACCACATCTGAGGTGTGAATAGTAACATTTAACTTTATTCATTTTAAAATTAAATGTCTCATATTTATAATTATAGATATCATATTAATCACCATATTGAACTACACCTTTGCATAGGTTGCTGGTATTTGGGTTGAAGGAAATGACAACATCACTGCATATAAAAGAAGTATTATTGTCTACGGGAGGTCTAACTATAGTACTGAAATTCAACCTCACTTTGGTTGTTATGATCCTTTGTCGTATCCTTTATTCTTTCCCAATGGTGAGTCTGGATGGCATCCTAAAATACCAAGATATGGGGTGGCCATGGATGAAATTAATAGTGACAATGAAGACAATGATGAAGGTTCAGAAGGTACGCCTTTAACATTCTTTTACATATTTAAAACATGTAATAGGTATTGCCTTAAATATTTGGATATTAAATTTATATTTTTCACATAAATTATGATATCACAGGATCTACTTCAAAAAAAGGCAGAAACACTGTAAGTATGCGGGAGTACTATTGTTACAAGTTCCAGATACGGTCGAATGATAATGTGATTTTGATGGGAGGGAGATTGTTCCAGCAGTTTGCAGTAGATACCTATATAAAGATTGAGACTACACGTTTGGTTTTTGTTGAAAAGAACCAAACCAAAATTAGAGCTGATTTATACCAGGGAATTGTTGATTGTTTCAATGCCGGTGAGGCTCAACCAAGTAGGGTTGGACAGATTGTGTTACCTGCAAGTTTCATTGGAGGTCCACGTGACATGCGCCGAAGATTTCTGGATGCCATGGCTTTAGTTCAAGATGATGGGAGGCCTGATATATTTCTTATAATGACGTGCAACCTAAAATGGAAAGAAATTGATGATGAGTTATTGCCTGGACAGTCAGCTCAAGATCGACCGGACCTTGTTGCAAGAGTTTTTCATGCTAAGTTAGAGGATCTCAAGGTACAGTTATTGCAGAGACATATAATCGGTGTGGTGGGGTCATATGTGTATGTGATAGAGTTTCAAAAGCGTGGATCGCCACATGCATATTTCCTCTTAATAATGACCCCTGGATATAAGATGAATAATCCAGACGATTATGACAAACTTGTGTGTGCGGAAATTCCCGACCCAATAAGGTTTCCTGAAATGCATGATCTTGTCAAAAGTCACATGATGCACGGTCCCTGTGGTAGCTTGCAAGAAAAAAGTTCGTGTATGCAGGGTGTGCCAAAAATATGTCGTTTCAGATATCCTAGGCAATTCAATGAAAAGACATCACAAGGAGAGGACTCATATCCATTATATAGAAGGAGAAATAATGGAATTGAGGTTACTGTAAGAAATACATCATTGGATAACAGATGGGTGGCTCCATACAACCCGAAGTTGTTAATGATGTTTAATTGTCATATCAACGTTGAGGTTTGTTCGAGTATAAAGTCTGTGAAGTACCTCTTCAAATATGTTTATAAGGGCCATGACAAACAAGTTATCCATATTGATAAAGACCAAGAAAATGTTGTTATTAATGAGATAAAAAAGTTTCAAGACGCACGTTATGTGTCCCCTCCCGAGGCATTATGGCGAGTTTTTAGCTTTCCTCTTTCAAAAATCCACCCTTGTGTGATGGCCTTGCAAATACATCTCCCGAAGCAACAGTTGGTTAGGTTCAAAGACGGTGACAGAATGGAAGACATTGTTGATAGGGAGAAAGAAAAAGATTCAATGTTGACGGCATTTTTCAAGAAGAATAAAGAAGATTCCAAAGCGAGAGAATATTTGTATAAGGATTTTCCCAAACATTTTACATGGAATCGGAGCAACCATTGTTGGAGGACCCGGGAACATAAATCAATGGTTGGTCGACTTGTTTATGCTAATCCAGCTGAAGGAGAGAGATACTACCTACGCCTGCTTTTATGTCATATCACCGGGCCTACCTGCTTTCAAGATTTATACACAGCCAATGGTGTATTACACCCTACATTTCGAAAAGCAGCTCTTGAAAGAGGTTTAATAGAGACGGATGATAATTTATCACAGTGTCTTGAAGAGACTTCCTTATTTCAATTTCCCAGTGCACTTAGAAGGTTATTTGCGACGATGCTGATTTTTTGTGAACCAGGAAATGTTCGCAAGTTATGGGACGACCACTATGATTCTCTTTCTGAAGATTATAGGAAACAATATGGATGCGCCGAGCGAGTGCAAAATATGGTCCTCATCGACATTAGAGTCTTCCTAGAATCTATGACTAAAAAGCTTAGTGATTACGACCTTCCAAATATCAGTGCACACATCGATTTACAATCAAGAGGCTATCGTGAGGTACAAGAAGAATACTCTATAAATGTGGAATATGAAGACTTACATGCGCGAGACTCTCTCAATCCAGACCAGAAGTTTGCATATGATGAGATAATGAGGCATGCGGATCAAAATATCCCGGGTGTCTTCTTCATAGATGGTCCTGGTGGAACTGAAAAGACATTTTTGTACAAAGCTTTGTTGGCTAATATTCGTGCCCGTGGTCTTATTGCACTTGCAACTGCCACGTCAGGTGTTGCGGCTAACAACATGCCAGGAGGGAGAACAGCTCATTCACGATTTGGAATTTCGCTCAATCTTGATAATAACTCGATGTGCAAGATCACTAAACAAAGTGGGAAGGCTCAGATACTTCGCGAGGCAAAGGTAATCATATGGGATGAAGCAGCAATGGCTAAGAGGCAGGCAGTAGAAGCAGTTGATCGGACAATGCAAGACATCACAGATGAGAAGCTCCCTTTCGGTGGAAAGATAATGGTTATGGGAGGTGACTTTAGACAAGTGTTGCCGGTCGTGAGACGTGGCCCTCGAGCACAAATTGTCGACTCTAGCTTACGAATGTCACCTCTATGGGCTTCAGTTAAAAGGCTTCGATTAAATATCAACATGAGAGCGGTAAATGACCCGTGGTTTTCTGATTTTTTATTACGAGTCGGTGATGGAAAGGAGGAAACATTGGACGAGTCCTATATTCGTATACCTGATAACATGTCCATTCGATACACTGATAAAACTAAATCAGTGGACGCTCTGATTGATGCAATATTTCCTTCTTTGCAATCCAACGGCGCCGATTCAAAATTTATCATTTCGAGAGCGATATTGTCAACTAAAAATGAAAGTGTTGATGAGATTAATAATAAGTTGATCGAACGATTTTCTGGCGAACAAAAAGTTTACTATAGTTTTGATGAAGCGGAAGATGACAAAAATAACTTATACCCGATGGAGTATTTGAACTCGCTAAAAGTTAGTGGTGTACCCCCTCATTATCTTCGGTTAAAAACTGGGTGCCCTGTAATACTTTTGCGAAATATCGATCCTTCAAATGGGTTATGTAATGGCACCAGATTGATATGTCGAGCTTTCCAACAAAATGTCATTGATGCAGAGACAGCTGTTGGCCAACATGCTGGAAAAAGAGTGTTTTTACCAAGAATTCCTCTATGTCCGTCTGACGATGAGATGTTCCCATTCAAACTTAAAAGAAAGCAGTTTCCAATTCAACTTAGTTTCTCTATGACAATCAATAAAGCTCAAGGACAAACAATTCCAAATATAGGTGTTTATCTACCAGAATCGGTATTCTCACATGACCAGCTTTATGTGCGTTGTCCAGAGGAATATCACGTGTCAATACCAAGGTATTAGTAAAGCCGGAAAAAACGTTTCATAATGATGGAAACTACACATCAAACGTTGTGTACAAAGAAGTGTGATGTGATTAACAAGGTACAATCAACAACTTATTATTATACAATTTCTTCAAATATGTATCTTAGATGCTTATTTAATGTTTAATGCAGGGCTAGCAGATGAAGCAACATGATTACAGATTGATGTAGCTTATATATTAGACATGTTATAAATGTACAAAACTATATGGTTGTAGATTGTTGTTATTTATATATTGTTAAAATCAAGTATGAACTATCAGATGAATTATTTGAGATGTAGACTCTAACTTTTATCGTATTGTATGACTATACACCTAGCAAGAAACTATTTGTTGAAATGAACTATTCGACACATAATAGTCTACCAAATGGCCGTAATGAATAACTCACGTCTAAAGGAAACTATCTTCCGAAAAAAACTTTTCGTCGCCCGGCGCTTAGCGCGGGTAAACGGCTATATATATATATATATATATATATATATATATATATATATATATATATATATATATATATATATATTATCAACCTGTATCATTTAAAAATAAATAACTAATCATTTATATTTAATTGTTACATATATAAATATATATTTATTTTTTAGTTATTTGTTTTAAATTATTTTAGATTTTTTAATTTATTATTCTTATTACATAGAAACGCATGACTATATACTATTTGATTATTAAAAAAAAAAGATTATAAATAAAAAATAAAGAAAATAAAAATAAAAAGAAGGCCCCGTGAATTAAAGAAAAACAAAGTTGAGTTTAGTGTCTTGATTTTTCTAGGGAATGGTCTTTATTCTGGTATTCTATTTATATTTATAATTATATTGAATATATTGAAGTTTATATTCTATTTATATTTATAATTATATTGAATATATTGAAGGGTTTGTAAGAATCTCATCCCGATTCTTAGTCAAAATAGGATTTCAAGAACACTTCGACTTTTTTTTATTATGGCGTTTTTTAGTATAGGTTTTGTTTCAAACTAATAGGGGTGTTTATTCAAGGAAAAAAAACATTTTTTATTTTTTGAAAAAATTGATTATAAATAATTTATTATAAATTGTTTTTAATGAAAGTGATAATAGTTTCTAAAGGATGTTTTATTAGTAACACCGTTATAAATCTATTATACCATGTTTAGATAGTTGTAAAAAGACATTAACTTTTTTTATTTAAAATAATTAATAACTAAGAAAGAATTTTATTTTATTATTTTTTCCTATTTCATCATCTAATTTTTACAAGTTCAATCACAGCATCTACAATTTGCATTTATACTAAAAAAGCCATCAGTTTACATTTTTTTGCTAAAAACTCTACCGATAACACATAATTTTTAAAAAACATTATTTTGATTTTAATAGTCATAATTTTTAAAAAACATTATACTAAACTTTTTTTCGTTATCTATTTGTCATTGAACTATTAAAACTGTTCACATTTTACCCTTATGATCGGCTGTTCCCGGTCATAAGGATAAAATATGAACAGTTTCAATAGTTCAATGGTAAATACATAACGAAAAAAAGTTTAGTAACTAAATATGAACAAAATCGAAAATTCATTTCCATCTAAAAAGTTCAATGAATAAATGTGAACAAACCTCCTCTTGTATTATGTTTTAACAAATTATTTATTTTTGTTAAATTGTAGTAACATTTGTTGATGAAGAAATCTATAAAATAAAAAAAATTAAAAAAAAACAAAACAAAAACAAAACCCTGAAAATATATTTAAAAAAAACAAAAAACCAAAACCGAAATAAAAAACCAATGGTTTGACATTATGACCATTGGTTTGACATGCGAAATTTGTGACATCCCATTAATATATAGGTACAACATCGTCTGAACTCGTAATTCATATTAAGGGGTTAGAGTATCATCAAATGAATACGTAGTTACAACATCGTTTAAACTTGTAATTCACCACCTACAGGTTATGGACCTGCTGTTGTTTCCACTGGATTGTCTAGAATAATCCGTGATCGTCATCTATACTCTGGTAAATGACTACATCGCCACATTGTTGGTTAAGGTTATGGTATCTCCTTTCATCCTACATCACATATTCATCATTATCTATTTACCTAATTAACACCACCTTTCTATCATCATCTATCTCTCATCAATTTATTTCATCACACACCAACTATTTTATCTACCCATGTTTCATCCGCAACATATTTGTAGATATAAAATAAATATACCGTTTAAATCTTTTAAAACATGTATAAAATAGGTCATCCAGCATAGACAACAAGTATTCAAATAATATGCACACATAGCACGTAATTTATATAAAATACTTCATATCTATATGTAAGATGAAAGTAACTATATATACCATAAATGCTTCCTAACTTTGAACCAAGGTTTACTCTACTAAAGCTTTATATTCTCGGCTAACGTAGAAGGGTCCATATCTATCACACCAAAAACCTCAAGATAACTCTTCCTCTCACTCTACACACTCAAGCTCGCTAGGTTTCTCATTTATGGAAAAGATAGTCGCAATTAATGGCCATAAGTGCCTTTAAATATGGCTCAAGCCCAAAGATTTAGGGTTTCTGCCAACAGCACAGACTCGTCGAGTCCATTCATTAATATGAATCATCAGTCGCGACCTTACTCGACGAGTTGAGACGTTAACTCGTCGAGTCTCTCTTCTTAACTCAAAAGAAAAATACTTAAATGATGATATCTGAAAATCCGGATGTTACATCTTGCTTTTTTATTTCATAGATTTCTTGATCAACAATGTTGCTACCATTAAACAAAAATAAATAAAGCTAAAACATAATACAATAATAAGTTTATTCACATTTAATCATTGAACTTTATTGAACTTTTTAGAGAGAAACAAACTTTCAAATTTGTTCATATTTAATCACTAAACATTTTTTCATTATCTATTTGCCACTAAACTATCAAAACTATTCACATTTTACCCTTATAACCGGTAACAACCGATCATAAGGATAAAATATGAACAGTTTCTATAGTTCAATAACAAATAGATGACAAAAAAAAATTATTGACTAAATGTAACAAAATTCGAAAGTTCGTTACCCTTTCAAATCATTATCCCTCACACTAACCACAATTTGAAGTTCTAGTACTCTACATGTACCTTATTAAAAAATATTAATAAAACAAGTTATAAGTTAACATTTTCATATTAAAATAATCTTTTAATTGCTTGTATACAAACAATCAATTAATTTACTATAAAAACTATATATTATAACTAGTTTTATTAATTATTTTAACAAGTTTTAAAACAATGAAAAAAAGAGGAAACTAATGTGCTAAAACTATCTTACAGGGTTATGATGAATACATAACACATGGTTGTACTATACCGATTAAAGCCATTCAGTCAGCAACGTATTAGACGTATAATGACAGCCCAATAAAAATAATGATTTAGAGAAAAAGCCTTCATAATCAATGGTAGAAATGATTTTACATGATGATAACTTTGGAGCCAAACAAAGGCTACTTTGTTTAGCTTCTACAAAGTCTTGATTCAAATCTCCGTTCTTCTAAAACAATCACAAGGCTTTCGATCAAAAAAATTAACTTCCATTCCCGATTTGTCAAATACTTGCTGAAAAGTTACAATAAACAGATGTCATTTATCACGTTCAATAAGGGGATTTTATTGAAAAACATTACCAAAACAAAAACAACTTCAAAGATATGGTGAAATTCAAGTACTTTTATGATTCAAAAAACTATTAGAAAAATCTTTGCCTCAGAGGTAGTGACAATATTTGAGTATCATCATTATTTGTTCTGATTATACATATGAATGAGATGCATCATTGGCAAGGTATACTATCTTTACACAGAAAGAATTTTTAATTAAAAACCTTGACGAAGATGTAATAAAACATTATCATAAACATTTAAAAAGAAAATAACCATATGATCAAGCATCAGAGAGATTCCCACAGACAAATCATCATGTTCTAATAGAATACAGATGTCCCTGTCTGATCTATCATCACTTGCAACAAATTAAAAGTAGATAAACACAATAACTGCTATTTAAAGAATGTCATTCCATATAGAACATAAATAAATTGCCTCAGATTAAATTCTTTTCATTGCGTAAACTCAAAGTATATTTATAAACCATCATAGGCAAAAATTAAAAGAAAACTCTAAAGATAGCAAGAAAACAGACACGAAGTCGAACATTTTACAAAAGCTAAAATGAAATATTTTGTGGGCGATAATTGCATCAAAGAGATTCCCATTATAGACTTGGTCAATCCCTACTCCAAAACTGGAGTTCTGATGTCCCTGTCTTTTTATCATCATTTGCAATTGTATTATCACACAGACAGTAAAACATATGGATTTTAACAAAATAAACTGCTTAAACGCAATAAACAACAAGAAATTGATTAAAAAACACACCTAAACAAGATTGTTTGCCTAAAGATTTGGTTGCTTTCATGGCCCCAAGCATCAAAGTATTTTTAATACCGATCACTGGCAAAGAAACAAGATCGGCATGTAACGAAAAATTGGAGAACTGAAGAAGAAACGTAACGAGCAAACAAAGAAAAATGAGCGAATTGTGAAAGTTCTAAAGATCCGAAGATATAAATTAGGGTTTATGTGGTGATCATTATATATACAGGTCAGCTGTATCGCATATGCGAGTTTCTGGGGCGGGAGGGTTATATGTTTTGCTAGGGCACCGTTTCAAGTTCCGGGCCTGATTCTGTAAGTGGCTTTGCTTCTATTGATCATCGGCTAAAATAGCCCAATTAAAATTGAAAGATCCATTTTTTGTAACTTAAGGGACATATATTTTGCTAAATTTTAATAACGAATTATGTTTCTAAATGACGTAAGGTGTAACTTGGTGGTAATATCAAGCCTTAAGGTTTTTTGGGTTGTGACAAACCATGTTATTTGTAAAGCGTGATTTAATGCGGCAATTTTGTATATAATTTATAATTTTATATGTGTTTCCTACTATTATTCATTTTTATATACATATATGACTTAATGCGTCATTTTGTCAAAGCTTGGCGGCAAGTACAACCCTTGGAGTCATGACAGAGCCGTGATGAGATTTTTAGAACATTGATATATATATATATATATATATATATATATATATATATATATATATATATATATATATATATGGGTAAAGTAAATATACCTAACAACCTTATATAAGCTTAGGTACCTAACCACATTATACTACATTGTTTTGCATTATATTTCCATTGCAATCGTCTAAGGTTCTTAAACTTCAACTCTTAACTTGATTTACTTCCAAGATTTTCAGACATTCACCATTATATTCCTCCTACACCATTTGATTTGTAACGGTAGTATATGAAGCCCACTAGGGGGTCTCCGATAGAAAGACGTCATTTGAAGGAAGATAATGGTGAAAATCCAAAGATTTTGGAAGCAATCAAGTTACGAGGTTGAATTTTAAAAACTTTTGGTGATTACAATGCAAACATGATACAAAATTACGAGTATGATGTGGTTAGGTACCTAAGCTTATATAAGGTTGTTAGGTATATTCACTTTACCCATATATATATATATATATATATATATATATATATATATATATATATATATATATATATATATATATATATATATATAAACTATATTATAAAGCATATTAAACTTTTCTTGAAATTTAAGAGATACATGTTTTATAACTAATGTACAATTAAATCTTATTTCATTTTTCATATAGTCATGATGTTTTTCTATTAGTTAAGAAATGTATAATCATTAAAACTGTAAATTAACATTTTCTGAAGAAAAAAAAAAAGAAAAAAAAAAAAAAACATTTGTCAAAAAGGTAATAATTCCCGCCACCACTTTAGAATGGTGCACACCTAGTTAGATATTCAACATTATTTTATTTATATGACTAGATTTAGGAATTGATAACATTTTGATTAAACATTTTAATCTTTAATTTTTTTTATGCATATGTCGAAAACAATGTTTTAAATAAAGTTAGGTATGATTTAACGGCAATATCAAACATCAATCTTTTTATGAGTCATAACGAGTCACGTTGTTTATAAAGCGTGACTTAAAACGGCAGTTTTTTATACAGTTAATGATTTATGTATATTTTTTAATATTATTCTTTTTTAGATACATATATGACTTAATACCTTATTTTTGTTAAAACATGACGTTAAATACAAACTTTGGAGTTACAACGTGTTATGGCAAAGCTATAACGAACTTTTTGGAATATTGGTTAAAATACATCAAATTGTGTTCCTAATACTTAATTTTCATATCTTTTATGTTAATTTTTTTCCTTCTAAGTTGTATGACATAGGAAATTTGATTAAAGGATAATATTACATCTAACAATGATCCAATTTCATATTCTTTTTGGTGATTTTGGTTCCTCTCAACTTTATATCTAATTTCAAGCATATTAGTTTCTAACTTTCGTTATAATATTTATAGAGACCTCTGGGTTTAATTAATTTTAGATAAAACTGTAAAATTGATCACTGAGGTATGTATTTTTTTTAGAAAAGATATATAAACCACTAAATTTTTGGATTGATGATCGAGCAAGCTTGCTTGTAGTTTTAATCCCTCGGGAAAACTAAATATACTAAAACGAATTCTTAATACATTTTTAGTTATTTTTCTATTTACTGTATAGTATCATTAATAATAAATATAGGTCTCTCTCTCTCTCCATCTCTCTCCCTCTCCCGCTACCATGACATGCTCCAGGCTGATATCCGGGAGCATGTTAGTTTTTCAGCCTGCCCCATCCTGGACTCCATGATTGCCAAGGCGAGGGAGAGGGAGATAGATTTGGAGCATATCGGAAACGGGAGTCAGAGGAGGGACAAACAGGAGGGGCTTCGGGGAAGAAGCCCAAGGGATCAGATGGTAGGCCGAAAGGCCAGTCAGGACCGAGCCGCTGCAGGAAATACGGCAGGCCGCACGAGGGGGCGTGCAGGATGGGATCATCAGGCTGCTACAAGTGCGGCAAGACTGGGCACTATAGCAGGGATTGCACTGCTCCAGCAACAATTATTCAGACATCGGAGTTGTTGTGTTTCCACTGCAACCAGAGAGGCCACAAGAAGGCCAATTGTCCCCAGTTGACAGCTTCAGCGCCGGTGAAGGCGCCAGCTCCAACGACCCTGCGGATCACAAATGGTCGACAGGACAAGGTAGAGGCTCCAGTGGTGAGGAGCTGGGCATTTCAGCTGACCACCGAGGAGGCACGCGCAGCACACGATGTGGTGACGGGTATGATTCTTTACCTCTCGTTTATTTATATGATGTTATGATATTGATATGTACTCGGTATATGTATATGTGTTAGGATCGTTCCATGTGAACGGTATCCCAGTTCAGGTGTTGTTCAACTCGGGTGCGTCCCGATCGTTTGTGTCCCTTGCGCTTAGCAAGAAGTTTCCTGAGTCTTCGGGCATGTTGGATTGACCTTTGGAGGTAGAAATTGTTGATGATCGATCGGTGTGAGCATCAATGGTGTTTCGAGATTGCGTCTTGCGTTTGTTCGAGGAGCGCTACTTGGTAGATTTGGTTCCCATTCCGTTGCATGGGAACAAGGTGATTATAGACATGGATTGGTTGAGCCCTAATGGGGCAATGATAGATTGCGCACAACAACTAGTACGAGTCCGGACCCCAGGTGGGGGAGAGTTAGTGATTCATGGCGAGAGGCCACAGTGTGGACCCTCAGTCTGTTCAGCAGCAAGGGCTATACGATACCTTCAGCAGGGATGCGCAGGTTATGTTGCGTACGTGATGGATACCCGGGAGGCGGGTAAGGTGACTGTGAGCGAGGTTCCAGTGGTGCGAGATTTCACAGATGTTTTCCCAGAGGAGCTTCCTGGGATACCTCCGGAGCGACAGGTGGAGTTCAGGATTGACCTTGTTCCTGGTGCGGCTCCGATAGCCAAGGCACCATATCGGCTGGCTCCTCCTGAGATGCAGGAGTTGTCTACGCAGTTGCAGGAGCTGCTAGACAAGGGATTCATTAGACCAAGCAGTTCACCCTGGGGAGCCCCGATTCTGTTTGTGAAGAAGAAGGACGGGTCGCACCGGATGTGTATAGATTACCGGGAGTTGAACAAGGTAACGGTGAAGAACCGTTACCCACTCTCGAGGATTGATGATCTCTTTGACCGACTTCAGGGAGCATCTTGGTTCTCCAAGATTGATTTGCGTTCGGGTTATCATCAGATGAGGGTCAGGGAGGAGGATACGCAGAAGACCGCATTTCGGACGCGCTATGGCCACTATGAGTTCGTGGTGATGCCGTTTGGGCTCACCAATGCTCTTGCTGCGTTCATGGACCTCATGAACCGCGTATGCAGACCGATGCTGGATTGGTTTGTGATAGTCTTTATCAATGACATCTTGGTTTATTCCAAGACGTAGGAGGAGCATGAGGAGCATCTGAGAGAGGTTTTGGAAACCCTGAGGAGGGAGAGCTTGTATGCCAAGTTCTCCAGGTGTGAGTTTTGGTTGCGCAAGGTGCAATTTCTCGGACACCTTGTCAACCAGAACGGGATTCTGGTCAATCCGACCAAAGTTGAGGCCGTGATGAGATAGGAGGTTCCGAAGTCTCCATCTGAGATTTAGAGTTTCCTAGGATTGGCAGGCTATTATCAGAGGTTCATTCAGGATTTCTCCAAGATAGTCGTACCCCTGACACGATTGACAAAGAAAGTCGTAGTCTTTCGGTGGGGACCCAAGCAGCAGGCACCGTTTGAGACATTGAGACAGAGATTGTGCGAGGCGCCGATCTTAGCCCTGCCAGAGGGCGTAGAGGATTTTGTGGTTTATTGTGACGCGTCTATTTCAGGGTTGGGCGCGGTATTGATGCAGAGGGGGCATGTTATTGCCTACGCTTCGATGCAGCTCAAGCCTCACGAGGCGAACTACCCGACACATGATTTGGAGTTGGGGCGGTGGTTTTCGCTCTCAAGATTTGGCGGTATTACCTCTACGGGGTTTGGTGTACCATTTACACAGACCATAAGAGTTTGAGGTACCTCATGGATCAGCCGAATCTGAACATGAGGCAGCGTCGGTGGTTAGACGTGGTGAAGGATTATGATTGTGAGATCCTTTACCACCCGGGAAAGGCCAACATGGTGGTCAATGCGCTTAGTCGCACGGCGGCGCCGATCAGGGATATTTGCTTGAGGATGGCTGTGGTGACTCCTCTGTTGGAGCAGATTCGGGAGGCTCAACAGGAGGTTATCAAGGAGGAACATCGGAAGAGTGAGCGTGTGGTGGGTCAGGTTTCCTCCTTCGATTATGATAGTCGAGGACTATTGACACTACATCGCAGGGCCACCAATAATCCGATGTGGCATGGTACATCGAGCAGTGCTTGACCTGCAGGAAGTGAAAATTGGATCGTTACAATAACTTTCTAAATAGATATCGACTTATATATATATATATATATATATATATATATATATATATATATATATATATATATATATATATATGAAGGATCATTTGAGAACTCAAAAGTTTTCCGAGAACCCGACAATCAATTGTGAGCCATTAGATCAAAACAATGAAAGGCTAGGATGCTTAGTGGGGTTTTTGTAAATAGTTTGAAAAAAAATACATGGGGGCATCATAATTATTATGAATGAGGGGTATTTTAGTAAATAAATAATTCAGACCCCTTTCTTTCTCTCTCTCTCTCTCTCATCTCGACTATTGTCGTCTAATCGCCTCCTAGTCGTCGGAGATGATGTCTTCATCGGTGAGGTGGTCTAAGACGGAGACCAATCACTTGAACACGGAGAGGATATGGTGTAGTCACCAATGATGTTAAGAATCAGGTACGCGGATTTAAAACAATCAGTATCCTTCATATGGAAATCTAGTCTTATTTATTATTGTTAATGTTATCAATTGCCATGATTATCCAATTTTATGGATTTTTGTCCTACGGTAGTACAAGGAATGTTGTCTTGACCTGAAAGAGGGGATTTAAAGTCTCTGTTTTGCTGCACCAAGATGTGGAGATTTTATTAAGCTCATCCAACTGCAGATGACTTTTTTTTTTGGTAAGTATGTTTGATCTTTTTTGTTTATTCCCTTTATTTAAGCCTTGTATTGATGATGTTATGATGAATTACAAGTTTGAAAATTATCATATAATGATTTTGAATGCCAAAAACATGTAATTCATCAAATATATATGATTCACTTGTGATTTACATGTGATTCACTTGTTATTTACATGTGAATCACATATATGATTTTGAATGCCAAAAACATGTAATTCATCAAGTGAATCATATATATGATTCACTTGTGTTTAACATGTGATTCACTTGTAATTTACATCTGAATTACATGTAATTCATATGAGAATTACATCTTATTTAACCACCAAACTACCACCATCAAATGTTCATATGCATATATAATTCTCATTTAACCACCAAACTACCACCATAAACTTGTTTTTTTACATAAGATGACAATAACACAATGTATATTAGCATAACTTGCATAATTTACCAAAAGTTCTTAAACTTAGTCATTATAGTGTTTTACAAATATTATTGTGATTATTTGTTTTGTTTGTTTACATATATTATGCAAACTGGAATTGAGGATTTGAGCGTCTGACATATGATGTGAAGAAAGGAAGTAGTAGTAGTAGTAAAAGTTATTTAAGTTTGTTTTTACGGTTGTCTAAGTGTTGCTGACATTGTAATGGTAGTGTGTATAATGATGTTGGAAATTGTTTTTATGTAAAACCAAACACAACAAATATTTTTCTTGTTGATGTTATTGTGATGTTTAGTTGTTGTTTACCTTTATCCTTTTGTAAATTCATAACCATTGTATGTTAATGTTCTATTTACTAATGTTTTCACAATGATTAAAGGCAATTTCTTAATATTGATTTCTCTTAACAATCTGGCAGTTTGTTAATATGTATTTTGATTATTGAAATCATTATATGAGAAATTTGATTCAGGTTTCATAAACATTAGGACAAAAGCTTGTGAGGTGTCTCAGAGAGAAGATTGTCTAAATGAGATTGTATAGGTATGTTGGTGGTTTTATTATATTATATATGTTTTATTAGATGAGAATTATATATGTATATGAACATTTGATGCTAGTAACTTGGTGATTAAATAAGATGTAATTTATATATGAATTACATGTGATTCACATGTAAATGACAAGTAAATCACATGTAAAATACAAGTAAATCACATGTGATTCACATGTAAATCACATGTGATTAACATGTAAATTACAAGTGAATTACTTGTGAAATTACATGTAAATCACATGCAATTCACATATGAATTACATGTAATTCACATATATTTTACTTTGTAATTCACATGTAAATCACAAATGTATTTACATATGAAAAAATGTATTCACATGTAAATCATTAGTATAATTTGACATATGATTCACATGTAAATGACAAATGAATCACATGCAAATTACAAGTGAATTAATTGTGAATTTACATGTAAATCACATGTCATTCACATATGAATTACATGTAATTTCATATATTTTAATTTGTAATTCACATGTAAATCACAAATGTATTTACATATGAAAAAATGTATTCACATGTAAATCATTAGTAAATTACATGTATTAATGAAAAACTAATCAATATTTTTTATAAATTTGAAACATATCTTTGCTTCGCAAGACATCATTTGGCTTGGATGTTTTTTTTTTGTCTGCCTTCTACTCCATTCAAAGTGTCAGCATTTTTCTTATCTGGTTCACCAGCCCTATTACATATCACATACTTGTATTGTAAAATACCATCAATCATTTTACTTGATGTAATCCTACAATCAAATCCAACTTTCTTTGCATATATTTGGTAAAACTGAATTCCATGATCTAATGTTTCAAACACCATATCTTTCTTTGGCAGGAATGATTCATCAACTATTGGGATCCACTTAATTGTTTTTGTGCCACAAGGAGATTTTACTTCTATGTAGCTTAATTCATCTTCATCTTCTGATTCAAAATGTTTTGCTGCAAAGTAATAATATTAAATCAAATCATATATAGGAAAACACGTCATTTAAAATGAGATTGTATAGGTATATTGGTGGTTTTAATATATTATATATGTTTTATTAAATGAGAATTATATATGTGTCTATGAACATTTGATGGTAGTAGTTTGGTGATTAAATATGATTTAATTCACACATGAATTACATGTGATTCACATGTAAATGACAAGTGAATCACATATGAATCACAAGTGAATCACAAGTGAATCACATGTGATTTACATGTAAATCACATGTAAATTACAAGTGAATTACTTGTGAATTTACATGTAATTCACATGTAAATCACATGCAATTCACATATGAATTACATGTAATTCACATATATTTCACTTTGTAATCCACATGTAAATCACAAATGTATTTACATATGAAAAACTGTATTCACATGTAAATTATTAGTATAATCTGACATATGATTCACATGTAAATGACAAGTGCATCACATGTAAATCACATGTGATTAACATGTAATTCACATGTGATTCACATATGAATTAAATGTGATTCACATGTAAATTACAAGTGAATTACTTGTGAATTTACATGTAAATCAGATGTAATTCACTTATGAATTACATGTAATTCACATATATTCTACTTTGTAATTCACATGTAAATCACAAATGTATTTACAAATGAAAAAATGTATTTACATGTAAATCATTTGTAAATCACATGTATTAATGAAAAACCGGTCAATATTTTTTTATAAATTTGAAACATATCTTTGCTTCGCAAGATATCATTTTGCTTGGGTGTTTTCTTTTTTGTCTTCCTTCTACTCCATTCAAAGTGTCAACGTTTTTCTTATCTGGTTCACCAGCCCTACTACATATCACATACTTGTATTGTAAAACTAGGTGTGAGACCCATGTATTACATGGGTTTAATTAAAAAAAATATATGAAATTTTAACAATTTGAAAGTTTGAATTTATAAGAAAAATGAAAAAAAAATGAATTATTAAAATTATTGAAACTTTAATGTATTGAATATATACATATATAAACCATTTCTAATAAATATTTTACATATATATTACCTTACACATTAAATGTGAAATTTTAATTTAATAAAATGAAAAATACAATAAAATGACAAGTGGAAAATAGAAAACTTAAAAATTTTAGAAAATGCCAAGTGTCCAAATGAAGGAGAAGAAGACATGTGACAAAAAAACCTTCATTTATTATAGTAGATACCATCAACCGTTTTACTTGATGCAAGTTTGCAATCAAATCCTGCTTTCTTTACATATATTTGGTAAAGTTACCAAATGTGACATCCCCAAAATCTCGGTCAGAAAAGACTGATTTCATCTATGCTTTATAAAATAATTTCAGAGTAAATCCTTTTGATTTAAAAGAGTTGCGGAATTTGTTCCCAAAAAAAAAATATGATAAAATAATATTTATCAAAGCATTTCATCAAGAGATGCATTTTCATTATATAATCAAAACTCGGGATGTCATGTTCCGATACAGACCATATAGCATAAACGATAACATTACAACTTATTCAACAAATATATACATATACAGACTTGTAAACAAAACAACTCGATGATTCATCTATCTTATGTCCTTGCGCCATTTCCTGTAATACAAATAAAACTGAGTGGGTCAGGCTTGGGAGTCTGGTGAGCATATAGGGTTTTCAACCCACAATAAATAAACTATATTTAATTTCACCAACCAACAATAACCCGATTACCCATTCCCGTTATCCTCACTTTACGTCCCTAAAACAACATCTATCTCAAGGGACTTAATCTAGGATTTACATCGGGATGGACATTACTGCTAAGGGGTTTCCTCAACAATAGATATCCTAAACGCAACCATGAGGGGGATAGAGTACACCGGTGAACACATCGTTCACAACACCTACAGGTTATGAACCTGCTAGCATTCCACAAGACTGTCTAGAAGGATTATGTGGTCGTTATCCATACTCCGCTGAATAACTAGGTTAACAACAACAACATCGAGGCCTCTCATCTGTTTATCACACATCAACTATCTACCCATGTTCTACCAACATATTAGTAGATAATATATATATATATATATATATATATATATATATATATATATATTTATACATAGTTTAAAACCTGTATAGCATGTTCAATCAATACATATTCCGTATAACAGATGAGGCACACACACAACACATATCTCATAGAGAATAAATCAGATCTATTAGATGGAAGAAAGTGAATATACATTCACGCATATAACAACCAAATATACACATAACACGTATTTCGTATAAAATACTTCATAATTATGCGTTAGAAGAAGGTAATTACACACTCACTTGATCAGAAGATGATGGACGGCACTACGACTTGCAGAAGTAGTATTCTTCAGTAGATCTGGAAGATCTCCACAAAAATCGAACTCCTCGCGGGCAGAGCTTCGGCTTGGGAATCGCACTTCTCGGGATCTTCGGGAGCGTAAAACTTCATTCTTAACTTGGATATGAGATTTGGGGTGTCGGGATGGATTCGGGGGTTTACATGCAAAGTTTCGGCGCGAAAAAGAGAAGAATTGAGCAAATATGCCCGGAACCCTTGCATCCTATTTATAGGAGGCTGAAGCCTCGCAGTATGCTGGTCGTACTGCCTTACACGGGGCGTAAGCCTCCGAAATCATCACTGCATGTGTCATCTGAAGAACTCGAGTGCGAGCTGCGTCATGCTTCGTGGTACGCTGGGCGTACTTCGGATATGTCCGGTGACTCCTCTTCGGATAATATCGGATATAATAAATAAATTTAAATATTAATTATTTAATAAACTTTGAAAATTCATATCTTCTTCATACGAATTCCGTTTTCTTCGTTCTTTATATCCACGCGTAGGTGAGACTACGCTCTACAACTTTCATTTAGACCCCATCGGCTAATTTTGATTTTATTTTTATTATTTATATTTAGTAGATCGGGACAGGAAAACTCCGTTATAAATTCATAACTTCTTCATCCGACGTCCGTTTTCACCTATCTTTTCATCATTTCACTACAATTAACGATATCTTCGATTCTCATTTAGATTGTTTAGACCAACAATCACTCGATCTCGAATCGAGTATTCGGGCTACATACTGCTAAGTCGAAACTTCAGAAAATCATAACTTCCTCATACGAAGTCAGATGTGAGCATTCTTCTTATGCACGCTCTCGGTTTAACGAACTCTACACCATTCGTTTAGATCACTAAGGCTAAATATCGCTCTAACGTAAATTTCACTTTTTACGTCATTTAGCGTTGCCGGTTCTGTCGTGAAACTTCGACATGTCATAACTTCCTCGTTATAACTCGGATTTCGGCATTCTCTATATATTCGGAAACCTCATTTCAACTACTACAACATTTCCCATTGATATCAACTTTATCTAACATTTTATTTTGACGCTTATTTTTATTCTTGATTACGTTAAGACACAATTAAGCACAAAACACATAATACTCAAATAATACACTTTTATTATTTCAAAACGGGTTACAAAGGTTAACCTAGACTATTATATCAACATTAATGACAAGCCTAGAAACACAGGCATTACACCAAAATTGCCAAAAGATCTTCTTTAAAGAAGTACAAAAAAAGACAAAAAAAATGTCCCTCGTTGTGATAAAGAAACTGCAACAAGAGGAAAAGATGTTGAAATGCCGGAAACAAATGATAAGAAAGTAAAGGATCTTAAAAAGGTTGTAGGTACACATAACAAAAAACAAGAGGAACACAAAAATGCCCTTGTGAAAGACAAACAAAGACAATATTTAAAAGGATGTAAGTTATATTACATATTTATGAATAATATATATTTGATTATTACAAATTATTAATAATTTTTTTTAATTATATTCAGGTGTGGAAGGAAATAATGTTGATAAAGAAGAATGAAAAAATGATTAATAAGCATCTAATCTTGACACAAGGAAAAAATGAGTATGTATTTCTAAATTATTTCTAATCTTGAACAAGGTAAAAATGTAGTGAAATTATGAACTTCAAAAATGTTTTATTTTGAAATAGAATTGTTTAATTATGAGATGTTTTTATTAATCACATATTTTATTCATATGTGAATGTCAATTAGACATTATTCATGTGTTAATTTTGAATCAAATATAAATGACATATTCGATTCATATGTGAATGTGAATCATAATTTGTTTGAAATACTTCAACCACATATTATTCATATGTGAATCAAACATAATTATGGAGAAGTAACTCATTTCGTATTCCTTTTTAATTCACATCTTATTTAGTATATAATCCAGATAAGAATCATATGTGATTCAGATGTGATTAGCACATGTAATTCAGATGTGATTAGCATGAGAATCATATGTTATTCAGATGTAAATCAACTTGTGTTTTGTATATAATTTATATATTCACATGTTATTTATATATTATCCACAATCAATTCATATATAATTTGGCTAATTTCCATGTGGCGCATTAAATGTAGTCTAAAAGTAAAATTATAAAATATGTTAAAAAAATATTATTGTTATCAATATATCTTAAAATGTTAAAAAAAAAGGTATTAACTAGAATAAAAAGTATTACTTGTATCTCATATTGTTTCTTTTTTCTGCTTCTTGCTTCTTTCTTAATTCATCTTCAATTCTTTTTGGACAATTTCTTATGTCATGCTTTTCATTTGGAGTGATTTTCTTTTCACAATAAGTACAAAATCTTGAATTCTTCCCAACATTTTCCATTGTTATTTCTCTCTGGCTCTTAACTCTCTTTCCTGTTGCCCATAATTTGTATGTAATCTCTTTTGGATTCTTTATTGTAGGTACATATGGCTTTGATACTCCAATCATTGAATCCAACTTTTCCTTTTTTGTACGATTATCTTTCTTTGGTGGATTTGATTTAACTTTGGTTAGAATTTCTTTCCGCCATTAAAGAAATTGAGTCATCGCTTCAGCATCATGTCCAATAACATTGATACATTCTGTGACTATAGAATATGCATCTTGTATCATTCTTTCACATCCACTAATATTGTCAGCAATACCATGACTTTTTTTTATCAATTCCTCATGTCTTATTATACTTTTCTGCCATCTTCTCAACATATATTTTGATGGTATATTTTTTTACAAAATTTGATTTCATAACACATAATATATGCCTTTATAAAATTCCATATTGTTCAAATACCAGACAAGTACATTTATATGTTCTTCATTTGGAAATACCTTAACCTGGAAAATATTTATACAAGACACATGTTAATTATATTGTTTTTCATTTAAATTTATACTATTTTATAACTTAATCAAATAATATTTTTCATTTTAATAACAACTGAATTAATTGTTTATGAAATTAAATTCAGATTTTAATCACAGGTAATTCACATATTATTTACATGTGATTCACATGTAAATCACATATGTTTTTCACATGATTTACATGTGATTCACATGTAAATCATATGAATTAGATGTGATTCATATGTAATTTATATACAATTCACATATGAATCACATGTGTTTCACATATAAATAACATGTAATTAACATGTGATTTATATGTAATTGAAAAGTAAATCATATGTGATTCACATATGAATAAATTGTATATAAGATTAAATAACATGTAGTTCACATATGAATTTCATTCATAAATAAAGTTATTTAATAACATACACACCTGGTATTAAAATTGCTTTCTGTTGTGACTTTTGAAAATATATGAATTTTTGTTGAAGAACACACTTCTGTTTGTATATTTTCATCCATTATTTTCTCAATAATAAAGTATGTTTTATGATCTTGAACTCTCTCATATGGTGTGGCTGAGCATGTCCAGACAGAATCTTCTATTTATTTTTGAAATAATTTGAATATATTATGTGTGTAGAACTTTGATGCTTGTACTTCAAATTGAATATTTGTTTAAATTGGTGGGTTTTTATTTTTGGAATTAAAGTCGTTTGTTGATTGAAGATTTCTTTACTCATTCATTGCAGATTCAAATTTGCAAATGAACATAATTAGATTTGAATCTTTTGACATGAATCTTTTGAAGAAGCTATTTACACTCTCTGATCTTGATGTTGTCCTCATCAGCCCTAACAGTGCAGTATCTCTAAAATAAGCCGAAATCCAACTTGTTCGAATATTATACATCTCTTTCAGCCATTTGTTATCTTCTAGTTTTATATCTTTTTATTAGATACTTCTACTTTTCTTCAAATATATCCGGATCAATACAAGAATTCCAAATTAGACCTTCCATTCTTTTCTAAAGCTAGTCTCATTTATTATTTTTGCTGAAACCTACAAAAATAAAAGGTTACATTTAATATATAAATGGAAAACATGATATTTAATGTTCACATATGAATGTTGTTTTAGTATTATAATAACACAGGTGATCAACTACACTTTTGGTGACGATACAGAGTTGGTTTTTAAGTATGTTTTATTTTTCATATTTTTGTCGCCTTTATACAACTTGATTTTCTTCCTTAATACATTTATCAAGTATGTAGAGATTCACATGTAAATAACAAGTGAATCACATATGATTCACATATGAATCATATGTAATTCACATGCAAATTACAAATGAATCACATATTAATCACATGTAAATAACAAATGAATAATTGGTCATATATCAAGTATGTAGTGAATCATTAGTCATAATAATTGATCATACATGCACGTATATAGCTCTGTATACAGTTATGCAAACAAATCCCAAAAGTTCAATGCTTTCATCTGTGACTGAATAAATGGGACATTAAAAAAAGTTTTTAATCAAATTATAAATGAAAACTTATTTAAATATTATAATACAATTTTACATTATCTGTTAATTTCTTTCCAATGTGCCACATGCAAAGACGATGAGTTGATTCATTAAAAACGGTTTCTACAGCTTTAGCCATAGCTGAATCTTGATTAATGACCACAACATTAGGTTGTCTACCAAAGCAATTAAGAAAGCATTTGAGAAGTAGGGATGTCAAAAAGTCCCGTGGGATCCCGTTCCCGTGGGGCCCCCGTCCCGTTTGGGGGATTTTTTTTTTAAAAAAAATGGGGAGCGGGGGCGAGGGTGGGGGCAAGGTTAACCCCCGTTTTATTTTCAGGGGCGGGGGCAGGGGTAGGCAATCCCGTCCCGAAACCCCCATGGGGATCCCGTTAATAAATTACACATATATTTACATATATTAATTATATAAATATAATAAACAATTACATGATTTTAAACTTCCAAAATTCATCAAAAACATGTTTTTAAGTTGTTAGTATAATGTTTTAAAATGCTATAACTTTTTTATTTTTAACATGTAAAATTCTGCTATAAATAATTATTTGTTACCTAAAACATAACTTCTTTTAGCCTAAATAACAACTTCTTTCATCCTAAAAAAAGGTAGCCCAAAATCAATCGGGGGCGGGGGAACGGGGACGGGGGTAATAAAGGGGATTCGGGGGTAGAAAGGCTAAACATTCCGGGGGTGGGGGCGGGGGCGGGGGTGGGGGATGCACTCCCCGTCCCGTTTGCCCCCGTTGACATCCCTATTGAGAAGCCATGTATAAAATTATGTTGTTTCTTTAGCTAGCAAACCAACACCAATGGAGACACATCTTTTATGGTTATCAATTGCAGTCAATGGAACAAATATCACATTATATCTGAAAATCATTAAAATATTTAACATAAATACTAAATGCAAATATTTTAATATATAAATATTAAAGAAACTAAGTATTATTTACTTGTTTGTTTTGTATGTAGCATCGAATGATACCATATCATAGAATTCTTTGTAGTTTCTTTTTGCTATTGCATCTGCCCAAAACAGTGCCCTTAGCTTATTATCCTCAAACAAGTAATGAAAAGTGAAAGAAGGCACATTTTTACGTCGTAGTGTTAAAAGATTTATCAACATATTTGCATCACTATCTCCTATATAGCAATTTAAGTCTCTTGAAAAAAATTTGTAGTCAATTTCTTTGCACCTTGTTTACTGTAACCACCCTTTAAACCAGTAACCATGCTACGTGCTTTGCTTGCTCCTATATTTGATGTGGTTAACTGAGTTATAATTGTCTTGTCATAATGATCCAACTTTCTTTTTGACTTTGACATGTGCACTGTACTGTTTGTGTAGAGCTCATGATTGTGTTTTTCAACAAATGTATTAATGAAAAATTGATCAATATTTTTTATAAATTTGAAACATATCTTTGCTTCGCAAGACATCATTTGGCTTGGATGTTTTCTTTTTTGTCTGCCTTCTACTCCATTTAAAGTGTCAACATTTTTCTTATCTGGTTCACCGACCCTACTACATATCACATACTTGTATTGTAAAATACCATCAATCATTTTACTTGATGCAAGCCTGCAATCAAATCCTGCTTTCTTTGCATATATTTGGTAAAACTGAATTCCATGATCTAATGTTTCAAACACCATATCTTTCTTTGGCAGGAATGATTCATCAACTCTTGGGACTCAGTCAATTGTTTTTGTGCGACAAGGAGATTTTACTTCTATGCAGCTTAATTCATATTCATCTTCTGATTCAAAATGTTTTGCTGCAAATTAAATAATATTAAATCAAATCATATATAGGAAAACATGTCATTTAAAATCAAAGTAATATTTTAGTTACAATCAAGATTAATATTAATAGAAACTTACCTTCATTATCATTTAACTGGGATGTTGAAGAAATTTGCTCATCCTCTTCAATAATATCTTTGAAAAATGCATCTTCAATATGTATATCATCATTGTTTATGTTAAATTCACTAGATTCTTCATCAACATCACCTATTAAAATCATATGTTTATTTATCATCAGTGTATGTAATTAAAATGAAAATTATGTTTGAATACAATTTGATTTACATAGAAACATATATTATTCATATGTGATTGACATATGAAACAAATATAATTCACATGTAAATCATGAGTAAATCCATGTAATTCACATATAAATTACATGTGATTCACATGTAAATAACAAGTATATTACATGTGAATTCATATGTGAATTACATGTAATTCACATATGATTCACATATAAATCACAAATGTATTGCATATGAAAAAATGTAATTCACATGTAAATCATGAGTAAATCACATATACTACATCTTTGTCAAGAACAGGTTCCTAGAAATTGAAAGTGCAGCTTGGCCTGATATTGAGACAACTGCTATCTCTTCTAATGTCAGGCGTAATGTTGGATCAGTATGTAACTCCATACTTTCATGCTTGAATCAAATTAGTTGACATGATTACAATATTATACTTGGTTTATTCCATATGAACTCTTCTATATACTTCATAATCAACAATATTAATTGATAATTTTTCAGTTTTTACGAGTACTTGCGAAAGAAAATGATGGAAGTGCTTCTAAGGAAGTGTCAGAACAAGAACTTGCATTATCCGAAGCTGTAGATGCAATGGTATCAAATATAGAAACATCTCAAGAACATTTTGAGCATAAAAAAGAAAAGCATCGCTTATATGCACATTAATGGCGTGAAAAATTCTCAGTTAATGAATCAATGGCTGAAACAAATGAGCACCTTCATATATGAATCAAATGTAATTCAGGTATAAATCACATGATTTTTTAATGAATCAACTATGAATAACATACGACTTATATATGATTCATATATGAATATGTGATTCATATATTATTCATATGTGATTTTAATATGAATATCAATTAAGTAAATTTTAATACCATACATTTATTATTAAAAAAATTATGAATCATTACCTACTAAAAAATTTATGTCGCTTTGCAGATTTTCAATTATTCTTCCTGAATCCATTAAATTGTTGAAAAAAAAATCTCAATTTACATTCAATAAAACAACGTATTAGAAATCCGAATGCTATTGTATTTAAATATCCAAATAAAAAGTAATGAATGAATGAATTGTATGAATTTACATTCGGTAATATGTTTTTCCTTCATTGATATAATCGTAATGAATGAATCGTATGAATTTAAGATAATATCATAACCTCGAAAGAAATCAATGACGAATCGTATGAATTTTTCTTTGGAATCGATCTCGAATTTGCATTAACAGCGACAACTATTCGATCGATGTAGATTTTATATGATTTCGTCATTGATTTCGATAATTTTGAAGGTTAGAAGTTGATATTTTGGAAAGAAAATTATACAGATGTTGTAGTTACGTAATTAAAGTAATAAAAAACGTAAAAGACAATCTTACCCTTATGATCTTAAATTCAATCCAACGGTCCATGTTTAGTTCTCGGGAAACTATAAGTTCTCAACCGATCTCAATCTATATATATATATATATATATATATATATATATATATATATATATATATATATATATATATATATATATATATATATATATATATATATATATATATATATTAGTATTTACCACTTTTTCAAATAATATGTGACATATAGTTATGTATATAATATAAATTAATAATTTATTATTTATTTGTCTGTTTGCTTTTGATGGACCAGTTTTTTGATAAAAACCGCACCGTACCGATAACTTCGTTTTTTTTTTTTTAAATTAAATCCGCACCGTCGGTTTTTGCATTGGTTTCGGTTGGTTGGTTACGCTTTCTTTCGGTGTTGATAGTTTTTTATTCAGTGGTTCGGTTTTTGCTCACCCTTACTATAAAGGGTTCCACTGAATCGTTTTGCCGTTTAAAAAAAAAAAAACTGAAATGATACATATTATGCACCGAATGGTCATTACAATACTAAATTTCAAACATAGAAAATTTCAACGCCTTGTGATCAACATCAACAAGGTAGCATGTTTTTCTCCGTCGGTTCGTCTTTGTTTGGCTTTCCTTCTGGGTTCATTATTAGAATCCTTTACTTAGATATCAGTAAAAAATAAGAAAACTACGTTAATAAATATGTTCATACCAATGCAGTTTTCGAGTTCTTAAGAAAACAATGCTTTCAAGTTTTAAGGCCAGCCCCAAGCTAAAACAATAGAACCCATAGATTCAGAACTTGTTAGCTCAAGGACCCACACAAAACACCCTCTCTACAAATAGGCATCGCCGGAGAATATGAAGATGGCCATCGTCAAAGCAGGCTTCGGTCACCGTTTTCAGGTCGCATGCAACACTCTCACCAGGTCGTCATCAAACCTACCACCACTTCTTATAATGCGTTAATTTCCAGCATTGGGGCTAGCAGGTGGTATAATGCTAGAGAGTCTGATATTTTAATTGCACCACTGGTGGACTTTGTTCATGATGAAACTCATTCTGTATCACTATATATACACCGAGATCATAAGTTGGCTAGATATCAGTTAAGCAAGAAGTGTTAATCAAGATCGATCCAGTCTTTCTCTTCTCTAGTCCTTAAGTTAAGTACACAGGTGGGATTGATCAGTCCACTCAAAAAAGATACAAATGAGAAAAGTCTTGCAAACGTTAATAAATACTATATCTAAACATTACTTCATGATTAGCATACAACATTGAGAAAAATTACTAATTAACATTGTTCTATTGATTACAGGTAGGTGAGGTTGGTGTTTCTTTAGGTTTTTGGTTCCGCATAATGTGGCAGGAAAGGGCAGCGCTCACATCACCCAAAACCAAAGATCTTGTGACCCTATATATTTTGCAGCTCTACAAGTTTAATGTTGAATGATTGATTTTCATGTAATATCAATGCAAAACCACTTGAAAGAATATATATATAAAATCATATCTTATTCAAGATAAACATAGATACACATGCCGTTCAAGAAAAAAGAAACATATGGGAAATCACAGAAGAGCATCTTCAATGAGCTTCAAAAACTCTTTGGAATTAATCTTCTCATCTTTATCAACATCATACCCATCAATCATTCGTCTACACTCACTTTCTGATATGCATGAACATCCAGATTTGGAAAGAACAAGTTGCAACTCATTTGCATCTATGAACCCATCATTGTTTGTATCGAACACACCAAATGCTTCCTTCAGTTCATCCAATGTTGGCTCGTTCTCATGGAATAAACTTGTTATCTCCTCCACGCTAGTAATTATTTTTATATCTTCATCATCGGACACCATACCCAATCTTTCCATAATTATCCCCACATCTACTTCTAACAACTTATCTTCAACAATTTCATCATGGCTAAAATGGATGGTATAGTGGAAGGCAACAGCTGGATTAATTACTGCAGAAATGATGGTATGCATAGTACAGAAAAACCACCGCGTGGGCCCCTCTAACAGGGAATACAAATCACGTAGTAGCATTACCCACTCTACAAAGTATTTGAATGATCGTAGACGGGTAAGCCACATATCCCTTGCGGTCATACCTGCTACTGTTGATGAAAGAGACGATGTTATCCCGATCTTATGATCTTTCATAAGATGATAATTGGAAACACAGATAGAGATATTCATATTTAATTTGTCTTTGGGAATCGATGACCGGTGCTATATATATGGAGAAAATTATTGTGAAAACATTCTACACATTAAAGGATATATATTAAGAAGAATAAGCTCACTGCATTTGGATAAGAAATTATTCCAAGCACTTGAAGGACAAGACTTGTTTTCTTAGTTTTTAAATGGGAAGTCACTAATTAGTTCTCTTGGCAATTTCTACGAAGAACCTAAAAAATACGACGAATTAAGTTGATGAATTCAAGACCAAAGACGATGAATCCGAGGCATAGAAGATAGTCCAAGTGAGAGTTATGTTGTCTCACTTGTTGCAACTTCAATTATAATAATAATTGCAACCGTACGAAATTTAACACTCCAACGATAGATACACAGGAAAACTGCTGAACCAGAAAAAACATAGAATATAGTTGCAATATTTTTCGAGAACTTGTTGTTGAATATTTTGAAAACGCGCTTAAATTTTCCGGGTTGAGATTCGCTTGCAACACCGTGTTTAAAATTTAAAGATCGGTGAGTGCTATTTTTCGCCGACGAGCTTTCTCCGTTGATTTAATTTTTTTTTTCTAAAAACTTAGTTTTGTTTATTTTCTCCGCTAGTACATCCTTGTTGGTTGATTTTCCGCTTGAATACGCTCACTTTCTCTCTTTGTCCCTCCCAGTGGTCGACGAAGTTGGACGTCCGGTAGACCCTCTCCCTCGGTGGCATTGAACTCATCATTGAGGTCGAGGCTAACACTAATGTCCGTCTCAGAAGTGTTTGCCTTTTTGTTGGAGGTAGATCCCTAATACTCCGTATCACGATAAAGAACCTATTTTGTTACGACAAACTTCCCACATTTTTTGGTTGCTGAATGGTTTACCATTGTTGGTAATTTTGTATTGGTGCAATGTCGTATCAGGATAAAGAACCTATTTTGTTACGATAAACTTCCTACACTTTTTGGTTGCTGAATGCTTTACCATTGTTGGTAATTTTGTATTGGTACAATGCGGTTGTTAAAATATTGAAATCGTTGCTATCACTTTTATGCATATTTTTAAGGTTGTCAAATACGTCGTTAAATTTGGTGCAAGCCACTCAAAGGTCACGCCATTTTGCACTGACCGCCTCGTATGTCCGGTTCGTTTTTCTTCCTAATAACGCGTGGAAGTGGTCTAAAACATGATTCCAAAAACTTTGACCGGTTTGCGCGTTGTACACATCCCCGTCTTGTGATATGAAAATCCAAGCTTTAGCTAAAGCTTCATTCTCCTCTTCAGTCCATTGTGCAATTTTTCTGGATCGTTTGATTTTTTTGCCTTTTATGATCTGGTTAACCTATTCGTCGCCGTCGTCATTGTCAAGATATAAGTTGGGATTGAGATAATGGAACTTGAGATGGTTGTGCGTGAAATTATTGATGTTGGGAAGTATATTGACGTTGGGAAGTTTGAGGTTGAAATTACAGAGAATGTTGTTGAAAGGCTTGAAATTGAGATTGATTGAATTGTGGGGGTTGTTTTTGTTGGTAGTAGTGTGGGTGGTATGAAAGATTGTTGAATATATGTTGTTGTTGGATTGGAGATGTTATCAATTGCATGTAATTAAGATTTGCTAATGGATCATTTGGAGTGTTTGGAATAGGTGAAGTATTTTGATTTGGATCCATAGGTAGAAGATAAAAAAATATATGACAAGAGAGTGTTTTTTGTAGTGTAACATATTATAAAAATATGGGGTATTTATAGTTATAGTTGATAGGTTTTTAAATTGAAAAAAGAAATTTCTTTAAGGTGTGCGCAACAGATACAAATTGGTCAAAATGACTGTTTCCAACTTCCACCTTCTCCCATTGGATGTCTCCTTCCGTCTTTGGAATCACACCACATAGGCCTAGCAATCGTGTTGTGTTCGGGTTGGCGTGTCGCGGGTTGGCGGGTCAAAATATGCCAACCCAAACACGACCCATTTAAATATACAGGTCACGGGTTAGCGGGTCACGGGTTGGCGGGTTTGGAACATAAACCCATATATGACCCGCCAACCCATTTATTTATACGGGTTCACAGGTTGGCGGGTTCGTGGGTCAGATTTGGGTTAGTGGGTCCAAATTTAGACATTTAAGTCTTAAACATCCAAATGAAAATTAAAAACATTTACAGAAACATATTACAAACTTAGCCTTAGAGGTTACGACTTAGAACCTTAGACCATCCACCACAAGTCAAAATTTCAAAATAGTCAGATAGTCTATGAATCAATGGTATATATTATATATTACTTATTAAATATTAATACTTGATATATAAATACATTTAAAAATAAAATAATTTTTTTATTGAAAATATAAACGGGTTGGCGTGTCAACTCGTTTATTTTTTGAAAAACCCATATATGACCCGTTTAATAAACGGGTTGGCGGGTTGGCGGGTTGAAAAACTCAACCCAAACCCATTTATTTCGTGTCGTGTCGCGGGTCGTGTCGAGAATTGCCAGCCTTAACAACACAACCAGAGCACCGACCTTAAGGACGATGTTCATGCATCTCCAAGGGTTCCAACTTAGCATCACACGTGGGTTTGTATACCCACTCCGGGAAGCCTCAAGGGTGCCACATCCAGGCACAACCAATCTATTAATATTTGATGAGTTCTAATTTGTTGGGATTTTATGCGACACAAACATTCACTCTCCCAGGTGAAAAACCGTCAAAGGAAAAAAGCGGAAATTATTGGATTCATCAATCAAAAAATGCCAATAAAATCAACTACACAATTATTAGAGTTTAAGGAGTTCAACATATGATTTAACACACATAGTAATAATGCAAAAACAAAAAAAAATTAAGAACACAATATTTATTATAGTTTATACAATTAGAATGATCGACTATGTAAAAGGATCTTCTTCAATTTTAAGGTACCATCATCACTTATCAATTCCATGATAATGTGGTACCTCATGGATGTGTTTCATATTACCGTGAAACACCGAATTCTTTGGCGAATATACTGCATTATAGTTTTTCATAATATATTACACAATCTTCCTTCTAGATCCCAAGTTCTGATAGAAAGTTCTTCAACCATATAATCTTCTTGCTTGTTTTTGCAATCACCATATACTCTGCTTATATAGTTGAAAGATAAACCCTTTTTCGTAACTTGGATATCCAACTGTTTGCTTTTCCTCTGATTGTGAACACATAATTGGTTGAAGAAGTTCCCTTGTTTTTTGATGATATTTGAGTTAACTTTTCGCCTAGATAGATCCAAATGTTGTTAGGAAAGCTTTCGAGTTGACTTGTCGCTTGAATAGTGTTCACCTAGACATAATCGATGCTATCGGACGAGAGCAATTTGAACGGAGGAGTTAGGGAAACCTTTAACTTAGGGCAACGAAAGTATATTCAGGTGATAAGTCGCATTCATAAGTAGCAGCAAAATGAAGACACTTTGCATATTTAATATAAATATAGAAAAATAAAATATATATTTGTAACGCCCGGGTTTTCAGGGCTAAGCATTTTTGTCAATGTAATAGTCTAGGTCAACTATTGTAACTCTTTTTGAAGTAATAAATATGAAATATTTGAGTATTATGTGAATTATGTGTGTTTATGTGTTTATTATTTAATTATAAATGTATAATTAATAAAGAATAAAAATGAGCGTCAAAATTAAAGTGTGAGATAATCCCGATATCTCTACATAAAGTTGTAGAATATGTCTCAAGGTTTCCGTGCATATAAAGAATGCCGAAATCCGAGCTATAAAGAAGAAGTTATGGCCCGCCGAAGTTTTACGACAAAACCGGCACGACACCGGGAAACGTAAATAGTGAATTTACGATAGAAGACTTTTTAGCCTTAGCAATCTAAACAAAAGTCGTAGAATATGTTAAACTAAGAACATCGATAAAAAGAACGCCCAAATCTGACTTCGTATGAAGAAGTTATGATTTTTCTAAGATTCGGCTTAGCAGTGCACGGCCTGAAACTCGAATTTTAGTTCGAGCGGTTTTTGGCTTACGCAACGTAAATGAGAGTTGAAGATCTCATTAATAGGAAATCAACGGTAAAAAGACAGACAAAAACAGAGTCCGTATGCAGAAGTTATTAATTTTACGCAGACGTTTAACAGTATAATCTCCTTGTACTGTTAAATTTAAGATCGGTCGAGAATTAGCTGACGGTGTCAAAATGAAAGTTGTAGATCCTATTATTACCTACGCGTGGATATAAAGAACGTCAAAAACGGAGGTCGTATGTGAAAGTTACGGATTTTAGAAGTCGGAAGTGTGCTGTGCGAAAATGGGTGATGTGGCACAATCTTGGCCATTGCTTTCTCCCCAAGGCTTGCCACCAGATGGTGACATGTGGCACCAAGTTCAGCCACATTTCACCCTATAAATACCACCTCTCCCACCCTCATTTTCTTCACACCTTTCCCATTCTTTCTTCTCTTTACTCTCTCTCTCTCTCTCTCTCTCTCTCTAGAACCTCTCTCTAGCCCCGAAATCCCCCGAAAAGCCTAGGGAACCTCCCTAGCACGAGGCGGAAGCCCCGGAGTGCTTGAAGGCTCCGAGAAGAATAGCTTTTCGGCTCGGGAACGCTGCTCCAAGCAAAGCCCGGTTTTCTATAAAACCCGCTGTAAGTGAGCTACGCCTACGCTATTTTTAATATAACTTTTATTTAATTATAGTAACGTTATTAGGAACTTATAATAAATACTTGGGCTATTATTATGGGTTATATAAGTATTTTTTTGACGCTTATATAATAATAATAATAGCTAGACTATTAATTAGTCTCGACGAATAATAAACTAAACTCTAGTGGTAATAATACTAGGTTTCGTCGAAGAAAAATTCTTTTTAAGAAGCGAAGCGCTGTCTGAGTTCGGAATCACCACCTTTTCCGGTGAGTGCATAGTTACCTTCAACTTACACATAGATATGAAGTATTTTATATAAATTACGTGCTATGTGTGCATATTATCTGAATACTTGCTATCTATGCTAGATGAACGTTGTTATACATGTTTTCAATGATTTAAACTGTATATGTATTTTATATCTACGAAAATGTTGGGGTAAAACATGGGTAGATGTAATAGGTGATGTGTGATAAAATGATGAGAGGCCTCGATGTTGTTGTTGTTGATCCAGTCATCTAGCGGAGTATAGATGACGACCACGGACTCTTCTAGACAGTCCAGTGGAACACTAGCAGGTTCGCAACCTGTAGGTGTTGTGAACGATGTGTTCACCGGTGTACTCCATCCCCCACATGGTTGCCTATTAGGACATTTATTGCTGAGGAATCCCCTTAGCAGTAGTGTCCGTCCCGATGATAATCCTTAGGCTAGGTCCCTTATGATAGGTGTTTAGGGACGTAAAGTGAGGATAACGGGAACGGGTAATCGAGTTATTGTTGATTGATGAAATTAATAAACTTATTTATTGTGGGTTGAAAACCCTATGTGCTCACCAGGCTCCCAAGCCTGACCCACTCAGTTTTATGCATTACAGGTAGTGGCGCATGAGCATAGGTGTGATGTTTTGGACGAGGGATTACGGATATAGGCCTGTAGATATGAAATAATGTAGTAAGGCTTATATTGTACTGTTTATACTTTTGATCTGTACGAACATGACATCCCGAGTCTTTTAATGAATACATTTCTATGGAAATGCTTTTGATAAATCTTTATCATATTATTGTTTTGGGACAAATTCCGCAAACCATTTATTAAAAGATAACTCTGATTTTGAAATAAAGTATAAACAAAACCGGTCTTTTCTGGCCGTGATTTTGGGGATGTCACAATATTATTTAGTTTTCCCTATACCAACGACACATGGCCTTTATAGATTTTTTGGTGCTTGATTTTTATTGTGGGATAGAAATCCGGCCTATCCTTTATATCATTATCAAGGGGGCATGTCGCGTCTATAACTTGATCTACAAAAGGGGCATTTATCACTTTCGTAGAGTTACCTGCATAAGATCCATTTCTTATAATGTTCGATGGGTCTTCATCTCAAGATGAAGAGTGATGTCCATGATACATTGATGTTTGGGTGTCAAGATATCCTTCTATGATGTTTCCTGTAATATTCCATTTGAAATGGAGTAATTAAATAATAAACCCGGAACCCCAAGATGTAGATTTATATTTTATATTATTTTATAGTAACCCTAAAATCCGTAATATTTAGCGGGTTCTTGGTTTCGTAGACACAAATGATATAATTTGTAATTTTGGGGGTTAAAGTGTAATTATGGGATTTATTTTGTAAAGATTTTCAGAAGTCACAGGGTGTTTGGTATCATTTGGACTTATATTGAATAGATTTTGGAGGCTAAGGGGCTGAATGGTAATTTATGGACCCTATTTGAAAATAAATAGAGGAGGAGGGACTGAAAACGTTAATATGTGTAACACCCATAAAATCATGCCAAAATTGAACTTTTAAAAACATTTCAAAACCAATAAATCATTACAAACTTGTTTTCCAAAATGTATAATATTAGAGTTTATCACGTAAAGTTGCAAACTTTACGTGCATGCAAGGATCTAAAGACTTATAATGTCAAAACCAAGCTTGTAATGAAGTTTTACACTTAAGGAGAGGTTCATACTTGATAAAGTTGAAAGCTTTATACTCTTAGAGACCAAAGACAATTCATATTTGAAGTTACAACTTCAAATCTTAGCTCATACCCAAGAATAGCTTCTTAATATGCTAGAAAAGCCCTAATCTTTAACCAAATGAGATCTAAAAGGAAATAAGGTCAAGGTAACGACTTGATACCTTCCAAAAGATGCTAACTGAGGTAGATATCAGATCCCCACATGTTTCGTTGTTTCTATCCACTTGCTCTCCAAGCTCTTCTCACTAAGATCCACCTTTGAAAGCTTAAAACACACATGGATTAGGGCTTGTTGGACTCTTAAGAGGATGAAAGGGGGCTAAAGGAGCCTAATGATCCTTTAAATAGGGTGCAAAACCCCGAAAATTAGGGTTTCATCCTCTAGCTCCTACTCGTCGAGTCTTATCTTGGACCCGACGAGTAGGTCACTTAAACACGTGGCCCAATCCGCTTCTACTCGACGAGTCAGGGCATCCAACTTGTCGAGTTGACCTTGCAATTATGAAAATTAATGCCATAAAATTATCACCTGAGATTCGGGGCGTTACAATATGGTTGAAGTTTTGATTTTGGATGGGGGTATATATCCCGTCAACTTGCCCATACACCCTAACCCTACCTTATCATCTTTCAACCACCACCCTTGTCTCTCCAGCCATCTTCCCCTCCATGTCCACCAACGTGAACCGCCGCTAACCACCAATACTCTTGCCAGCTAGTCGTCACTCCCTTTGCCGTTAGGCTGCCGACAAAGATAAAGAGTCGCCGTTCTTTTTGAAGATGGAGCCGTCGACGAACAACCACCATCCAGTTGCTACCGCTGCTGGACTGTTCTGACGAGATCATGGGAGCTCCAATTTTTTCTTCTTCTGTGTTGAATTATCTCTTGCCGATGTCCGTCCACCGCCGCCAGGTGGGTGGTTACATCCATATCTCGTGCAATGATTGGTGTGTGTGCTAGTGTATGTGTTGCATGACCGGAAATCAAAAGAGAAGAACCACCACCACCGTGAGGTGGTGGCTATCACCTCCGACCACCGCCTGCCGCCGCAAGGGTGGCTGTGTGTGTGTGTGTGTTTACTTTGGATCTTATGTTGTATAATCATAGTTTTTGCAAGAATAATCAAGGAAATCACCACCACCACCACCGTGAGTTGGTGGCTGCCACCTTCTGCCGCCACCAACCGCTGTGTTGGGTGGCGGTGTGTATTTATGTGTGATTGGGTTATTAATTGAGTTTCTTGGACATGTTTTGGCCTATAATCGTAACCACCACCACTATGAGTTGGTGGCTGGTCCCGTGAGCCGCCGTTGGCCATCACTATCCGAGGTGGTAGTGGGTGGTGCCCGATTTATTTAACCCTAATTGACATAATGAAACCCTAATTGACCTAAAAACCTAACCATTGGACTAATTGACTCGTGATTGGGTTGGAAAGCCTAATTAGGGTTTAGAAAACGCTAATTTTGGAAATGTGAGTTTTAGATTTGCCAGGACCCGCATTTGGACCGTTAGATTTGGGATTTGGAATTACGCCCGACCACATTGTATGATTGGTCTAATAGAGTGATGGAATTAATGGATTAAGTCAATGTTGGTGGTTCTTTTGAAGATGTTCTTGGATCGTTGAAGAACACGAAGAACGAATTATACATCATGAATAGTGGATGGTACAATATTCAAATTGAAGATTTCCTCCTTCCAACAAAAGAACCAAGATCTTCTAAATTTGATTCGTTCATTGAAAATGGAACTCGATGTGTCAAAAAAGTATCTCAAATTCTCAAATGGATTCCAAAACATCCATGATTTCGATTCGTATTTTATGTTTTTTCATTTTTCATCAATTTGCCTCGTTGGATCTAATCTATTTTAACCCCATTGTTGATCCAACAATTTTTTAGATCAAACTCAACACTGAATTAAAATCATTTTAATCCATTTTAACTCATTCAAAAGCCCAAATCAAAACAAAATCATAAATTTAGTATTTAATACTATTTTTTTTTTCTTGAGCCCACATTTTCGAAGTTGCTATTATTCATATCAGCCCAATTCAATTTCTATTCCCTTTCTTAAGTCGAAATAAAGTGTTTCGAAGTCAATTTCAACAGTCAAAATAAGCAAATTCACTTTAAACGTCTTTGGAATTGAAAGACGATTCAAGAAGTCTTTGAGAAATCAAATCTCAATATTGATGCTTATTGTTGATTTCGACTCATACTTGTTAATATTTGGAATCAATTTTCAATTTGAGTTGATTGAAATTACTCGATTGTTCGACTTTTTTTTTTTGTTTTTGGAGTCGAATGGTATGATTGTTGAGTCGAGTTCTTTAGAAATTTGGTTTATGGGTGTACGGATTTGTGTTCGACTCGATGGGATCGAATTTGATGGGTGTAAGCAGTTCGATTTCTATTTTCGCGAAGTTTGAATCGATTTCACATCGAGAATCGACAAGTCAAACCTAAAGTCAAAATAGATGAAAGTTAGAATGAGATCGGAATTCGAACTCATAATTGATCTGGATTTTATCTTGGAATGATGTGTGTTTTATGGAGTCGATTGATGTTCGTATCGATTATTTGGATAGTTGAGTTGTAATGGTGATTATGGTCAAATGGGTGTATTAACGATGACGAAAATTTGGAGTATCGATTTGATGATTTTGATTCGATGGTTTTATCGACTGTGTTGGGGAGTCAATATCGATTGAATTGATTTGGGGTCGAACACTTCGATTGTCTGTCTGGATGAAGATAGATGGAATACAGGGAAATTAATGTATTTATTTTGATTTTGGGAAGTCGATTGATAAAGAAGGGTTTTTACCTAAAGAACAAAAGCTTAGAGTATTGATTGATGATGTGAAGACATTGATATCAAATCGATTTTGATTGAAAAAGCAAAGGTTCATGTTTCGAAGGTTAATTGGTATCAATCGATTTTGATTGAAAAAGCAAAGGTTCATGTTTCGAAGGTTAATTGGATCGTATAAAGGTTATGACTAAATTTCGAAGGTTCAAAATACAAAGGATCATATGAGGAGATTTAATTTCGAAGGTCGATGGTCGATGAAATTATACTAGCTTTCGAAGTTCGATGGTCGATGAACTGATATCCACAAGTGAAGAAGAAAACAAATAACTTTTGAAATTAGCCCCTGAGCCTTCGAAGACATGGCACTTTAAATCCATTTCGACATAAGGACTTATTTTCAAAATTTGGCTGCATTGTGAAGATGTTTCGAAGTTAGTACATGATGTTTCAAAATTTTGATAGAATATACCAAATTTCGAAAATGGGGTTATAAAGCTGAGAAATTGAAATTTTTTCATTTCTGGTCCTTGTAGTTGGTGCGAACTTACACTTAATGCCCAGTTACGCAAATGGGGGAGTGTTTCGCATCTTTAGCTGTTTTTTGTGCAACGAATCCCTGGAGAATTCAGAAAATGATAGTTTTTACCTGGATTTTGGAAAATCTTGCAACTCTCACCTAAAAGTCGAAAATTTTCACAAATTGGAATTTTTTTTCGAGGCTTTTTCATGATTATTTTTCCGTGCAAGATTATCAAGGTTTCATTTTTGGTACACATCAAGAGGGAGTATTGTGAAGTTCATTCCTTGGACACTTCTCACCCTTAATGGGTTTTATAATCATTTTTGGATTATAAAAAAGGGGGAGAATGATGAGTATTCAAAGTAGGTTTTTCAGGTATTCATTTGCAGATTTGAAGACCGATGTTGATTTGAGGGGGAGTTTGGTTTTGATCGCGCAAGCTCATTGGATATTAAAGTCGGGCATCCAATCCTAATTAACTTTAAAGGGAGAATGTTAGGGTGCAAAATCACGCTTGGATGTATTTGTGCTTTACCCACTTGTATTATGTAATGAGTTGTCTTTCCTATAAATAGGAAGTGAGTGGCACTCATTTATATAATGATCATTTGGAGTGTTAGACTAGAGAGAGAATTTATACAAGACCCATTTGTATACTCTTTCAAGATTTAATATAAGCTTAAACAATTTTATTTACTCCTTGTGTTCTTGAGTTTAAATGATGATTCAATATATCTTATCTTATTCCGCACATGCCATCATAATCAACACTACTACAATTTGGCCTCGAAATGAGGATTAGAAAGAGAATGACTCATATAAAGAGGAAAGTTATGTATTATGCTTTAATTTCTAAATTAGGATTAATTATTGTGTAGTGGTTCGAGGAAGTACATATACCCAGATTACTATGTGGATTAGCTTATCAGTCATTTAGGTGAGTTCTCACGAACTTCCTTATTATATGGATTATGTGATTATGTTATGTATGACCACGAGCAACCTCTTGGAGGGAAGTATGGTTGGGAGGATCGAGAAACTAGAGAACAACCTATCAGAGGGAAGTTCTAGTTGTATCATGGTAGTATGTTGATCACAAACAACCTATTGGAAGGAAGTGCAATCGAATGATTTGTGTTCTAGAAAATAGCCTCTCATAGGGAAGTTCTAGACACAGTTCTTAGGAGTATGCTAGCATATGCTATGTGTTAGAATGTAAAGTAATATGTGATTTATTACTTGATGTTACGTATTGATGTGTTATTTCATATGGTCTATATAATGAGTAAGTGTTGTGATTACTCACTAAGCTTTAGGCTTACGGTTGCTACTTTATGTCTTTAATTTTTGGTCCTTTATGTTCGAAAGGAAAGGAGCTGACGTGATTAGGGGATCTAGACATTCATCGGGGGCATGCCATCCATTTTATGTTTATCTTTTATCGGCTTTGTTTTCAAAACAAGTATTAGTTTCCGCTTTTGATGATGGGTGTTGTATGTAGGTTACATGGAGTGGTAGGAGAATTGTATGCATTGGAGGGTGATGAGGTGAAGTTGTATGTGATTTGGAGTTGTATCCCTTTAAGAAGTTTTTTTTCAGCATATTTTTTTGGCGAATAAAATAAATGAATCACTAGGTTAATAAAAAATAAAATGATTCACAAAACAATTCCCGAAAAAGCATCTCGATGATTCATTTTTATGATTATTTTGTTGATATTCACTAAAATTATCATAAAAATGAATTTTTTCTTGATTTACTTAAAAGTAAATCATAAAGGTGTTTTTTTGATCATTTTTTCTTATACATCATCTTACTTTTGAATCATCTAATGATTTATTTTTTTCTTGTGAATCATCTAATGATTCATTTTGATAATTTTTTTCTTATGAATCATCTTACTTCAACCATCAACCCCTTAGGGAAAAATTATATTTTCAAACACATTGATATCGCTAGGCCAAAATCTATTTCGTCAATGGTTATATATATATATATAACACTCGGTTTTGGATTTGCTTCTTTATTCGGGGTCGCTACCCAATCTCCAGCGGCCATGAGGCTTAGGACCTTGAGAAAGAAAGAATTTGGCCTTTCTCGGGTGTGGGTGTTATGGTTTAAGTGACCCAAGTGTTCGATTGTGTCTTCGGAGGTCAATGGTATAATCATAATTTGATAACTCGGTATTTTATAGATTTTGGGTTTTGTTCTAAAGGTTTTAAGGCTTGGGTGTGTTGTTAGAAGCGTAGGGCTTCTCGCCACCTTTCTGTGGATATAAGATTTGTTGGAAACAAACTGAAATTGAGGAAGTTATGGCATTTTGAAGATTTTTGCAGAAATGACCCTTATTGGAAAAGGCTTGTGTTTCAGTCCCATGCATACATGGTTGAAGGCATGTGGCTGGGTGAGTACGCCCAAAGTAAGATGGGGGTACACCCCGCATAATGGTTAGAGTGCAAAACCTTAATTTTTAGGGTTTGGGCACTATTTAAACATCTTTATGAGCTTAAGGCTCTTTCCTTTCTCAGCCTCCATTGCATTCTAGCCTTATTTCTGAAACCCTAATTTCATCTTCAATGTTTGAGAGATCTAAGTGTGCTTTTCTGGTGTGTTCTTGCTCATTTTCAAGAAAAGGGTGCTTGATACTAGCTTGTGGTTCAAAGGGGGGCGTTTAGATCCATACTTTTGGCTTCATTTCTAAAGCATTCAAGGTATAAAGTGCTCATCTTGACTTCTTATTCTTCAAGTTTGAGTTTAGGGCAAGATTAAAGGTTTTTATGGTGTATCAAGTTCTCATTATGAGTTTGAGCTACTCCAGAAGCTTGGAATGATAGATCTTGCCTCTCCTGATGTTGTTAGTCAATAAAAATGCTTGCTTGATGTTTGGAAATGGTCCATGCATGCTCTAGTTGGATTATGTTGGGTCTTAAAGGATTGAGTTGGTTGTTGGGTCCCTTTGAGTCATTTAAATGCATAAAGGTGCTGACTTTATGCATTAGGAGCTTGATTAGAAGGTCTTCTGAGGTTTTGAAGTGAGGACTTATAGGATTAAGACGTGTTTTGAATCTTAGAGAAGTTTTGGTTACGCCTCGTGTAACTGATGGTACACCCAATGTACCTTCTTTTGGTCACAATCTAGATTTCTTCGAGTACGCCTAACGTAGCTGAGTGTACACCCCGCGTTCGTCGATCAGATGAGTTTTGGGTTGTTGCATTTTGGGCTTCACATTCTTGGGCCACTTTGTGGATTTGGGCCTTTTGGGCTATCTGAGATTTATTTTTGGCTAAGGAATCATTAGGCTCTAGGATAAGGCCCATATGGGGTTGGGCCCAATTTGGAAAATTGGGCCATTAGTGGGCTTTTATGGATCTTGTAGTTCGGGCCTTTTAGTTTTGGGCTTAGGCCTCAGTTTTGGTTCATGTTGGGTTAGGGGTAAAGTGTTCATTTTACCCCAAGTATGGATTATGGATCATAGTTTGGAACCCAATTGCTAATTGGGTGTTATTTTGGTATTGATAGCTCGGAAGTCGTTAGGGCAGCATTTAAGGATTTCTTTTAGTGAGCTTCTGCATTTGAGGTGAGTCTCCTCACTGTTCTATGGTTGAAGGCACCAATATGACAGCCCATTTGGTTTATGTATTGTAGGAAGACCCGAGGGTAACCCTTGGCAGTTTGTATGAAATACCAGGAGGCGTCTCCTGGAAAACTGTATGCAAGACCAGAGTTTGAACTCTGATAGTTAATTAGTTGAGTAGTGTAGATTGAATGCTAGTTGTCTTTATGATGCTTGCATAGAAGACCTGGAGGTGGCTCCTAGCACTTGTCTGTAAGACCCAGGGTTTTGGCCCTCGACCTGACAAGGAAGACCACGAGGCGACTCATGGCATAATGACAAGACTATGGTTGACACATATCACTTTTATTGATTGATTAGATATGTATGACATGTATGGCTCGTATCATAGGCATGGTATGTGGTATTTAGGGAACCCACTAAGCTTTGTGTTTACAATTTGTAGTTTATAGTTTCAGGTACTTCCGGTTCGAAAGGGGAGGGCCCGACTTGATATATATATATATATATATATATATATATATATATTAGATTGATTAAGATATAAAAAAGTTATTAATATATAAATTAAATAAAGGTTATTAATATACAAAACAAACAAAAGGAGGTATCCTATTTGTTTAATTGTCGTAAATTTTAAGTTATGTAATTTTTAATATTTCTAATTGTTGATTGATGTAATTTAGTTTTGTGCTTTTTTATTAAATATTTTTAGATTTTGTATGTTTTTTAATTAATGCATCGATAATTTAAAAAACAAAGAAAACTAACTAGGTTTATAAGATGTGTTTAATTTTCATAACTTTCTATTTTTAGTTAATGCAATGTTTGAATTTATGAAATATTAATTATTTATAAAAGACAAAACTGCAAAAATGGTCCCTGTGGTATGCATTTTTTTGGGGTTTTAGTCCAAACTACGATTTTTTTAGATTGTTAGTCCTTTTGAGCTAGTTTGTACGTGGAAAATATCCCTCCTCAAATTGAAAAGACTAAAATACCCTTAATATATTTATTTTTCATTTTTCTTTCTTTTTTAACTGTTTTATAATTAATAAATAAATACAAAAATGACTCTCTCTCTCTCTCTCTTCCATTTTTTTTGTAAGTTCACCCCCTACCAGATCGGAATTACCATCTCCGTCGAGACCAAGCATCCACCTTTGATGGAGCCTCCACCGGTAACAAGTTTCACTCCTCTTCACCATTTCTTCTTCTTCTTCTTCTGCCTAATCTAAAACTTTGATCTCCACCATTTGACCAGGGGTACTGAGAACCAGATAACAATGTTAAAGAATTACACACAAATCGGTGATGGGTATGGCGGTTCATAGAGTCGGAGATGTAGCCATATGGAACAAATCAATTAGTCATCAATAAGATGTGTTTGCATCGAGGATTAATCTGTTAATGACGCTAAAAAGAAGAATGGATCAAAACATGTTGCAAATTCTTGATTCTGTGTGCTCATCGATGATGGAGGGTTGTCATTGCTTCTTCTTCCCTGGCGAATGAAGAATACCATATCGGAATCCAAAAAACTCAAACACAATGCATCAAATTTCAAACCCAAACTCACCTCTATTCCTATTCTCCGGTTATAAATCCAAGCAACCTCCCTCACCACCACAGACGGTTGCCACCGCCTCCACCTCCTTTTCTCATTCACAATTTGCTACCAAGTACCCCTAAATGTTGAAATTTTACTTGTTTTTTTTTCTCTCGGTTTATTGTTGCTAGCAACAAGATGAAAGGACCAAAGAGACCTTGATAGATATCAACTCCTTTCCCCTCCTCAGTATTTACCAGCCACACCAAAACTCCCATGTATGAGGACGAAGATGTTGACCCATTCCTCAACCCTCAGGCTTCAATCCCCGAAACGGAACACATTTTATCGAGATTCATCTCCAGGGATGGTGATAATTCAAGTTCTCATAAGAATATAGGTCGAATTTGGGGAAATGACCCCCCCATTTATGGATCATACGAAGTAGGAACGAGCGAGATTCATGGAACTATCGGGAGGTGTTGTTTTTGTTGTCGATGGGGATGAGAACACAAACAAGAACTTAATCAAACAAATTAATCAAACACAGATAAATCAATCAAATTTATGTTCTACGGACTGAACGAGAATAAGACCCATAATCAAGAACTTAATTTAACCTTCTGCCCTAATTTCACGTGAAAACACAAACAAAATTAATGTTATACCATCAATAAATGTGGATCTAGACTAGAAATAATTAGTTACATATCCAATACAATGTCAAATTTAGATATCTATCAGATGGGGAGATGAATGAGATGGACATCAAAGATGGTGGTGGTAGTCGGTGGAAAGGAGGTTGCAGAAATCGATCTCTCGGATTGAAGTGGCGATGGTCATCAAATAGGAAGAAGGCAACAAAGGTGGTCATCGATGTAAGGGAAATCGGTGGTTGTTGCTGTCGTAATATGGAGGTTTGGCATAGGGTCTTGGTGATCGGAGGTGGTGGGAGGCGAGGTCTTTCAAGAAGTTGTGGACTTTGATGGTAGGGGTGACGGTATGGAGAGAGAAAGAGAGAGAGAGAGAGAGAGAGAGAGAGAGAGAGAGAGAGAGAAGAGAAGAGAAGGAGGGGGTATGTGGGTCCAATATAATTATTTATTTTCTTTTTCATTTAAATTAAAGACAAAACTGCACAAATGGTCCCTATGGTTTGCTCGAAATTGCCACTTTGGTCCAAAAAAGTTTGGACTAGCACCACATGTCCAAAGTTTTCATTTTGTTGCGTCTTTGGTCCAAAGCACTTTAAAAATTCTTCAAATGATGGATTTACCCCTCCTTTTGTTTTTCTCCTTTTCTTTTTCCTTTACTATTTTTTTTATTATTTAATTACGTAGGGTCCCACCCTCTTTCTTTCTCTCTCTCTCTCTCTCTCTCTCTCTCTTTTCTCTCTCTCTCTCTCTATGTGTGTGTGTACCAAGCTTCCATGAATTAATACCACTGCAAACACAAACAATACGATGCTTACAACCTCAAAAATCCATAATTTTCAAACCTTTATAGCCAAAAGAAGTCCTATAAAACAAATAAAAATTGGTACTTAAAGAACACCGTTCATTTGCTTCTCTCTCCTCTTGCTAGTGCTACAATTTGAAGCATTATCATGTCCATTGAAACTGTCTAGTCCATCACCAAATCAATTTGTAGCTTCTGGGTTCGAATGAAAGAAAGATTATGATGGAGAAAAAGATGTTTTCGTTGATAACATTTGGGATGAATCAGAGCAGGGTTTGTTGTGGATCTTCACAGCAACGAGGGTTTTTACAGTGGATCTTCATAGCAACGACGGTGAGGGATTTCAGATTGACGATGAGAGAAATGAATCTGAAGCGGAGGCGAAGCCCTAATTGGATCTTCATAGCAGCGACGACGAAGCCCCAATCGAAGCTAGGGTTCGTTGTGGCTCCGACGACATCGATCTTTATATCTAGCCTTCTTCGATTTTTCTAGGACTACCGTTAGCATATCGACTAGTTAATCCGATGAAGGCTCTGAAAAGTGACATCTTTCTCTTCAACGATGATGCCTTCGACGACGAAGGATACCTTATCTGCCGATGATGGAAGATGAAACCCAAAAATTGGGTTGGAGAAGATGAAACCAGAAATTGATTCTCCTCAAAAAATGATTCACAACAAATATTTTGAACACAAAAATCGATTTTGGAAGACGATAGTCACTGGAGAAAGACAGAGGAAGGTTATTAATGGGTTTGGGTTGTAGGGAGGAAGAACAACGGGAAGGGGAGTATGTTTTTTATTGTATATGTTCTTCAATGATTGGAGAGAGAGAGAGAGAAAGAGAGAGAGAGAGAGAGAGAGAGAGAGAAAGAGAGAGAGAGAGACCCTATGTAGTTAAATAATAAAAAATAGTAAAGGAAAAAAGAAAAGAAAAAAAAATAAAGAGGGGCAAATCCGTCATTTGAAGAATTTTTAAAATGCTTTGGACCAAAGACGCAACAAAATGAAAACTTTGGACCTGTGGTGCTAATCCAAATTTTTTTGGACCAAAGTGGTAATTTTGAGCAAACCACAGGGACCATTTGTGCAGTTTTGTCTATATAAATATATGTAGAAAATGTGTTTATTATAGCTAATAAAGGTTACTTATGAGAGAATTTAAAAGAAATATATATAAGCTAGTTGCAAAGCTACTCCGATTAGCTTTTAATAAATATTGTTTAAAAGATATTTTTTGATTTGTCAAACATAACAATCTAAAAAAATCAAAAAAATAAATTCTTTTATAAGTTAGTTGTAACACGTCAAACATAATCTAAACTATTTTTTATATTATTTATGGTGTCTTATATGAAGAAATATCGAACAAAAGGATAATTTATGGAAAATTAAAAAACAAAAAAACAAGGGATAATGACTTAAAAGGGTAATATATTTTTCGATTTATACATATTTGGTCACTGAGTTTTTTTTTTCATCCACATTTACCCCTTCAACTTGTTAAACTGTACACATTCAGTCCTTATGACCGGTTACTACAAGTTAGCCGAAAAAAATGGTTTATTAGGGTAATATATTTCTCATTTTGTGCACATTTATTCCTTAATATTTTTGTACACATTTAACCCTTAATATTTTTTTTGTTTCAAAATAAGTCATTTTTTGTTTTTGTACAAATTCAGTACTTATGAATGATTTATTTATAGTTTTTCTCATGACATCTAACATGGGACTATCATTGATGACAGAGACGGTTCTCTTTTGGTGCCCGCAGTGGCACCGACAACCCATGCTTTTTCTGTATGCAGTGAATATTTTTCGATTTTTTTCTTTTTTCTACTTACTGGCAACACCTACTACAGACTGGCAACACCTACTACCAAATCCTGCATCCGTCCCTGATTGATGAGGTGTTTGGGGTTGTTGATGCTTATGTCCATCGTGGCCTCGACTGCTTGGTTGCACAGGTCTTATGGTTTGGCTTAGGTTTTGTATTCTGAACGTCGTAACTTCTTCATACGATGTTTGATTTTAACGATTTTTATATATGCATGTTCGTTTTTAACTCTATTATAATTTTTGTTAAGATTACTTCTGTTAAAATATAATATATTTTTACTTACGATTTTATAAAAAAAAACATACATACATGCATTCATAAAAACGTATGGATATAAAGATCGTAATTAAAAAAATATATTATTTTTTAACGGGGGTAGTCTAAACGAAAGTTGTAGTAGACTAAAATACAAACACGTAGATATAAAGATCGTTAAAATCTGAGATAGTATGAAAAACTTATGACATTCAAAACACATGACCTAAGCAACCAAATAGTTGAGATCACGATGGACATAAACATCAAAAGCCTAAAACTCCTCGTTAATGATTGTTCCATGTAAGATGTTATGAGAAAAACTTAAAGAAAATATTCATAACTAATGAATGAGTACAAAAACAAAAATAAATTATTTGCAACAAAAAAAATTAAGAACTAAATGTGTACAAAAACGTTAAGGACTAAATGTGTACAAAATGAGAAATATATTACACTATTAAGACATTTTTACCGGTTAACCTGAAATAACCGGTCATAAGGATTGAATGTGTACAGTTTAACAAGTTGAAGGGGGTAAATGTGAACAAAAAATAAATTCAGTGACCAAATGTGTACGAATCAAATAATATATTACCCTTTTAAGTCATTATCCCAAAAAACAATGACAAATCTCGTAAATAAGACATACAACGTTTTTGACAAAACTAGTTGGTAGCTAAAGGTGAAAGGTGTAACTTTTATTTATAAATAAGTGTTTGACAAAAGTAGTTAGCTTTTAAATGTATAAATCTAGTTAAAAAATTATAATTTAAAAGCTTTGAAAAACTATTTGAAGTTAACTTTTGAATTCAAAACTTTTTTCTTAAACTAAAAGTTAACAATTCATGTTGTCAAACAACGTTTTTTCTTATTATTTCTAAAGAAGTGTTTACAAAAGATTGGTGCCTATCATGTCCATCATTTATGATGTTGTCATTATTCAGTTTTATTTTTTTATCAAAATTTATTTATATAAAAATACAATTGGTTTTTAATAAATCGAATAAATACATAGTTTTTATTTAATCGTTAGTGCATATAACTTAATAAAGCTATGATGAGTGGTGTCGACATTGTTGAACACCACCTTAGCTTCTTTCCAACCTAGGGATGATGAAAAGAACTGTTCCGGTTGGAACCGGACCCGGCCCGGGAACCGAAGTCGGCCAAAATTAAGAACCGAATCGGATCACTGGTTCTACTAGTTCCCGGTTCCTACTAGTTCTTGTTGTGTCTTCAATGTTGAAACCGGACATCGAGAAATAGCAAGATATGGTTCCATTTTTTGTCGGTTCTATCGGTTTTTGCCGGTTTTATCGGGTCCGGTTCTACCGGTTTACGGTTCTAACCGACCAGTTCCACCGGGTTACGATTCTGACCGACCACAAAAATGTCGTCCCGATCCCGGCCCGACCAGTTCCACCGGGTTACGGTTCTAACCGGTTCCCTGGTCCAAATGTCCATCTGTATTCCAGCCGACGTCAACGTACAACCCTTACAAATGAGAGAGACTCGATATAGCCTACTATCGAGGAAGTCATATTTTCTTCACTTGCCGGTCTTAAGGGGTGGCGTGCTATCACCATGTCGAGCTCCACGGAGAAGATGCCAAGTTGTTTTCCATCTAATCCTTGTAGCCTAAGAGTTGCATAGAAAACATTGTCATCATTCCACCCTCACACCTTCTCATTTTCTCAAATGCATACAATCTTATAAAGTTTAATAAATTTATACATCAACTTTTATTTTTAAGTATATATAGTTACTATTTGACAAAACTTCAAATTTGGTCCCTGTGGTATTCAAAAAACTTTGGATAGGATCCAAAAAGTTTTCAATTTGAATGGAATGTCCAAAATCAAGACTTTTATAGATTTTTGGTCCAAAAAAACTTAAGAAGACGGTTATGCTCTTTTGATTTCTTTTTCCCTTTTTCTATAAGTATTTTAATGCTATTTTGACTTTAAAAAAAAAAGAAAAAAAAAAGAATTTTCCACCCCACCCCCACCTACCGTACTCTCTCTCTCTCTCTCTCTCTCTCTCTCTCTCTCTCTCTTTCTATTCCCCCGTCTCTCTTTCTCTCTCATCCGCTTGATCTCCTCAAGACTAAAGTCTAATGAAGCATCCTCATAATACCCTTTTTCCTTATCATAATACCCACCAAATTCCTTGTAAGAATCACTCAAGTTGTTACGATTCTGGTCATATACACCAACAGTACTACGATACTCATAATGGCAACTCCTATCAGAATTAGAACTACAACTAGCTTGATCACCTCCAAAGAAGACAAAGGTAGAACTGTCTTTTACCTCCTGCTGGTAAGTCTCCGTGGAAACCAAACCAAGAAATCCATGATCTTGTGATTGGAGAACTGGATGTTAACGATTAGCAGCATTAATTCTAGGGCTAGATGGGATAGATAAGGTTTGATCATGGTAGCTAGAAGTATTTGTACTGTACAAATATGATGGAGACGATGATATTGATGATGATAATGGAGCATTAACATTGATATTACTATTTTGAAAAATCGATTGTGATGGGTAGTTGTAGTTTGTTGAAGAACTGAAACATTGAAGATGTTGATGAGGTTTTCTAAGTTCGGGTAGGGTGATTAAGTTGTTCATCTTCTTCTTTAACTTTGTGTTCCAGTAGTTCTTGATATCATTGTCTGTTCTTCCTGGTAATTATGCAACCATTATTGACCACCTGTACATTAAGTTATTCGAACTTCTAGATTTCTGCATATATATATATATATATATATATATATATATATATATATATATATATATATATATATATATATATATATATATATTCACATATGAGAGATCTTGACAAAAAATCTCCATTTTTGCGTGCTAAATACCACAAAATCCCCCTTAATACTGAAACTTGAATGAGAAAGTGTACCTGCTACCAATGCTAGCAAAGAGGACACATATAACTTTATCTTCATCATCAGAAAATTCGCCATGTTTAATGTTTGATCTCAAATAGTTCAACCATTGAAATGAGAGAGAAAGAGTCAAAGAGAGATAGAGAGAGAGTACGATGGGGTAGGGGTGAAAAATTCTTTTTTTTTAAGTGAAAATATCATTAAAATACTTATAGAAAAAGGGAAAAAGAAATCAAAAGGGCATTCCCGTCTTTTTAAGTTTTTTTGGACCAAAAACCCAGAAAAACCTTGATTTTGGACCTTCCATGAAAGTTAAAAACTTTTTGGACCCTATCCAAAGTTTTTTGAATATCACAGGGACCAAATTTACAGTTTTATCATTTATAATACATATATATATATATATATATATATATATATATATATATATATATATATATATATATAATTTTATATTTTTAACTAGTTTATCAATTAGTTTATTAAACATGATTTTTTATCAGATATTAACTAACTTTTTAGCAACAACTAATCTTTTATCTAATTTGTCAAATATAGTTTTAAACTTTAATATAAAGAACCATTAAGTCAAAAAAATTATGGTTTACAATTAAAATGATAGTTACCAATTGTGTATATGAAACATAATTTCCAACCCTTACGAGCCTTAACCATAGTTAAACCTTAAAGGGGTCAAGCTATACCAAATTATTTAATCATGCATTTTCAAGGTCAAAGCAACTTGGCTAATAAAAAATGCCCAAATAGGGTTCTGCTTTCTAGTTTCTACCGTACAAATTGGAATAAACCAAAACAAAAACTAATTCCAATATAACGTTCAACGTTATAAACAGCTGAGAATATTGTCATGAAAATGAAATAGTGGATTCAAACTCATCATGTGTAGGTACTTTTATTTTCAGTCTCGATCGCAGGTAATAATGGATTCAGGATTCAATACGGAAACACATATCATACATCGTTATACCAATTAGATTTTTTTTGAAAAAGCGAGATTATCTTAGTTCTAATCTAATCCTAAACACCATTATATCTCTTAACTATATCTCTTAGAGACTTGAACACATCACGTTATACCAATTAGGTGATACCTAGTTACGTACAAGGCTAGCTTTATTAATATTCATCAAAAATACAGAATAAGAGAGTAAAGGTCTACTTTTAGATCTCTTTCCCTGGACTCCGGCGACTAAATTCTATGAAAAATCACCGAAAACAGTCTTCCATGAGCCTCAAAAACTCTATGAAACTAATCTTCGAATCTTTGTCGACATCATACCAATCAATCATTCGTCTACAATCACTTTCCGATATTCTTAAATACCCCATCTCAGAAAGCGCATATTGCAACTCTTTTACATCTATGTACCCGTCTTTATTTCTATCGAACACACCAAAAGCTTCCTTCACTTCGTCCAAGCTTGGCTCCTTTTCAGCGAACAAATCTAATATCTCCTCAGAGACGATAATTCGTCTCTTATCATCATCATGATCCCAAACCATTCCTAATCTTTCCATAATTATGTTCATATCTACTCCTAATGATTTCTTGTTACCATGACAACAAAGCTTTCTGGTGTCTTGTGGTTGATTGGCGACAGTTAGAGTAGTGGCCGTTTGGGTGGCGGACATAAACCGCCACATGGGTCTTGCCCAAAGTGCATAACAATCGTGCAATAGTATTACCCACTCTACGAACATGTAAGAGATCAAGAAATATCTAAGCGACGTTAGACAAACAAACTTAAGCTCCATGAAGATTACTATGCCTGCTGCTGCTGCTGCGGCTGAGGTCAGCTCGATGTTCTCTTTCATAAGATGAAAATTCAAGAAAGTTATTTGTAATTTTGTGTTGCAAAATCCGTAACTCATGCTATTTGTAGGGAGTTATTGTAGAATAATATCCCAAGAAATTGATGGAAATTGACTATATACATTTTGTATTATTTTTTTTCAAACTTATTGGACGGAATGAAGTAACCGAGAGAGCTTCTTGGTAACTTCCATGGAGAATTTAAGAAATATTTATAGTGTCTTTCTCAATAAGCATCATGTTCCATAAAACGGTACCTAAAATTTGTTATTAAAAAAAAAACAATAATTGACCAAGAAAAACTGGGTCTTCCTTGTACAGGGAAGCAATGTGGAGAGTAAAGAATGATTGTGCTCTTCGATTGGTAATTTCATGCTATCTTGATCTAAGGCAAGTTCTTGCAAAACTTTAGAAACATAAAAGGCTGCTTCTTGGATGGTTCTTATTCTTTAATTAAAAGGCTGAGGTTAAACCATGCACGTCACTAGATGATGTAATCGAACTTATATTATGAATTTTCATCAGAGGCTGGGGTCAAGAATGATCCATGGAAAAGGAATTTTTAAGTACTATATGAAATTTCTTGGTATGTTCTTTGTATTTGATATATGCAAAAATTGGAAAGAAAACAGTGGCTTAACTATTTAAAATCCAAGTCTTCGAACCTAGTGGTTGTGGATTAAGATTCGTGCTAGAGTGTAAGATTTTCTTACATATTGTAAAAGTATGGAACGTTATGAGCGTGGGGTAAAGAAGAAACCACAAGTATCATTTGGTTAGGTGACAACTTATTTGTTAGACAAAACTTAGTAACTATTACAGATATACACTAGTTTTAAATATCTTCAGTTCTAATTGATTCAATTACCATGTCTAGAGTATGTCAACCGTCTGTTCCCTAATTATCTCCCTTATATACGTCCTTTACTTCTCTATAAATGCCTAATGGCTATAAAGTCAATGATACAAACAACAATAATATCCAATAATCAAACGGCAATAATATACAATAATCATCCCTTCGATCAATATCATTATATGGTATTAGAGCTATCTCAAAACTCCGCCGAGATCTTGATCCTCATCCTTCCTGTCTCAATTGCTGCAAAATCCATGACAGGTGAGACTATTATTCTCATCAACGCCACAACCCATTCTCTAATTAAACTCACCGCTTCAAATATTCCGGTCTTGTAACACTTGAATCTTGGTAAGTTTCTTTTTTGCCCTTGCATTATTTAAATTGTCCAATTCAGTCATTGAGTTGTACGTGGGGCGTACCACAAGGTACGCTTAGCGTACAAGCTGTAAAGTGAGTACACGGGGCGTACCAAGTAGTACGCTTGGCGTACTCATGCGAGGGTTTGATCGTAGATCCGGATATACGTTGCGCGTACAGAAACATACGCGGGGTGTACGTAAGAACTTTTGAAAACCCTAATTTCCGGGGTAGGCCACTATATAATCTTCCTTATGGCTTGAAACCCTCATTTATTCAACTTCCTTGTCCTCCTAGCCATATACTCGAAACCCTAACTCCATTGTTGAGTGTTCTTGAGCTTAGAATGTCTTTTGGGTGTGTTTTTGGTGTTTTGAAGGAAGAAGATCATCGTGAAGCTTCATTGGAAGAGTGAGAGCTTGTAGATCTGGGTTATCATCATCATTTGGCACTCATTTGTGGTATAAAGCTCTGAACTTGTTGTGTTATAGCTTAGATCTCTCTCTCTCTCTTTTTTTTTTAATTTTTTTTAAGCTTTGGACCCTTTTTAGTCCCATAGATGAGATCTTGTGGTTTATTATCATTTCTGAAGCTTAGTGTTGCTACTCTTGGTGCTCTTTGGCCCAAGAGTCATAAAGTTGTCATCTTTGAAGCTTAGAACCATCCATGCATGAGTTATGGCCATTATATTGTAAGTAGAATGTTATAAATCGAAGTTGGAATCTTTTGGGGCACGAAAGTTACCAAGTCAGTGGCTTTATGGTTCTAGATACTCTTTGGGACTCAGATCTGTGTTTTAGACCGTTAGGCTTAAGCATTAAGAGCTTAATGGAAGAAATGGCTTAATGGAGGAGTATGATAGGCGTACAGTCAGTATGCGCAGCGTATAAGCCATGCGACGCGTACACTTAGCATATAGTTGAGTACGCCCTGTGTACTCAGTAAGTTTGGACTTCTCATCTTTGGGCCTCAATTAGGCCACTTCTTTGGACTTTGTTGCTTTGGTCCTTTTAGGCCATCTGAAATCAAGATTTTGGGTTAAGGAAATTTATTCGGCTTTAGGGTAAGGCCCATATGGGGGTTGGGCCCAATTTCGAAAATTAGGCTATAAGTCGGTCTTAGTGGATCAATTGGTTTTGGGCCTTTTTGGTTCATGGATTTAGGCCTCAGTTTTGGTTCAAGCTAGGCCAGGGTTAAAATGGTCATTTTACCCCAAGTATGGATTATGGACTATAGATTGGAACCCAAGTGTTAGTTGGGTGTGATTTTTGTATTGGTAGCTCGGGGAGTCGTCAGGGCAGCAGCTAGGGATTTCTTTCAGTGAGATTCAGTATCCGAGGTGAATTTCCTCATTGGGTTTATTGGGTCTAAGACACCAATGTTGGCCCTTATTGATTATGTTAGGATGTTAGGAGTTTGCGTGACCCTTACATGTGTTGTGTGCTGCTATGTATACCAGGCGGGGCTCGATGTCGGGTGAGGCCTGATGACTAGAACATATGCTAGTGTTTATGATCATTATATGTATTAGCATGACTATGTGATATATATTGTATGTGTGGAGCAGGAGAGGCCCAATGATAGGAGAGGCCTGAGAATAATAGATCTGTAAACCGAGTAGGGCTCGATATCGGGCGAGGCCTAATGTCGGGTGGGGGCCCAATATGTGACTAACTATGTATGGTATATGGTAGTTTAGGGAACTCACTAAGCTTTGTGCTTACGGTTTTCAGTTTGTATTTCAGGTACTTCCGGTTCCAAGGGGAAGATCTCAGGATGACTACATTGCACACACCACGTGGATTCCACACTTGACATTATACCCTGGTTTTATGATATTTGATACATTTGTTTTATTTGGGATGTAGGTTTGATGATTGGAATACTGTTTTACTTAAATTAAAAATGAAAATTTGGACTATATTATTGGGACGTTACAAGTTGGTATCAGAGCCTTGGTTTGAGGGATTTGGACACACTCTCGGGTGTGTCTAAACTCAAACTGAGGATTTGATAAAGTTTTTTAAAAGAAACATATTTTAAGAAAAGGGTTTTCTAAAATAAGAAAGGGTGTGGTGCATGCAATCAGTCGAGCTTAAGTAAGTTTTCCCAAATTACCCATACATATTAATTTTATACTTTGATATGTGAAATTAAGAACCGCACGCTAGTTAGGGCTAAGGATCTGCTCAGTTTTTGCATGATGGAATGCTAGGAGAGATGCCATTGTATGCCTATTGCATGAGCATGTAGACTTGCATGCTAGTACTAATCAGTCAGTGATAGGATGGCCTGATTAGGTTATGCTTGGTTCCGATACTTGACTCTCGAATGTCGCTTGCTTTGTGCTTTTAGGAGTTCTAACTAGCTTTAGCTAACTAGTGAACGAATATGCTAAGTTACATATTATGAGAACTAAAAAAATTTACAGGGTTAGGTTTTAACTCCATTGCGCAGCTATTGTGTGAGTCCAACCTTTTTAGTGTGAGACCTCTCATTTGAAGAATTATCTAGTTTTACTGATATGTAATGATATTTGTGAGCTAGTTAGAGAAATTTAGTGGGAGTTCCTTCTACAGCTGAAGGTGGAGAGTGGTATGGAGTTTGCCCTAGGAAATCCTAGGATGAGATCTAGTGCTAGGAGCCTTATCTGTGAGGGAAGGTTGTATGGATATTGAGTAACTTGGTTGAGTCAAAGAAATTCTTAAGGAAAGTACAGATAAAGGTGGATGGTAGTATGGGCCCGTACTACTGGAAGCAAAGGATTTGTATTCGATTCAAGGAGAGCTGCCATAAGACAAAGGAGCTTGAGGAATGTGTGATTCTTAATTATATATATTTCGTTGTGTGTGATCTGATGGTTTATATGGTCTATTTTTAGTATGGTGGTATTGCGGGGTAGACCTATTGACAATTTTGGGGCCGATGAGGGTTCGGGATCAGGATCCGGAGCCAGGCAGCTCAATTAGCAGACTAGGGAGTTTCTCTCATCAAAGATTACTTGTAGCATTCTTGATCAGACTCTTGTGATCTTCGGCTTGGTCAAGGAGGGTATCCTAGATATTTTGAATGAATGATTAAGCTCATTTCATTATGAGATGATGGTGTTAGCAAGAGCATGATCTTTGACATTCAGCAAATTCTAGGTATGTGGAGCTCAAGATTATCATGGGGTGAAGCACCCCATTGCAAGCAAGCGGTGGTTAGAAGATGTTGCTAACGCGTTCCACACCATTCGTTGTCGACAAGGTCAGATTAGCTTCCTACCTTTTGAAGGACATAACATGAGACTGGTGGGGGGAGGTAGGTTGTACACTAGGTGATTATGTTGTTGATGTGATGTCATGGGATGATTTCTCGACACGATTTCGAGCTGAGTTTACACTAGTGATTAAGGTGCAACAGTTGACGTGAGAGTTCCTGGATCTCCACCAGACTACTGAGATGGTAGGTGAGATCACTGTTATGTTCAGAGAGAGGGCACTTCTGGTCCCGCAGTATGTGGCGGATGAGGAGATGAAGAAGACCTAATATCATGAGATTTTGAGGACTGACATTCAGCAGTTTGTGAGCCGATCCAACTATAAGATGCCGGAGGATATGATTGAGTAAGCCAGGTAGAGGGATATGGATATGAAGATGGAGAAGAAGAGGAAGCCGCATGAGGTTTTGGTATCATGGAGTCCGGGTAAGAAGCCCAAGGTGGCATGATCTAGATTAAGATGCCATCAGCGTCGTGGCCACTACGGGTAATGCGACAAGACGTACGAGGGACCGTGCATGAGTGGCAGTGGTGATGGTTCTGGTTGCTTCAGGTGCGGCTAGACGGGTCATTATAGCAACGATTGTACAACTACGACCACCCAGGGATCATACCTGATTTTCTTTCATTGCAATAAGAGGGGCCACAAGAAGGCCCAATGTCCGAGTTTGGCTGTAGAAGGACCAATTTCAGCACCTGCTCCTCTGACTCTTTGGATTTTTGACGTCTGCCAGGGCCGGGAAAATATGCCTGCGACGAAGAGCAGGGCTTTCCAACTGATGGCAGAGGAGGCGCATCTAACTCCCGATGTTGTGATGGGTATGTATCTTCTCCTTATCTCTTTATTTATATTTAATTGCTTACTTATGTTTATGTGTTTTACTTTAGGATCATTCAATGTGAGTTTCGTCACTGGATTTATTGGGTCTAAGGCACCAAGGTCATGTCACACCCCCGAACCAGGACTGCAGAAATGTCCGAGGGCGGATGATGTCATTGTAGTTTACCTTAACAATTGAATATGAATGAAACATAGCATGACAAGTGACATATATTTAAAATATAAACTTACATTGTTTACATATTGTAATTGTTCACCAGTTACACACAAAAGTGAACAAAAGTAAAATTTCATAAAGCCGCACCACTTGGTCTCATAGCAGAGCTGATTACATGTTACTGGTTCTCTGAGAATACAAGTCGTTTTGAAAAGCATCAACTAAAAAGTTTGTGAGTTCATAAGCATTTTTGTATAAAATGGTTTCACACTTGTTTAGAATAGTTCTCATAGTACTTTCAAAAAATTCGATATTTTCTATAAAAATAGTTTGTAAGTCTCGTTCTAAAACCGTGAATATATGCATGCATGTCCTTTGTTTTCTTTTGTTTATATTTTTAAAGAGCGTGTTCCTAGAAAATCCAATATTTTCATTTGTATGAACTAAAATCGAAAGTAATCTTGTTGTATCTCATCCTTGTAAAACAATAATGTATACTTCCAGAGATGCAATATTTTCTGAAAAATGAACTATGGTCTCAAAAACCCTAAGACCATGATGGGAGTGAATATCAAAAAATAGTTTATAGTTTCTGAAAAAACTTGGTTTTACTTGTGTTTGTGATTGTAAGGAGTGTGTTCCCAGAAAATCCCATATTTTCTGATGTATGAGGATTTGTAGTCTTAAACCCTAAGACCGGAAGTGTAAGTGACTGAATACTTGAAAAGTGAATTGCAGTTTTATAGTTTAATAAAATCGATGAAGTGCAAGCTTTCCGTAAACCTAATTAGTGTTGTTAATCGCTATGTGAGTCATTACAACCATGCTTGATATGATAGATTTTCATGTCATGACGTTCTTCAGTTGTCGATTTAGGTAAGATATTTGTCACCCTAGACTGGCTCGTCAAACTGTAGCGAACAACTTAGGTTTGGGTGTGTCAACCCCATATAGATCTATACACAATTACCTCACTCTCCCTCAAGGAGACTCTGGTTATAACTATAGGACTTACTGTATACACTAGGTAGGTATGGTGAAGGAATGTCTCACAAGAGTCTTAACAGATTTACGTGATCTTTGACTCCCATTAATGAATAATGAAACTAACATTACTAGTGTAAATTTATGAGTGTAGTTTTATGACATGCGTTTTACAGCTTTATGACATACAACTTGTAACTTGTTCTTTTACAGCTTTATGATGGACAGATTATGACACGCAAATTTTTTTGTCGTAGTAATTATGTTTTGTTACCATTTTGGATAAATTATTTATAACGTTTTTTTGTTATAAACAATCATTAATGAACTTGTCTACTTGTAATATTTGTTCTGTAAATAGTATAAAGCTTTAAGTTTTTTTAAACCTTTAAAATGATTACAACATATTACCACAATTTTACTATAAAAATATTTTTTAACAAAATAAACAAATTTTGTGGCTCAACACACCAAAGTTTACCTTAAGAGTTTTGTAACATAAATTACTTTATTTTGTTTTAACTTCAACAAATCACCATTTTTGCCAAAGACACGAATATGTTATCAAAATATTCTGTATGATTTTTAGAACACTTTAAGAATCTTTTTAGTTGAAAATTTGTTCCCTCTTCAACTCAAGACTATGATGCAAGAAATTTTCCAAAATGTAAAATAAATCTATCAACATAAACCTTACAAATCTCGAGTCTATGATGGATTTGCATGAAGTAATAAACATTTCAACCATAATATGTTAGATGCATGCTATTATCCAAGGGTTAAACACATTACCCACCGCTACATACAATTATCCAATGGTTAAACGAGACTTTGACTTGTAATCCCCCCCCCCCCCCCCCCCCCCCCCGTGCGCGCGCGCTGCCACCACAAAAAAAGTATGAAAACACGAAAAAGACTGGGGTATGAAGCTCACCTTGAGGATTTTCGAGATGAAGAAGAAGGTGAAGACATTTCGAGTCTAGCTTGTGTTCTTGGTGAGATTCTCGAAATGATAGTGTTTCTAAGAGTTTAACACACAAAAACAGTGTGTAAATTGAAGGTTTTAGTATAAACATGAAACAATCACTTTGAGTTTGACATGGACTTACCAAGTTCTTAAGATTGCTTGAAGGAACTTCACCAATGGCATGCACCCACACGAAAATATTACATGCTTGTTGTAGATGAAGTAATTAAACTTTAGAAAACACTTTCCAACAAAATAAAAGATGAAACTAACTTTTCATTGTCATTTATAAATACAAAGCTAAACCTGCACAAAGGACAAAAAAGTGTTGATGGTTTATTGTCATTGTTGATAAATCTTTTAGAAAGTGAAAACAAATATGTTGGTGGATCAACTGAATGAAAAAAGCTACAAAACCCCCCAACAACAAAATAACATCCAAAATCACAACTCCATTAAATTGAAGTGAAATAAGCAAACCTTTGGAGCTAAATATTCCAACCACTAAAATATGATAATGTAAAGTGTGTTTGCTCTGCTAAACCAATCTTCAAATTCATATGCAAAAACAAAAAATGAGGGTAGTTAAAGCAACAAGGGACTAAAAAAAATTCAACACAACCGTCTCAAAAGGAATCTCATATACTAATCTCATATAGATGGATCAAACTTTTTATGTATGTGCTATGCTTTTTATCTTGGAATAATCTAGAAATCAAGGACAAAATTAGTCTTATGGGTATTTTTGTAAAATTTTCCTATTTTAAGGTTTTTGATTTAGTTTAGGAGTTGTTTATGTTTAGTATAAATAGGATAACATATTTTATGTTTTTTTATTAAGTTTGTATTCACGTTTTGCTTAATAAAGCTTGGAGAACAAGCAAAGTTTTCCGTGAAGAATCCCCCCCCCCTTTATTTTCGTTCTTCCACTATGCCTTTGTATCATGTGTTTCCTTATGTTTCTTTGTTCCTGTTCCTGCTGTGATTTGAGTTTGATTATCTCAGATATACCTTAGTGAACAAGTTATAATCAACAACCTTCGGTTCTTCTTCCATGTTATCTTTCTTCCGTTTCTGTCCCTGTTTTGATTTCTGCACATGAATTGTTCAATTCAACAAGAATGAAGTGAATTGATTCATGCATACATTTTATTCTATTAGAATCAACAAAGTTATCTCTTACATTTTAAGGATTAAAATTAATTCTTTCCCCAAAAATGAATGCCCCTACTTGATTGAAAACCTTGGATTTTTTTAAGAGGCATGTCCAAAGATTACACTTGCAGTCTAAGTTAAAACAAAAATAATAATTAAAGTAACAAACACAAAACAAAATATGTAATTATTGATCTAACAAATTTTAAGAAAATATTATGTACAACAACTACAACGATGACGCTTATTCAGTGGTTAATTCTACAAAACTACCAAGAAATCAAGCATTAAAAGAGAAGTTTGAGTAATAAGTAAGTACCGAGATGCCCTTATACCTTGACATGAGAAGTAAGTACTGATTCAGTGTCACAAAATCTTACCACCGAATCTAAAATAAAGAAAACCAACATGTACCCACTGATTGTTGCTTACAATGAACTTAATGAAATCAAATAAATATTGGTCTGTTGATATAATCACATAAGAAAGATAGAGAAAATGGTGATGGTTCTAGAGTTTGTGTGAGTGTATGTGAATGAATATGAATTAAAGGGTAAGGAGGCGGATGCAATAATTGGATGGTTACAAACCCTAAAGCCTTATATCATTCAAAACATTCAATTTCTACCAAAAATAGGATAAAGGACGAGATACCAAGCCAGTATTGAAGGGGAATAAGAAGGAAACATATTGATTGATTAAATAGTATTAAAGATTAAGGGGGGATAAAGAAGGAAACAAGTTGATTATTAAATAGTATAAAATACATTAGCTAGTTGTACACTATGTATTGAAGTTCATACTTCTTAATTTTCAAGAAACATCTGATATACTTTATATAATAGTAAAGATATAGATAATGAATAATAATGAACAATCCTATCGGTTGGGAATCTATATTTTTTAAATTTCCTAGGAATTTATAAATTTCTTTGACCCATGAAAAACCCATGGATAGAATCCATAAATATTCAAATGCCCTTGTAATCTTAAAACTTTTTAAAAACAAATATCACTCACTCATTGACGTCCACCCTCGAATTCTCCTTGTCACCGTTGGCCCCAATTGATTTTGGGATAAAATAAACTATTTTTTGAATAAGAAATAGTTATTTATAAAAAAAATTACATATTACAAACAATTTAAAAACATGTTTTTTATTGAATTTTAGCAGGTTAAAAATCATGCTATTATTTATTATATTTAAATAATTATACATAATTTATTAATGAGGCCTCCATGGGTGTGTCGGGATTGGACTGTCCACCTCCGTCTCCGATATTAAAACAGGGGTTAATCTTCGCCTCAACCCCAATTTATTTTAACAAATACCCCTATACATGACGGGACCCAATGGGAGCGGTCCCACAAGATTTTTTGACTTTCCTAAATGGACTCTCCATCTGTGCTTTCCTTCCTCTCACTTAAGGATTCAATTCCATTTTGGGTGACAAAATTCAATTCTTTCGGATTCCAGTTTTTATGATAAAATTCACAACATTCTGCAATGCAAGCCAAACGTACTTAAGAGACACACCAAGTATAAGAACTTAATCAAGTGTGAAAGATATTTTATTTGTTAATTTTATGGAGAAAGTTGACGATTGCTGACTTGTATTGGTAAACAACAAGCAAACAACACAAACATGACAGTTTGACAGTGTAAGCTTCTTCAAAGATCTATTACATCTTTTGGAGCTCTCCTAAGAACTCTTAGGTTTGTAGATAAGATTCCACATCGTCTACGGAGATGTTTCTTGATCATATGAGCCTCAACAACGAGCCATGGACCTGCTGCTTTTTCAATTAGACGTATCCACATGACAACAAAGCACAGTAGACAGATATTTTTGCTAATGAATGGCTCAGATCAATCAATCAATGGACTCTCATATTAAACAAATCTTTAGAAAGAGTGAACTTTACTTGTCTACAAATGAATAAGAACAAAAAACTTTTGAACATTTGTAAGAGAAAAAAGGGGTCGAAAACGAAGGCGGAAAGCAAAAAGGCAAGAAATGACTATTTCAAAACAAGTAGATATATGGCATTAAGTGCACTTTGGGTCCACGTAACAAAAATGTGGCTAGAAATTGGTGAGAAGATGAAAATATCTACATGTTTTCTTTAGGGCCGGTTCTCATGGTACACATATTTTTTGTATGATTTTGACATGCCCACCAAGAATTATCAAGATATGTATTAATATTATATACTTTATTGCAGATTTTATATCGACTTCACTATCAAAAGTGGACAAATCCATTTAATTCCTGGTGAATGGACTTAATCTAATGGTCTCCATTCTATGATCCTAAAGTAGAAAAATGATATATGGACACGAAAAAAGAGTCACTTTTTAGGAATATATATATATATATATATATATATATATATATATATATATATATATATATATATATATATATATATATATATATATATATATATATATATATATATATGTATACTAAACAAATATCAATTATAAAAAAAAGTTTGGAATACCTAAAACTATACAACAAACATTGTGTTTCTCGTAGTGCTAATAATCCTTGTATCTTACTATTTCTAAATAAATAAATAAACACATATATGAAACAATGTTATTGTAACAATGGTAATTTTTCGTGTAACTTCTCTGCGCTCACCCGTTTTCCTCATGATTCATGAACATCATGTGAGATAATGAGGTACACATCAGCCTGTTAGGAATCTGGTGTATACAAAGAGCCCAATCTACATTAGAATGGTAATCCTCGTATTGTAGTTACCATTGAGACTCGAACCCTTAACCATTTCTGAAAGTGTATCACCCCGAAACAAAGTGTTGATCAAACCTTTACGATTTGTTCATTCTTAGGCTCTTTCTTGAAAGCATAGTGACCTAGACAAAGCAGCAGGGTTGGCCTGTAATACAGGAGAAGTAGTAATTTCATGGTGCTTCTTATTTTCTTCGACCTTTGTTTGGAAGGGCTTAAAGATCCCTTCTGTTCGGATGCTTTCATTCTTGATGCCAAGTGCTAACCATATAGAACTCTTCGCAGCTTCATCAGGATCATCAATTCTAAGAGTCTTTGGAATCAAAACTGAACTCTTTTGTTTCTTTGCCTCTTCAAAACCATTTGGAGTCATCAATTCCTCTTCTCTCGAATGCTTTCCGAAGATGGAAGAGTCGGCTTGGGGTAACCACGGAATATAATTCCAGTAAGGTGAAGGGTACATCGGTCCAGCAATGGCGCAATTCCAAGGATTATAAGACCAAGGATGCCCTGGAATACTTGGTACATGGGAATGGAATCCATTTCTTTCGTGCATTCTCTCAACCGAGGAATTAGAAGTAGTCACAGTGGATCCAGTGGAGCAATCATCTCCGTTTTCTTTGTTTCTACAATTAAAATCCGGTGAATCCGAGCCAAAAGAAAGTAATTTGAGAGGAACATTTTGAACTCCGTTACAAGCATTAGCAACTTCGATCTGAGCTGCTTGGAAAGCTTCTTGGGAAATGGTTATAAACTGACATCGGGATGTTGGATTCTTGTTTTTCCGGCGACCTGATCCCACCGGCATGTTCCTCATGGTGCCTCCGGCAGTCCAGTACCTCTGGCAGCTTTTGCAGAAATGGCGAGGCTGCCTGACATTGTAATTGTTGTAGTAACAGAACTTTGTGTCCATGCTGTTACAACGAGGACATGGAAGAATCTTGTCGGGTTTCTTTAGAGCTTTATCAGCTGCATCGTCGCCGATGGGAGTTGTAGTGTTGCCATCTTCTTGTTTCGTGTCTTCTTGAACATAATTATTCTTCTCCATCGTCAAACCACGATTGAGATCACTACCACCCTGTTGATTATGACCACCATCACTAGACTCCACTGCGGCGATGGCGGTGGCGGTGGCGGTGGAGACGACCGGATGATTAGCAATATTCCCTCTTTCTGTATACGCAATCTTCTTCCCAAACAATCTGATACCAGTACCTTCCATCAATTTTAATTTTCCGATAAGGGAAGTTGTCGTCGACGTTTTATAAAAGTATCTTTATCGTAAAAAGGCAGAGTAGTGTTGGCACTTGGCAGATGGTAGTAGTAGAAGTGGGAACCGAACGGACTTTTTATAAGTGTGTCAAATAAATAAAGTGCTTGTGTAATATATTAATTTGATTTAAATTTATGTAAATACTTTTACATTCTAACTTCGATCATCTTAAACCATTAACAAGATAAGATAAGGTCTTTAAAAATTGAGTCATTCTAATTTAAAGAATTCAATACCTTTTCATATTATTGTCGATCAGTTTTTTTTATTTAAATTTAATGTTTAACATCAATAATCCATTAAGTATTAAGACTATGTCTCGTGTACTAGTTGAAAAACTAGCTATCAGCTGAAAAATTAGTTGTTAAATAAAAAGTTAGCTGATATCTGAAAAACTAGCTGATAAAAAATAACGTTTGATAAAACTAACTGAAATATATAAAATGACATCTTAAATGAATGTGTTTCTATAATTAATTATGGGGTATTTTTGGAAAAAAATTAAAAAGCTCTCAAAAAGCTAGTCTAAATAGCTTTTTAAAAAACTTGTTTATAAGCTACTTTTTGTTTACTAAGGGCGTGTTCGACACGCAACGTTTGGGAGCTTCTGACTTTTAGTTTTTTAAAAAACGCTAGTAAAAAAGAAAACATCTTGTTCGGCGACATGAGTGTTTAACTTTCAGGCTAAACAAAACGTTCCAAAATCAAAAGCTACAAGGAGGACATGTTCGGCAAAAATAACTGGTAGCGTTTTGTTAAATGTTACATGAAGTAACACTTTGATTTAGAGCATTTTGTTTAAACTAAACACTATAAGTTTCTAGTGTCAAACGAGATTTTATGTTCGGAACAGAGCGTTTTGTCAAACTCTAGAAGCTCTCAAACGCTCTGTACCAAACACGCCTGGAGTAGCTTTCAACAAAACGCTCCAAAATCAAAAGATACCCGCTACCAGCTAGTTTTATCGAACACGTCCTAAGCACGACAACATAAAAAATCTCAAAAAATAAGCTAACTTATCAGGTAGCTATTACGCGCCAAATATAGCTTATGTGTAATGAATTTGAATCATTATCATCATAATTTTAAACACTACTATAAATGTTCAAAAAATGTATACAATAACTAAAAAATCCAGTATTAAAAACATATTTTCAAAAATTATGAAACCTAAAACTTATGATGTCTAAAAATATATTAATTAAAAAATACGATATCATAAAATGCAATAATTAAAAATATGATAACTGTAAATTATAATTTTTGTAAAATATTATTTTGAAATCTTTCATTGTATTTATTGATTTTAAAAAATACATTTAATAATATGATACCTTAAATAATACAATACCTAAGAATATGCTTCATTTAATTTTTGTTAAAAAAAAAAAAAAAGTTGAATAATCAAATGAAAATTTAATATAAAAATATGATTATATTGATTTTTTGTTTGAAATTTAACTAAAAAGAATAACATTGATCATCTCCAGATTTCATTTAATCATTATACATCTCTTTTTTTATGTTATTATTTATATTTCGTTTAACTCTTATTCAATGTTGATTACCATTTATTTAACTGTTGTCAAATTGTTATTGTGGACGCTTTAATAGCTTTTGTTTTGTCTCATTAAATGAAATAAAATTTTATCAAGAAAATTGATTCATAACTTCATTAGTTCTCATTTTTTAAATTTGTTTTATCATCTTATCATAGAATACTATAAAAAGAATTGCAATATAAACCATCTTTATTGTATTATTTTTAGTAACATATCAAAAAAACTGTAATATTAGTTTGTCCATTTTAAACATATATCATATCATAATGCATATCACATAACATTGATACCAAAGGGCTTCCAGCGCAGTGGTATCCGGTATTGTCTTTTTTCCTTGAGGTTGAAGGTTCAAGTCTTGTGAGGGATATAGGTGGAGAATTGGGCATCCATAATATATTGAACTCTATAAAGTTTAATAGATTATCGCAACATATTTTTACAATGCAGACAACTTTATCATTTATTTTCATAACATTGCATTAAACTCTATAAAGTTCAATAGAATATTACAAAATACAATTTATAGTAAATATTTAAGAATTAAAAACTTTTATTTTTTTTCCATTGAAGAGTTCAATAACCATTAAACTATATCAAGGTGACATCTTACAATAATAGAGTTTCATCCATTGAATGATACATAGATTTGTCATCTCATCCAACTCTCTCATTAAACTCATAATTGTGAATACTCTTAGTTTTAACAAAGAAAAAAAAATATAAGGAAAAAAGTAAATGAAAAAAATGTATTTTGTATTCCCAAATTGAAAAGAAGTAAAAGAAAAATTAAACATTTTGTTATTTTCTTTTGAAATCTTTCAAATTGGAAAAAAATGTTAAAAGAAAAAGTGATCATTCAATTTATTTTTATTTTTTCTATTTTTATCTTTTAATGAGACTAGAAACACAAAAAAAAATATTTTCTTTCTTATTTTCATTCATTTCCCTTGTTTTCCCTCCATTATTTTCCCTGGATGTAAGGGTCAATGTGTTATAATATGCTATAAAAAGAAATTGAAAGAATAATTAACAGCTACTTTTTCCATCTCTCATTTGTGTTTTTAAATCGATCCCGTTTTATTCAATAATTTGATTTTATTAAACAAGAATAGTAGAAAGATGATATAGCAAAAATAATAAGTTATTATAGATATTGATAATTTTGGATGCTCTAAATAATAAGAAGGTGATATATTATATTGTTAATAACTTCCTCGATGTTTATTTCAAATAACCCTAAGCTTTAAAAAGTTGCCATGATGTTCATATGGGAGTATGTATAAATGTTTTAATGTTTGTGCAAACAAGGTAATAACCATATTCATCATTTTATAGATATCCAAAATCATATATTGATGTCTGTATAATACATTAATATAAATTTCCAGACCATAGCAATTATTTTAATCTTAAATCTTATGCTCTAAAGTTAAAATTATCGTGTCCTGCATTTCTTGTATTAAATAATATATATATATATATATATATATATATATATATATATATATATATATATATATATATATATATATATATATATATATATATATATATATATAATTTAAACAAAAGAAGGCCAAAAACAGAAAGTTTAGGAGGATGATTTGTGAGCCACAAATATGTTGTGGCCTTGATGTGTTCGGAGCGTAGTGTGGCTGGATTATTTTGGTTGCATTGAAAAAGCGGTGCACCCAATTAGATGGGATTTGGGTGTACAACCATACAAAAGGGAAAGAAAAAAAAGTGTGCTTTGGCCCATAATGTCGCATCTTGTGTACCACATCTATTCCACATTCATTACATGCCTAAATACGTTATATGTCTTTGCCGATTTACATAAATTCTGTCAAATATCTTTTAAGATGATTGGTAAGATACAAGCATGCATTGTCAAAGATAAATAATATATAATTTAGTTTTCTATTATCTTATGATCTTATCATTATTTTGTAACTCTCCTAGTGATATACTGATAGGCTTACAGCTTACTACAACACTGTTTTGTAATCTATTAAACAGTTTGTAATCTTATAATTAATAATCAATTCAAATTATTTTATATGGTAGAGTTTTACAAAATTACCCTGCAAAGATCCATAACTGCAATTTTTCCCTCATGACTATTACACATGCAACCTCAAACTCTAAATGTGTTCAATAAACAAGTTGACATTGGGTTGGTCTATTTATTATTTAGAGTAATATCATAAAATTCTTAAGTTTTTAATGCGTAATTGAAAAAACCTTAATATTTTTTTTATTATTGTTATGATTATAATTTTATCGTAAAATTATCACTTTAGACCACTTAACAAGTTTTATGATTAAATTTGTTACTTTTTTTTTTTTTTTTGCAAAATCAATCATAAAATTGAGTTTAAAGTTTAAATTTGATCCCTATAGTTTGTAAAAAAAATTACACAACATGATTTTTAAAATTTATATATACATACATATATACATATATATATATATATATATATATATATATATATATATATATATATATACTTTATTTATTTTTGTTTTTTATTTACTCTAATATATTTTATACATTTTAAACTTTTTGTATTTTTCTAGTTTTTTCATATTTATTGTAACGTCTGGTTGTCGGTACTTATTTTAAATATGAGTTGTTGCATTTTTATACTGGGACTCGACGAGTTAAGGCCCCAAACTCGTCGAGTATGGGGGGAATCTTGGATGTGGGTGAAAGAGTCTACTCGATGAGTCGGAAGCCCCGACTCGACGAGTAGATCTGTCTGAATGAAACCCTAAATTTTATGGTTTGCACCTTATTTAAACAACTTATATGGCCTCCACGCCAGCCTCCATCACCCTCAGACCCTATTCTCGAAACCCTAATCAGTTGGTGAGTGTTCTTGAACTTTTTGTGCCATTTTAGTGATTTGAAGCTTGGAGAAGGAAGGAAAGACTTTGAGATCCAAGAAGAAGGTAGTAGATCCTGAGTTTTGGTTGCATTTCCAGCTTGTTTGAGGTAAAAAGCTTCAACCTTGGTTTTCCATCACTTAGATCTTCCTTAGGGCTTGCATCTTGTCTTTTTTGGGATATTTCTAAGTCACTTTTGGATTTGAGTGTATATTAGAGTGATGACTTCATATCTGGGAACATTTGAGCTTGGGAAGCTCAAAGTTGCCACCTTTATTGAGCTATGGTCCTATCTCATGCATTAGAACTCATTTATGGTTTAGTTTTGGTGTTTTAGCTTTATAACACCCATGCATGCACGTAAAGTTTGTAACTTTACGTGTTATATTGACCCTAGGAGGCCAAATCTATGCTTTGGATGCAATAAGCCCGACTGAATTCGACTGTATGGACTTGGACTTTGGGGGACTCGACGAGTCGCTCATAGGACTCAGCAAGTCGGGTCATGGTTCCCTAACCTTTTCTGTTTCTGAGCAATCTGGTTGAGTCTATAAGAGGACTCAACAAGATAGACGTCAATATGGACTTAAAGATCAAAGCACTCGACGAGTTCAAGGATGAACTCGGCGGGTTCAATGCAATGTCCCAACTAATATGAAGAAGAACTCAACGAGTTTAACGAAGAACTCAAAGAGTCAAGGGCTAAACATTCCAACTTATATGAAGCAGGACTCAACGAGTTCAAGGATGAGCTCGGAGAGTCATGAGCAAAAGATCTCGATTCTATATGAAGGAGAACTCGACGGGTTCTTGAAAGACTCGACGAGTAGGATCGAAGTTCCAGTATTTTGTGGATTATGGAACTCAACGAGTTGGTGGTCCAACTTAGTGAGTTGAGTCAACCAGATGTTGACTTTGACCAAAAGTTGACCTTGACCAGGGTGTTGACATTGACTTTGAATTTGACATGAGTTGACCCTTGAAAGGGTTACGAGTATGAAATGGTAATTAAGGAAGGTTGTTATGTGTAGGAGTTTGAGAGGAGTTGATCCTAGCGCCGAGGATAATTTAGTTACTGCACAACATTAAGGTGAGTTACCTTCCAGTAGAAGTGGGTCTAAGGCCACAATACTGGCCCACTAGTAGGAGTGATTGTGGATGATTGTCTTTGTGATAATTGCCTAGTTTTCCACTATCTGTTATGTTTTATGTGCTAGTATGATATGATGTTATGTGATAGTGGTATTAGGAGGAATAGCCCCCATATCCGGTCGATTAGGCCAAGGGGTAGGTCGGGCACCCCGGTATGCCTGACAGTATGATTATGTTATGTTTTTATGTGGTAGTAGTAGGGGTGAAATAATCCATGTAACCAGTTCAGATAAATCGGGCGGGTAGGTCGGACACCCCAGTATGTCTGACAGGGGTAGGTTAAGCATCCTGGTATGCCTAGCAGGGGTAGGTTGAGCACTCTGGTATGCTCAACAGGGTAGGTCAGGCACCCATGTATGCCTAATAGTATGTGTTAGGTATGGTATGTGGTATGATGGGGGAACTCACTAAGTTTCGTGCTTACAGTTTTCAGTTTTGTTTTCAGGTACCTCTTCATCGAAGCGGAAGAAGCCGACACGGTAGCAGCGTATCACACACACAAGATTTCCGCATTATGAGATTCTTGGTATTGTACTCTGACATTATTACTACTTCATGAAATGGCTTTGAGACATGTGACTATGGTTTTATGAGATGATGTGACTCGATGATGTTTTCTTATACATGTTTTTCTAAATTGTTATATCAAAATGAAATTTTTGGTTTTGAAAATTTAAATGTTACATTTATTTTAGCATTATATTTTAAATTTTTCATCTTTTTATTTTTAATTTTTTTTTCATATTTTTTTCAATTTGTTTTCATATTATTTGTTTTCATTTTTTTTCTTCGTATTTTTAACTTTTCTTATCATTCTCAAAAAGTATAAAATGTATTAATATATTAGAGTATATTACAATTTTGGTAATTTATATTGTTATAATTTTTTAATTTTTATTCATGTAAATAAAATAGTTATATTTTAATTTGTAATTATAGTCCAATGTGTTTTCTTTTATTTTTTTGCTTTTTAATTCTACTATATTTATGTTATAATAAAATGAAAAAATAATAGATTATTTATTGAGAATTAATGTTTTAGTGTGATATAACTTGTAAATTAAATCATATTTATATATGTGATATCAATAGTTTAAATTCAAGATAAAATATTTCAATTTAATAATAGACTAAAAGAAAGAACAAAATAAATAATAATATTCGGTCTCTATAAAAAAACTTGTATAGTATTTTATATTGAATGGAAGTTCGCTTACTTGAATCTATATAAATAAAACATTAGAAAAACAATAAACAACTAAAATAGAAAAAAAGGTGAAAAGATAAAAAAAAAAATAAAGTAAAAAAAAAAAATCAAATTGTTGAAAAATAGTGTTAAAAGATAAACATAAATAAACTATATATATACACACACACAAAATAAAGCTAAAAAACCATGTTGTTGAATTTTTTGCAAATTACAGGAACCAAATTTAAAGCTAAACCCAATTTTAGGACTGATTTTGCAAAATAGTAATAATAATAATAATAATAATAATAATAATAATAATAATAATAATAATAATAATAATAATAATAATAATAATAATAAATAAATAAATAAATAAATAAATAAATAAATAAATAAATAAAATAACAAAGTTAACCATGAAACTTGTTAAGTGGGTTAGAGTGATAAATCAGCGAAAAAGTTGTGGTCGTAACAATAATAAAAAAAATGTTATAGTTTTTTCAATTACACGTTAAAAGCTTAGGACTTCTATAATATTAGTCATTACTATTTTTGCAAACCAACCAGTTTTATAAAAGATAAAACTGCAAAATTGGTCCCTGTGGTTATGCAAAAACTGTGGATAAAGTTCAAAAAGTTTTTGACTTGCATGGAAGGTCCAAAATTAGAAATTTCCTGTGGTTTTGGTCCTTGTATGAATTGAGAGGACAATTTTGCCCTTTTAATTCCTTTTTTCCCATTTTCTTATATTGATTAATTAAGTTTTATAATTGAAAAAAATGGGTCCACCTTACACCCATTATACCAGATAGTAACCTCTCATTCTACTTTCGACTCTCTCTCACCTCCTCCTTCTTCTAATCTACCTATTGAGAAAATCGAAGAAATTCAAGCACCATGTTGAGTTTACTATAGATTAAAAAACAACATGGATTCCAAGGTCTGATTTTAGAGTAGATAAATATGAAAGCAGGTCTTGTGGACCCCCCCCCCCCCCCCTTACAAATCCCTGTTTGACTTCCAGTCAGCCGCTGACCAGCATCTGTACTTCAATATTTTGCTCTCAACTCCTTGTCTGCCGCCACCTTTAGTTCTCCCTTATCTCACCAGAAATTGATTTGTTGGTTTGGTTTTGTATAATCCATATGTTTAATCTTAATTGCCATCATCCTTCTGTTTCCTGTTAATCGGAGGGGAGGGTTCTGTTTCTGTTTTGGGTAATATATGTCGAAGCTGTGGCAAATGAAAGGGGGTTTATGAAAGTGAAACATATAGTGTCACCTCCTCAACTGACGATTCCTTCATGATAATATATTGAAAAGCGATTGCATTTTGTGAGGGAATAGTTGATTATTGTGATAAATTTAATCATAGATTTTAGGCATATTGGTTGTGCTCTGGTAATCAGATTTCGATGATTGATGGAAAGATACTAGTTTTCGATTTGAAGGTCTCCAATGGTTTCGATGGAGATGCTCTCAAAAAGTTTCAATCTTGAAAGATTTCGATCGTATATGATTTCATGAAGTACATCCATCGATGGGGGTAATGGTGGTTTAAGTTAATTGATTAGCGATGTAATATTGCTTTTACCGGTTAACAAAATCAAATAAGAATCAGGGATATTTCAAGCTTATGTCAACAACTGATAAAATTTTTACTGGGTGGGGAGGAGCCATAGTCGACGAATTTGTCGGTGATGTTTTGGTATGTGTTTGAGTTATATGTGTGCGTGCGTTTTTTTTGTTAAGTTACAGTTATGTGTGTGTGTGTGTGTTTAACTTACAGGGGAAGGGGAAAAAGACGATGGACGAGAAGTGGGTTTTAAAGATTTTCGGGTGAGTATGTGTGTGTGTGTGAGAGAGAGAGAGAAAGAGAGAGAGAGAGAGAGAGAGAGAGAGAGAGAGAGAGAGGGTACCATTGTCGTGGGTGGGCCGTTATTTTGTTTTTCTTTTATTTTTAAATGAGCAAATTATTAAAATAAATATAAAAATGCAAAATAGAAACATAGAAGGGCAAAATTGTCATTTCAACTTTACTAGGGTCCAAAATCACGGAAAATACTTGATTTTGGACTTTTTATACAAGTCAAAAACTTTTTGGATTCTATCCACAGTTTTTGCATAACCACAGGGACCAATTTTGCAGTTTTGACTTTATACGAAATGTGATATTATAGTTATATGATTTTAAATGAAAATTTTGTTTTGAAATTTGCGTGGTATCATCGGCACATCGCACGACTATTTAACTTTTCACATGTTCATGAAATTTGTAGTTTCACAAAACAGATGACATCTTTTATTTTAAACGTTCAATATTTTTATATTTAATATAACGTATTTTTACATTTTCAATTTGAAATGAGTCAAATAAAATGGAAATTTATCATCATTTTAAAATTATTCATTAAACGATACTAATCACCGCCCGTCGTCATATGCCATATAAAGAGTAAGAGTAAATTAAACGAACGTCCCTATGGTTTAGAATCATTTGCGCATTTGGTCCCTTATTTTTTTAACTCGGAAAATCTTATTGTTTCTTTTTATTATGCGCTTCGTCCCTATCTTACTGTAAAATATTATTTTTCCCTTGATTTTTTAATTTATTTAAATAAACACACCCTCAAGCCCACTCTCTCACCTTACCTTACCTACTCCACTATTTTTTCCTATTTAAATAATAGTCTTTTTAGGTAAGATAGAAACTAGATACGTACCAAAAACAAACAATATGGACCAAACACGTAAAAAAACAAACAGTAAGAACCTTTCAAATTAAAAAAATAAGTTAGGAACTAAGCATTCAAGCTACCCAAACCATAGTGACCATTCGTTTAATTACTCAAAGAGTAATAGATGAAAATTACTATTTATTGACCGTCTAGAGACAACTGATCACCGAAAAGAACAAATCGTCGGAATTAAATAAATCGAAAGGAAACAATTTGACGACTACCGAAATAACACTAACTTTCGTTCGGAAACAAATCGTCGTCGTCGCATCACGCGGGTACGCTACTAATATATATATATATATATATATATATATATATATATATATATATATATATATATATATATATATATATATATATATATATAATAACAATTAAACATCAACATTATTATGTTTTAATTCTTAAAGGTTTTTCCACATACTTTAAACTTAATTCATTATACATTACTATAACATAAGTTTAGATGCCCAATTTAATTTGAGAAGTAACATTAAATATAATTTATTTGATTATATTTGCAATTAGATATCCAAATTATTACTTAGTCGTTCTTCATAGCAAATTAAAAGTTTTTTCAGACGCTTTTGGTTGAAATTCATTATATATTTCTATAACATAATTTTAGAGGTATTAAAGTTGGATTTTTCCAATTTGTATTGAGAAGTGACACTAAATAAAATTCATTTGACTATAATAGCAACTAAATATCAACATTATTATGTTGTCATTCTTCATAGTTAATTTAAAGGTTTTTTAAGACACTTTTGGATAGAATTCATTATACAATTCTATAACATAAGTTTAGAAGCATTAAAGTTCGACTTGCCACCTTTGAATTTATAAGTGACACTAAATATAATCCATTTGAATATATTAGCAAATAGATATCAATATTATTGTGTTGTCATTCTTCATAGCTAATTCAAAGATTTTTATAGACGCTTTTAGACGGAATTCATTTCATATTTTTATAACATAAGTCTAGAGGTATTAAAATTCAACTTGCTCAATTTCAATTGAGAAGTAACACTATATATAATTAATTTAATTATAGTAGTAACTAGATATCAACGTTATTATGTTGTCATTCTTCATAGCTAATTAAAAGGTTTTTCCAAACGTTTTTGGGAGAAATTCATTATACATTTCTATAACATAAGTTTAGAGGTATCAAAGTTCGAATTGCCAAATTTGTATTGAGAAGTTACCATAAATATAGTTTAATAAATTGTATTATTTACTAGATATCAACATTATTACATTGTTATTATTCATAGCTAATTAAAAGGTTTTTTCAAATATTTTTAGCCGGAATTCATTATACATTTCTATAACATAAATTTTGTGGCATGAATGTTCGACTTGTCCTATTTGTATTAAGAAGTGACACTAATTGCAATTCATTTTATTATAATAATAGACGTCGTCATTATTCGTAGCTAATTAAAAAGGTTTTTTAGTATGCTTTTGGACGGAATTTATTATACATTTCTATAACATAAGCTTAGAGGCTTGAAAGTTTAATTTGCCCAATTTATATTTAGAATTGGCATTGAATATAATTTATTTGATTATATTAGCAATTACATATCAATATTATTATGTTGTCATTATTCATAGCTAATTAAAACGTTTTTCTAAACGCTTTCAATGGAATTCATTATACATTTCTATAACATAAGTTTAGAGACACTAAAGTTTAACTTGCTCCATTTCAATTGACAAGTGACACTAAACATAATTCATTTGATTATAATAGCAACTAGATATCAACATTATAACATTTTCATTCTTCATAGCTAATTATAAGGTTTTTCCATACGTTTTTAGAAGGAATTCATTATACATTTATGTAATACGAGGTTAGAGGCATTAAAGTTTGACTTGCCCAATTTGTACTGAGACTTGACACTAAATATAATTTAATTGATTATATTAGTAACCGCATATCAACATTATTATGTTGTCATTCTTCATATCTAATTAAGAGGGTTTTCCTTACACTTTTGGATGAAATTCATTATGTATTTCTATAACATAAGTTTAGAGGCATTAAAGTTCGACTTGCCAAATTTGAATTGAGAAATGATACTAAATATAATTCATTCGATTATATTAGCAACTAGATATCAACATTATTACGTTGTCCTTCTTCATAGCTAATTAAAATGTTTTTCCAGATGTTTTTGGACGGAATTCATTATATATTTCGATAACATAAGTTTAGAGGTATTAAAGTTCGATTTGCCAATTTATATTGAGAAGTGACACTAAATATTTTTCATTTGACTATAATAGAAACTAAATATTAACATTATTACGTTGTAATTCTTCATAGCTAATTTGAAGGTTTTTTCCAGATGCTTTTGGACGGAATTAATTATACATTTCTATAACATAAGTTTAGATGCATTAAAGTTCAACTTGCCCAATTTGAATTGAAAAGTGATACTAAATATAATTCATTTGGTTATAATAGCAACTAGATATCAACATTATTAAGTTGTCATTCTTCATAGCTAATTAAAAGGTTTTTCTAATGCTTTTGGACGAAATTCATTTTACATTTCTATAACATAATCTTAGAAGCATTAAAGTTAGATTTATGTAATTTATATTGAGAAGTGACACTAAATATAATCGATTTGATTATATTAGCAACTACATATCAACCTTATTCCATTTTCATTCTTCATGGCTAATTAAAAGGTTTTTCTATAACATAAGTTTAGAGGCACTAAAGTTCTACTTGCCCAATTTCAATCGAGAAGTGACACTAAATGTAATTCATTTTATTATAATAACAACTAGATATCAACATTATTACATTGTCATTCTTCATATTCTTCATAGCTACTTAAAATGTTTTTTCCAAATGTTTTTTTTGGATGGAATTCATTATAGATTTATACAACATAAGTTTAGAAGCATTAAAGTTTGACTTGCCCAAGTTGTACCGAGTAGTGATAGTAAATATTATTCATTTGATTATGTTAGCAACTACGTATCAACATTATTATGTTGTCATTCTTTACAACTAATTAAAAGTTTTTTCCACACACTTTTGTATGGATTTCATTATATACAACAATAGCTTGTTGGGGTTGTATTTTGTAATAATAAAGTTTGGTTTATTTTAGAAGAAAAAATTCTAAGACGGAAGAACTACAAAAAATGTAGGGTTTTTTATGCAACAAAAAAAAGACTATTTACATGTTGGTGACCTGCTGGGGTATTAAATAACAAGTAACCGTTGTGTCTTTCAAAAAAAAAAGAGTTTTAGGTCTAAAAAGAAAAGAAAATCAAAATATAATGTCTTTTGTGGTAATTATATATTTCATATTACACCTTTTTAATTTTTATTTTAATTTCGTATACTATCTTATTGATATATTGATTCAAGATATCAATTCATATATAATAAATGTAATGTTCTAGCCAGTGAGGTGATAAGTGTTTGTTTTAATTGATTGAAAATTAGATCGAGTGCTGATCCACATATTTTTCAAGTGTAATGATCGATGTGTCTCTTTCTAAACTAATGCTAGCCTCTTTTCGAATGAATTATTCTTGTTTAATTTTTGGGTTATTGTTACTCTGGTCCAACTATCTTTCGTATATTGGTTTAAATGGACCATCGTGACTATTTTCAAGTGTAATGATCGATGTGTCTCTTTCTAAACTAATGCTAGCCTCTTTTCGAATGAATTATTCTTGTTTAATTTTTGGGTTATTGTTACTCTGGCCCAACTATCTTTCGTATATTGGTTTAAATGGACCCTCGTGACTATTTTTTGCTTTTAAATGACTTATACTTGTAAATGACCGGTTAATATGGGACTTTAACCCACAGTCAAAGGTAAACGAAACTTTTTGACTTGCCAACTAAGCAGCTTACTCAGCATTGAACTGGACTCGTGTACTCATCATCCACCTAAGCATCTAACTAACCTTCATTAATTAGCCATTATGTCTACCAACCCTCCAACAACCCGTAGAGGACAAGGAAGAGTCGGTGGTGAGGGCATAAAGTCTGGTTCACAAATCTTTGGCGCTTAAGGTAGCAGAAATCGATACCTCTCTACCCTAATAAGCCAAACACGATTCCGACCAACACCCTAAAATCTGTCAATGTCGGCTCCACCACCTCCCCCACTTTACTCGATAAATTATGGAGAGTTTCTCAACCTCAATGACCTGAATTCGATTTTTTGCGACTGTGGAGACAAGATTCCTGCCAACCAGATCGAGATGCAGACGCTCAAAGATCAGGTGGGTAAAGATTTCATTATGTGTCGTGTTGATCACATCAGTCTGCATCACAAGTTGGAAGATCATGACAGGAAGTTACAAGCGATTACTCTGGTGATGGGCGGCATCATGGTGGCAATGCTTGGGATGATGATGGTTGGGGTCAAAGTCCTTATGAAGCTTGGATAAGATGTTTTGGGTACATTATGAAGCTAGGATAGTTATGGATTTTATGTTCTTAGTTTTTTTTTTTTTTTTTTTTTTTTTTTTTTTTAATTTTTTTTATCTAACGATCATGTTAAAAGACCTGTGTTAATGTGTTAATGACATGCATTTTGTTCGTATGTTAAGTTTTTTAATGGAAAAGGACCTGAGTAGCTCTCATGCGTTTTGTATCCAAGTACATTTGACCATTTTTAGTTTGGTTGTAAGATCATGCAAGAAGAAGGATCATAACATATGTTGGGTTGTTGTACCCCACGTGCGTTACACGTTGAGGGTATTTTTGTCATTTGATGCTTATAACGGCTGTAAATAACCCTGGAAGACCATTTTGTTTTCTCTTTTTTCAAAGCAATTGTGATCCTTCATTTTGTTTTCTCTTTTTCAAAGGAACTGTGGAGTGAGATTCAAAAATTCGCACATGAGGATTGTGTGTGGGTGTGGAAGTCCAACAATAATTCGCACATCGATGACTGTCAATAACCCTGGAAGACCATTTTATGCATGTCCAAACCAGATAATTGTATTCATATGTTTAGAACCCTAGTTTGACGATCGGTTTTTTAATGTTACCTTAATTTCTATTTTAGGGACCACGATCAAGTTTCATTTCTTGGGTGGATGAAATAAAATGCAACAATGAAGACATAATTTTAAGTGTACTCCTGAGGTCGAAGAAAAACCTGCAAGAAAAGGTGTTGAAGTTGAAGCTGCTTTTACTTTGTAGTTGGGTTTTTTTTGTTTAATCATTTATAAGTTATGTACTTGGATTGGTGAATTAAGAACACTATGTAGTTATGTGATGGTTCATTGATGTGTTGTTGTGTCATTACCCTTAATCTAGTCAAATAAAAGCAACTGTTAATGTTCTTGGGTTGCTTAATGTCATTACGTATAATGTCTTGTGCCAATACCCTTACTTACAAGGACCACATTTTTGTTCATTAAGCATACAAATAGCACATGACAAATAATGGGAATTGACTACTTGCTAGGTGAAAACTAATAGGAATATGAAAGTCTTAAACAACCAAAGCATGATAATATTACAACCATTGTCAATGTAAACATACTAACTTCACACAAACAAGTAAATGTCAAACCAAAAAAACAAGTACAACATAAAACCATTATCAAACATACCCATAGGAAACCATCAAATTATACCTACTTATTAAGGTCTACCGGGTTTGCACTACTTTCACCTTTCCCATCCTTGGTCTTAACCTTTTTTGCAAGTTTCTTATTTATGTTCCTCTCAGATTTTTTCCTTTTACTACCAATTTTTGGTCCACTCCTTCCTTCATCACCTATAGTTGGTCCACTCCTTCCCTCACCACCTTTAGTTGGTCCACTACTTCCTTCACCATCTTTACCCTTGTCAACCGTTTTCCTTTTCTTGACCTTTAGTTTCCTGCTCCTTTGCACCCTTGACCTTTCTACATGTGGCCTTTCTGAAGGGTCTAATTAATGGTTTGGTCTAGGCTTTCATTGTAATAGGTTCTTTTGTGTCAATATGCAGTTTTGGTAGTTTGTATAGCTGTTTACGGCCAGATTGTGAGTTTGCGGTCGTAAGCTTGTTTACGGCCGTAAACCCAAGGTCAGCCCAAGTCCACTATAAATAGATGATAGCTAGGTCATTTAATGGTTGTTGATGCCACGGAGTTCACGGCTGCTATTCTTCAAGTTGTACCAGACGTTTTCATTAATAGAAGTGTGTGCAAGCTTGTTATGATTTCTATTTCTACTTCTTACTTGTTATTATTGATTGTCTTGATTGTTTGATCACTGCTAAGATCCGTTTCAGGACCTTACAATTGGTATTAGAGCATAACCAGTGTCAAAGCATCCTCAAATTGAATTTTTGACTATATTCTTCATTGTTTACGACTGAAGTTGGTGTCTGCTGCGAAAGGGTTTCAAGTTTAAAAATCGTGATTCCTTGAATTTCTGGGAGATTACGGCCAGAGCTTACGGCCGCAAACTCAAGTTGTTTCTTGAACCGTAAACTTAGTTCTTAGACCGTGAATAAAGCATCTTCAACAACCCGAAACTTAGACTCACAGACCATATACAGAAACCGCAAACCCTTTACGACCATAAACACCCCTTTGACCGTGAACACTTGTTTGACCGGAAACTCAAATTCTTTTTGAAAAATAACTTAATTTTTATTTAAATTAATAACTTAACTTCTACTTAAATTAATATTAAATGGACTCACAAAGTCAAACACATCACCATGAGCTGGACTCTGCAATGGGCACAACCACTCGCATTCCAAGATTGCTGTTTGCTGATGGTTTTCTTGAATGGAAGTATAGGATAGAGAAGTATATTAAAATGAAGGACTTCAAAATTTGGAGAAGCATCATTAAAAATCCTATCAGAATAACCACCATTGTTGCAGGGCAAGTGGTTGACAAAGCGGTTGAAAATTACACCAATGAAGACTTTGAAAAGGTTGAGGAGTAGGAACGGGCTTTGGCAACTTTGACCATGGCCCTGTCTCCGGATTTAGCTCAAGGTTTTAGGGAGTATACTTCTTCAAAGGCTCTGTGGGAAGCCCTAATCGAGGTATATGAAGGGAAGGAAGACATGAAGGAGAGCCGCCAGGATATGCTGCGACTGCGGTTTAACATGTTCAACTACATTCCTGGAGAAACCTTGGAGGCACAGGTGCAACGATTTACAACTCTTACCACTGAGATAACTGTAGCCGAGATCTTTTTCACAAAGTTTGAAATAAATAAAAAGCTACTAAATGCTCTCCCAAAGTCATGGGACATGAATGTGGTTGTTATTAAGAAAACCAAGGATCTAAGTCGGCTCACTCTTGCTGAAATGATAGCGGTCATCAAGGCATGTGATATTGATGACAAACAACGGGAGATAAATCATGTGAATTAATACTCAACTGTAAAACTTGGGATCTCATCAAACAATGCTCTTTCATCTCTCACCTTTTCCTATGCAGGTCATCCCTTTGCTACTCAGCAAGCTCAGATTCAGTCCTTTTCCACTCCATCAGCTACTTCACTTCCTGCTGCATCAGCCATGCCATTCTCTCAGAACCAATCATTCATTCCTACTCAAGCTGCTTCTCCTTCTAATGTGGCCTCTTCCTCAAGCGACAAGGAGTGTGATGAAAATCTTGCTCTTGCTACAACACTCATTAACTGCTACAATGCTCTTGTAGTTGGAGATCTTCCACCACAATTGTCATTTGCTGATCTCGATCAGATTCATCCCGAAGACGTAGAAGAAATGGATATCACATGGCAGATTGCCGTGGTAGTTTTCATGGAAAAGCAGTTTGCGAAGAAGACCGGGAAGAATAACTGGGGATGAGTGCTGATAAAAGGAAGGATTCAACAAGGGAAAGTTGCGTTGTTTCAACTACCACGAGCCAGGTCATTTTGCTCGTGAGTGCCGGAAGCCGGATAGAAGATTAAACAATAACCGGACAATGGTTGCAGTAGGAAACAATCGGAGCGGTGCTCAAGTCAACAGTGAGAAGGCTATGGTTGCACAATCATTTGAATGGGAGGATCAGATGCAGGCCCTGAATATATCAAGACCTGAAAATGCTCATTTGGCTCAGGTTAGTGGTGAAGCTTCCGCAGAGAGTGTTGCAGCTGAAGATCAAATGATGGAGTTGCAGTTTGCGTTGATGGTCTCTTCTGCTCCTGAACCAAAGAAAAATGAGGCAATTCTGTCTTCTTGCTCACAAGCTTGTATTGATTATGTTAAAATTCTTCATGAGGAAATTGAAACACTACGTAGAGAAGTAGAGGACCTTAGATATGAGGGTTATCAACTTAGAAAAGGATAAAAACCTCTTAAGGCCCAGTTAGAAACTAAAATAAAAGACTTTAGAAGACTTCAGGAAGACTATAGTAATAAATGTGAAAACTATGACCACATAAAGAGACAGAACGTTGAGTTAGTTACTGAACTTGAAACATTAAAGGGGGAATTTGAAACTGCTGATTTTGATTTTAGAAAATTTGATGTATCAAGTGAGGTAGTTGCCAACATGATAGACCACTGCATGCAATTTAAACATAATCAGTCAAAGGGTCTAGGGTATAATAAAGTGTCTCCTCCTTTCAATCATTCATATCAGTTTCAACCTTTGTCCAAGGAGGAGATTGCCAATGAACCATCCATGGTTTATGGCAAGCCATCTGGTTTTGTTTCGGGAGGATATATTAATGTTGAAAGTACTAACATTTCTACTTCTCCTGAAGATATCCTTAAATCAGTCAAAGCACGAAGTTGAAGGATCTGTTTCTGAAAATAAAACTGAGTCTGAACCTGAAGTTTTAGTTTTAAATAAAGACTTTAATTTTTCTGATGTTGCACGTGACAATGTTTTTTGTGATGTTTCTGCACCTTCTAATACTGATTTTAATGGTTTTAAAGTGCTTGATGATGTGGTTGACAATTCTAATGTTTGTGATGATACTAATGAAAAACCACCAGTTTCACAAGTTTCTCCGTCTGATACATCCTCACTTATCTCACAACCTAATTCTTGTTCATGTTCATGTGAGAAAAGCAAGTGTGTTGGTATGGCAAACAAATCTAAAAAATGTAGTACAGGTTTTAACAATAACAAACAGATTTGTTTCGATTGTGGTATTCGTGGTCATATAGCTAGAAATTGTCCTAATAGAATGTTTGTACATTTTGAGTCACCAAGAGGAGAGAACGAATTCAGAGGAAGGTCTTTAACTAGAAAGTCCTCTAGAACCCGTTCTCGGAATGATGATTGGAAGTATGATCGCAGTAGAAAACGTGGAGTTTTTAAAATTAATAAAAAGGTTTATCATAAGAAAAAAGTCTCGAACAGTTTGCCAAAACCAAACATGGCTCAACCAAGATTGGTTTTGTCAAGAAGTAGCTCTGGGTCTTTAACCAATTATGGTAGAAAACCCAGATTCTCAAAGCAAACTAACAAAAATCATGTTTAAAAACCATCGGTGACTGTTAGAAAACCTAATTATCAATGGCTACCCAAAATAAGTTCCAATCCATCATCTGCATCCTCTATAAAATTAGTAAATAATGATACAAGTGAAAAGGCAACGGGACAACCCAGGAAATTAATGACCTGGGTTCCCAAATCTAAATGAACCTGCACATTTTGCAGGGACATTTGCGGGGGAATATCGTCAGACCTTGGTTCGTCGACAACGGCTACTCCAGACATATGACAGGAGACATCTCCCAACTAAACAACATTCAATATTTTAATGGGGGGTATGTTTCCTTTGCGGATGGAGAAGGTGGCAAGATCACTCAGAGAGGAACCATCAAAAATGGGGTGTTAAGTTTCGAGAATGTCAACTTTGTTCCCAAATTAAAGCATAGTTTGTTGAGTGTGTCTCAGATACGCGACAAAGACTATTCTACACATTTCGCTGACAAGGAATGTATGATTCTCAAGCCAGGCTTTGTCATCCCAGAAGAGTGGATTCTTGTCAAATATAAAAGGGATGAGAATGCTTACATCATTGATATGAATAACAATCTTCTAGAACAAGTTAAGTGTCTGTTTTCAAAGATCTCAGAACAAAATGCAATGTTGGCATCGAAGACTCGGTCCTGCTAACAACAAAAACTTGAATCGTCTTGCGAAGAATGAGATGGTATGTGGTTTGCCTATCAAAGACTTTATAACTTCTGAAAAGTGTGTGTCATGTGCCCAGGGTAAGCATCACAAAATACCACACCTGCCAAAACAGGTTAACTCAATCAGTCAGGTGCTTCAATTGCTACATATGGATCTGTTTGGACCAGTCAACATTCTTAGTATTAATAGAAATTCATATTGTCTGGTTGTGATTAATGATTTCTCTCGTTTTACGTGGGTTTTCTTTCTATCCAACAAATCTGGAGTTGCTGATCTAATTAAGAAATTCACTGTGTTGATTGAGAACCAAACTAACAACCGGGTGAAGGCGCTTCGTACCGGCAACGGAACAGAGTTAAAAAATTCTATTCTAGATCATTTTTGCGCAGAAGGGTATTATGCATAAGTACACCTCCACTCACACCCCTCAATAAAATGATGTTGTTGTGAAGAGAAATAGAACTTTAAAAGACGCTGCAAGGACGATGCTGTGTGACTCCAAGCTACCATTTTTCTTTTGGGCCGAGGCGATTAACACTTCTTTCTACGTTCATAATCGTGTGTTGATCAACAAAGCTCAGATGAAGACCCCGTATGAGATTCTGTATGGTCACAAACCCTCAGTAAGTTATTTTCGTGTATTTGGATGCCCTTGCACCCTTCTTCACCTAGAGACCAACCCGAATTTTAATGCCAAAGTTGATGATTGTTACTTCGTAGGGTATGCTGCACACACCGCATATAAGGTCTACAATAAGAAGACAAAGCAGGTTGTGGAACCTTATGACGTGCGTTGGTTGGAGGAAAATAAGACAGATGCTCGAGTGGGTCCGGATTGGTTGTTTGATCACACATCGCTTTTCAAGTCCATAAATGTGTCTTCGGATAGCTCATCTGCATCTGTCTCTGGTTCGAAGAATGTTTCTGAAGACGAAGACGAAGAAGTTGTCTACAGACCCCCAACGGTATCCTCTTCACCGCTCGAGGGGGAGTCCTTTGCTTCGCCTGAGGGGGAGTCATATGTACAACCTGATAGTCCAAAATCACCAGTTCAGAATGATACTCCTGATTCTGAAACTCACCAGTTACTCCTGTAGAAAGAGAGTTCATGTCTAAAGATGCTTCCGCTGTCACTTCAACCTTTATGGAACTACTCTTTCCTGAAAATATTTCTAATGAGTTTGTAGCATAGTCATCTGGTGCGGCACAATCAACAAATTAAGGAGGTGTCAATATTCACAATCTTCCTGTCCCGCTTAATGATATCATCCAGGAGATACCCTCAAGGATTCAACGCGATCATCCGATCGAGAACATCATTGGTCAGCTGGGCGAAGGCGTTAAAACCAGAATTCAGAGTGGAGATGTAAATACCTGTCTTTACTCTTGCTTTATATCTCAAATAGATCCCAAGAATTTTGAAATGGCTTTGAATGAAAAACTCGGGGTTTGGAAGTTGGTTGAGTTGCTAAAGGGCAAAAAGTATCTTGACCCACGCTGGGTCTATCAAAACAAGCAGGATGATTTAGGGGTTATAGTGCAAAATAAATCTAGATTGGTGGTTCGCAGGTTTTGATAATTCGAGGGTCTTCATTACACTGAGGTTTATGCTCTGGTAGCTCGCTTGGAGGCTATTCGTATCTTCCTTGCATATGCCTCTTACATGAACTTCATTATTCACCAAATGGACGTTAAGACAACCTTCTTGTATGGCAAGGTGAAGGAAGAACTCTACGTTGATCAGCCACCTGGGTTCGTTGACTTAAAGTTTCCTAATCATGTCTACAAGTTGGAAAAGGTAGTGTATGGATTACATCAAGCTCCTCGAGCGTGGTATGCGACTCTAACAAAGCACTTGCTCGAGCATGGATACTCTCGTAGCACTATCGATCAAACTTTGTTTATCAAGCATGTCGATAATGATCAGATTCTTGTTCAAATCTACGCTGACGACATTATTTTCGGGTCGACCAGTCCGCAACTTTGCAAGGAATTCAAAAGCGTTATGAAAAAGCGGTTCGATATGAGTTCGTTGGGGGAAATTACCATGTTTATGGGGCTTCAGGTCAAACAAAATTCAATCGGAATCCTGCTACATCAAGCCAAGTATGTGGAGGATATTCTTGAGAAGTTCGGGTTTCAAGACGCTAAACCTGCATTGACACCAATGGCCGAAAGACCTCTTCTGACTCCAGATACTGATGGCGATTCCGTAGATCAGACACTCTACAGATCGATGATCGGATCGTTGATATATCTTACTGCAAGCCATCCAGACATCATGTTTGTAGTTTGTCAATGCGCACGTTATCAGGCTAATCCTAAACTTTCACATCTTATTGCTGTCAAAAGAATTTTTCGGTATATCAAAGGTAGCCCAAAGTTGGGTCTTTGGTATCCGAAGAATTCTGAATTTGATTTATATGTTTATGCTGACAATAATTATGGAGGCTGTGAGATTGATAGGAAATCTACTTCAGGAGGGTATCAATATCTTGGTGACAGGCTAGTGTCGTGGCAGTGCAAGAAACAACACACTGTCTCAACCTCAACAGCGGAGGCGGAATATGTTGTTGCATCTGCTTGTTGCTCTCAAGTTATCTGGGTCCAACATCAGCTGTTGGACTACGATTTGAATTACTTAGAAACCCCCATTTACTGTGATAATGAGGCCACAATTCAAATTGCCAAAAATCCTGTCCAACATTCTAAAACCAGGTACATCGAAATTAAAATTCATTTCATCAGAGATTGTTATGAACGTTCACTCATCCGGCTGGAACACGTTCCCACTGCTAATAATGTGGCGGATCTCTTCACTAAGCCTTTTAACAAAGCTCGATTCGATGTGCTTGTTAGATTTTTGAAAATGATTCGTTTTGAGGATTAAGTTTTTCTGTTTTTAATTTTTTTTGTTTTCCTTTATCTTTCTTAATTTTTTTTTTAATTTTTAGTTTTTGTAGATAGGTTAGGTTAAATTTGGGCATCTTATTTCATTTTTATTTCCATTCTCACTCATGTACAAATTTAGGGGGAGAAATAATCTAAAATCCAAAAACAATAATTAAATCCAAAAATCCAAAAACAATAAAAAAATTCAAAAATCAAAAACAATAAAAAATCCAGAAAATTAAAAATCTTGCTAACAGTCTTGTTTGTAGGTGTTGTGATGGGAAGTGATATTATCAAGTAATAACGGACAATCTGAATTTATATAACGTACCAAAGTTGAATTGTCTACGCTCTGTGCTCGATGCGCTGGTAGGCACGAAAGATTTTAAATGGACTTGACTAGGAAGAGTTGAACTTAAGGAATTCAAGGACTTCACAAATATTGAACCAGTTAGATCCGTTTAGCCTGACAATACGATGCTCGGATAGGTTAAGCAGGGAGATATACATAAGAATCTAGCGGTCACATTAAAAGAACTCGTATCTAGAACTATGGATTAACTTTTCCTCGATGTGCGGATTCTCTCCTTAATTCTGGTTTTGATGGGCTAACTGCGGAATTTTGATAAACTAGGTCTGTAGAAGGTTATTTTCTTGCTTTCTGTCTGTTAGTCATATGTTGCCTCCTCTGCGTGATCGAGAGATCTGACCTGGACTGTAACATATGCAATTCTATCTCTCTGCATCTTCTCTCTATGCAATTCTTTCTATCTGTTAGCCATATATTGTCTCCTCTGTGTGACTCATAATCCGACCTAGTACACAGTATATGCATCATTTTCTTCTCAATCCCTCTAAAACTTCAGTTAGTCATATGCTTCATCCTCTGCGTGATTGGAAAAGATCCGACCTGGATGTATAGCATATGCATTCTAAATCTATTTTCTCTCTCAATAATTGTCTGCTCACCTTGTGTAAGGAGTATTCTGGAAGTCCTTGATTGCTGGAACATATCAAGAAGTGGGAAACACGTTCTAGTACAATTAAAAATTAAACACATACAGATTGTCTGTAGATCTCGCTGCTCAATTTAGGTGGACAACAATATCCCTCGTTGTAGTCAGCTAAAGGGTCCCAAAGAAATTTATTTAAGAATAAGGGCTAACAATGTTGTGTCATTCGTAAATTGTCCAAATTCAGTCAGAAATGTTTCGTGCTTAAGTGGACCATACTGGTGATCGATCAGACGAAAACATGAAAATAAGGTTACTGACAAGTGGAATAGGGTTGTCCAACAACTTTGATCCCAGCGTCACAAAATTATTTTCAGTAATTAATTTTTTTAGGGTGTTTATTTTATTTTAGTTTATTTGTCTTTTTTATTTTTTATTTTTTATTTTTATTTTTATTTATTTATTTAATTGTTAAAATTTAATTTTTTATTTTTAAATTTTGCAAATAAATTTTGTTTTAATTTTAATTTTAATTTTAATTTTAATCCTCAAAAAGATTTGTTTTTGAAATTTTTTGAAAATATTGGACTGTGCCTTACACTGTGTGGTCAGCAGATAAATTGATCAAGGGTATAAATAAAGTTTACAGTCGGAAACCCATTCACTATTTTGATTCCGGCCGCAAACTCTCTCCCTCTCTCTCTCTCTCCTGAAAAAATTTCTTCTTTTTCTTGTGAAATTGTTCCGATCACTTCGAAGGTATCATGTTTTCGACCATTGATATGTGTTTATTTCTAAGATTTGACGAGTTTTGAGCCTGAAATCGATGAAAAAGGGATCGCCAGGGTTTACGACCCAGGCTTATGGTCGTAAACTCCGTTTGTGGCCATAGGTTTAAGGTCACGGGTTTACGGGCGTAAACCCCCGTTCACCGTAAACTTCCCTTTGACTTAAATTTAATTTTAAAAATTAATAATTCACTTTTGGGATCGAAGTTAAATCATTTAAAATATTAGTTGCTCAAATTTCTCTCTTGTCTTACTTAGTATGTTTTAGTGTAGATCAAATGACAGCCTTAAAGTTCGCAGAAATGCACAATCTGGGAATGGTACTAGCTAATCCTCTGGTGGCTCATGTGGATTTCAAGTCAATGATTCATGGACTACGAGAATGCTGTTTGGCCTCCGCCATCACCCTGAACACCGTTGTTTATCAGAATATCATAAGAGAGTTCTGGTAGACTGCCAAAATGACAAGAGGCGATAATGGAGCTGTGACTGTAGACGGAATCGTTCAAGGATGCAAAATTGTGATCAATGAGCAGTTCATCAAAGAAACATTGTTGATCAATGACCTACCAAGTTTTCCCACAAAATCGGTATTGAAGATGCTCAGAAGATTTTGAGGAAAATGAGTTATGAGGGAGATTCTCTTCCTACAATGAAAAAGCTTCTGCCACCCTACTGGAGATTTCTAGCCCATGTGTTCTTGAGCTGCATCTCCGGCAGGAGGTCTGGTGCAGATGAAATATCACTGAGAAACACCGGAGCTATAGTTTCTCTCGCTGTAGGAATTGGTTATAATTTTTCAAGGTTTATTCTGGATGAATTTATGGTCAACATCAATGCCATCACACAGGATACCTTCTTGATGTATCCTAGGTTCATTCAGCTTTTCATCAACAAACAATTTACTGACATGGTAAAGGAGGGAGATACTCTTGACATGAAGTCCTTGGGCCCTCACACTATTGGGCTAATTAAACAAAATCGTAAAGGAAAGGTTACTTTTCTAGGACTATATCCATTCGTCAAATTCGGACGATTTGTTGAGCCGAATGAGGCGTCCGAGTCCCACGGGTCCTCTGATTAAATATCTTCAGAACACACTTCATCAGAAAGGGTGATCTTGGAAGGAGATGTGATCACTGTATCGGATCAAGAAGGGGAAGAGACAGCTGCTCCTAATGTGGCTGTAGCTGAGGAGCATGACCTGAGATTAGTTCGAATTGAAAGCGACTACAATGAAGGGTCTTCCATGAATGCGAATGAGACTGATCAGTATGAAGACCTTGACCTTACAGGTTTTGATCGAGATGAAATTCCTACCAATTTTGGAAGCAATGATGACTTCCTATTGAATGTCAACCTCAACACTTTGCTTGATAATATCAGTGATGTTGCTCTCCCAACAACGGAGATAAGGGATATTGAAGATGTTCTTGACTGAACACTCATTTCTAAAGAGCAAGTGGTTGGTTCTACAACTCCAATGGTGATAGTGTTAGGGATTCCTCCCCTTGACATTGCCTCACCTACATCTGAACCACTTCAGGGTGATCGCACAACAGACCAGACCTTACAGCCTCCATCTAAAAGAATAAGACGTAATCCTAGGTTTGGGCCTCTGGACTCTAACCTGACTCATGGCTTGACGATTACGCCAATGACTACTCCTGCTATTGTATCAACATAACCTTTATATGGAGGCCCTAGCACCATTTTTGAAGCCGGTGGCTCATCTACTCCACTAGGATTTTCTACTCCAAGGGCAGATCTTGATGAGGCCTCTGTGCGGTTGGCTTTGCATCTTGCCTAGGAACAAACTATTGCACCTTCTTCTAAATCCAATTGAATTGCTTTTAGAGAAGGTCATTCAGGAGAAGATGACTCTGTGGTTGATGAGCTTCAAAGGGGAGTGAACGCGTTTGGCCAGAAGAATATAGAGCTCAACATTCGAGTTGAAGATCTTTTGAGCGAGAATACAAATCTGAAGATTTAAGTTTCTGATCTTCAGGAAGATAGGGCAACAAAGACCAAGCAAATCTCTGAGCTCCAATCTCATTTTAATCTTATGACCTCTTGCTATTTTGATTTAAAGAAGAAGCTTGAAGAAGATCTTGGTGCCAAGTATAAAACATATGCAGATGAGTATAGAATCAATCTTCATTCTCAAGCTCATCCTATTTTCGTACCAACTGCTCAAACTTCGTGGGTCGTAGACCGTTTTGAAGAAGAACCCGCTCATGCTCCACATGTTGCAGAAATTATTTGTGACAGACAAGCTAAAGCTATTCAAAAGGGATAACTCTTGTTCAAGAGGAGTTCCGACAAAAACGCACCAAGGAATCAATCCACAACCACTGTTATGGATCTTGAGGCCGTACGGTTTAGAGACACGTATGGTGATCGATCAAGAATCATTTCTTGGGGTTTTCATGACACCCTAAATATATGGATCGTGCGGAGAAAGAGTGGCAACACAAAGCTCTATAAAGATTGTCATGATTTTAATTCTTGGACCAGGGTGGATCTTTCAGAGCTGTCCCAATCTCCTTTTTCAAACCCTTCAGATAATCAACATGAAACTAAGTTCAAACACTTTCTTGATGATCAGGTGAAGAAGGGCTTTCCATCTATGAAGACTTCTGAATCTATTATAAAGCATTATCCTAATGTCATTGATCCCAAAACTGGTCATCCACTTCAAGTGGTGATGTGGCCTGCAACAAATCAAGTCAAACAAATCCCCGTGCTTCAAAGTTACCCAGATGGATCCCTAAGCTCTATACTCTATTGGGTATTCGATGAAACTACAACATTTGCTGTTATCAAACTAAAAGAGGGATGCATTCGTCTGTATGATCGAAGGGATTTTTTGCAATTTAGGAAATGGGACATTCATCATCTAAGCCTTCATCAGATTAAAGTTGCTGAGGAGATATTTGAGCCCCATTTCCCCATTCCACATATGCTTATTATTGATTTTCGTGATTGTTTGATCACTGGTAAGATCCGTTTCATCTACTTACACTTTCAACTTTGGGACAGGTAACCTTGTTATGTCATGATTGTCTACACACACTACACAAGATTATTTTCCCTACCTTAGACACAATGTGCCTTGGAAGCTTTTTCTGATGCATCTCTTCTTCTATTTACCATTGGTCTTACAAGCATTCTTCTCTTCAATGGTGGTAAGGATGGTATGAACTCAGTAACTAGCCACATGTTGTTGCCATTCATCCAATGTATTTAGTATTTGTAAGTGTTCTTGTAGAAGGCATCATACAACATTGGATTAACATAAGTGGATACATCTCTATTCAGATATGATATAATAGCTACTAAGTGCACACAACCATACCCATTAAGTTTCCATACTCTACAAGTACAAGTCTTCTTGTCAAGGTCAACAACATATGATTCTGCTAGGTTTCTGGTTTCAAATTGGTTAAGACCAGTTGGTAAAACCTGCCAATACCTATTAAACCCACCTTATTAGTTAGTATGTCACTTATATTAAAAGTGTAAAGATTAGAAAGTACCTTTGAGCTCTTTTCAATTTATTTAGTAGGAGTGTTATTGATGGGCAGGGTTTGTAATCATGCCATGAACAACCTTTCATCTTCAAATTGTACAACCTCTCCATAACATATAATCTAATCTCCTCTAGCATGGTGATGATTGGCTTTTTCCTTGCATCCCTGATGACACTGTTAAAGCTCTCAGACAATCCATTTTCCACTGCATCACACATCTTTCCTTCTTGAAAGAATTCTCTACTCCAAGATTTTGGGTTTGTTTCCATATGGTAATCATAGGCTACATGATTAAGTACTTGAATCTCTTTCATGGCAGTATTGAATAAAGGCTCAGTGGATGCTTTGCTTGCCTTCCAAAACATGCTCTCATAGTGTACACCACTAAATATTTTCCTAAAGTTGGCTACAATATGCCTTGCACATTGCCTATGTTCAGCAATAGAAAGCACTTTCTTGACAGCCTCTAACAACCCCTACATAATAATAGTCATATTTTAAACATCATGTAACTTAATTGTGAAATATATAAAAGTTGTAAGTATATGACATATCTTGTGTTGATCCGACATCAATGATATACCAAAACCATCATCTAGATGAAGGTCATCTTTTAGATTTTCCAAGAACCATTTCCAATTTGCTTTGTTTTCTACACATACAACTGCCCATGCAATTGGGAATATGTGATTATTAGCATGCCTTCCTACAGCAACAATTAGCTCTCCTGCACATAAACCCTTTAAGTAACACCCAACCAAAATTTTAATTCTTCTGCAGCTCCCTCTCCACCCTAGCTTTAGGCCATCAAAACAAATGTAAAACTTGCTAAAATAAGTCTTATCATCTGGCATAGCATTGACATCCATTTTGACTGTTAATCCAGGATTTGATCTTCTTATCTCCTCACCATATGACCATAGCTTTGCATAGTGATCCACCAATGTTCCCTCAATCAACTCAATTGCATACTTCTTAGCTCTTCTACACTGTCCCATACTTACATCTATCCCAAATTTCTCTTTAAGCTCATCCCTAAGGAGCCTAACACTAACTTTTTGTTTCTATAAGAATTGGGTGGTGTAATGGGTACCTACCCAAGCGTAGTTGACAATTAAACCTAATTTGAAGTTTCTTGCACAATTATGCTCATTTATGAGACTCTTAATTCGAAAGATTTTTCCTCACTCATCCAAGATGCCCACAATCTAAACTTGCAAGCACCGGAACAACATTTCACTAAAAGTCTCCTGCTATCATTTTTCTTGTAGCATAACTGATAACCATTTTCAACAGCATAGTTACATAACATGTGTTTCAGTTGTTTAGGATTTACAAATCTCATACCTAATACAGGATTCTGTTTTTTCCAATGAACATTGTCATTATAAATAGCTTGCTCATTAGATATTACTTCATCATCGACTACATCCTCATATAGCTCTTCATGAGGAGACTGTCATGGGTAACTTGGTCCTTTAGGCACAGTTTACTCAAAAACACATCATTTTTTATCCTATTCATAGGAATACATTCATCAGGTTCATTTTCAACTTCCAAGTCAATGTCATCATCTTCCTTACCTAGCCAATCCTCCCTACTACCTTGCAGATCCTCCATATCACCTTGATCATTCTCGACTTCAATGTTAATGCCATCACCTTCCCCATCTTGAAACTCTTCCCTAGTGCCTTAAAAATCCTCCGTAACACCTTGCCAACTATGACCCAATAGATCCTCAATTTAAATTCCATCATCCATATCCATACCACCTTGCACTTCTTCACCAGCTTCAATTCTATCAGACACTTCATCTAATGAACTGCATATTTCGCCTTGCTCCTCAAGGATCCATTGATGTACATTGACACCAAGATGGTCCATGTATACATTAATAACACTACCAGAAGCATATCCTACTTTGATGAAGTCCATATAGTCTATATCAGTAGCTATTAACCTCAATCCGTCAGGGAACACCACATCGAGCATGTAAAAGTAAACATTGATGCATACCTCATTAGCGAATCTTTGAACGAACCCCACAAACTCGTTCTTGTCCATTCCAGCAAAATCGACATCATCGAACCTTTGTTCTGCACCATCCAAGTAACAAATAGCGAGGTACCTCGTAAAAATTCTGGCAAAATGGAGATCTATCTTCATGTAGACAGCCATAGGATTGATTATGTTGGCCAATTTCAGGGAGGAAGAGTTTAAGAAATGGATTCGTGTCAATCACGATTTGAAAAAAAGTATACGAATGCAAATGGTAGCAAAATAAATGAAAGGGACAGTTGAGAGGGTTTAAACGGATATAAGTTTCATTTAGTGACATAACACGTGACAATTACCTAACATATTTAATCTACTTGTCATTGAGGTGAATAAAAAAAACGTCCTAGTCGGATGGGTGTGATCGGTTGCACCCTTCAAATCTAGAAATGTGACCTTTTAAACAGTAAAATGACAAGTATAAGCCCCTTAAAAGCAAAAATAAAAAAAAAATAAAAAAAAATAAACACGATGGACCATTTAAACCAATATACGAAAGATAGTTGGGCAGAATGATAATAACCCTTAATTTTGTTTACAAATAATAGTTTCTTTTCTCATTGTTACATATGTAGATATCGTATTTTAGATAATTAAAATTTATTATTATTTTTTATCATATATCTACAATACATTATTAAATAACAGACATATAAAACTTAAATTTAAAAAGCAACTTGCATTTTCATGATGTATTAGACTAGTTGACCTTTATGAGAGGCAAACTCATCAACAAAAGCCCCACACACACAAATATATATATATATATATATATATATATATATATATATATATATATATATATATATATATATATATATATATATATATATATATATATATATATATATATATATATATATATATATATATATAAGAACATAAACGTGAGTGCTACTCATACCCTTTATATATACTTACAAGGTATAGCAATTTGATGGCATCTGATTTACATTAAGTGATTGAAAGTTGTGTTGAAAGCAATGGCATCAAGCACTAGTTTTGTTGTTGTTCTACTTGGCTTCTTTTTACTTGTTTCGTCATTCACTGCCATCCCAATCTCAAGTAATCCTACTCCCTTTCCCTCTTGTTTTATGTGTTTATGAAAAAACTTTTTAATTGGATAATAGTAAGTATTAAAAACTAATGAGAGTGTTTTTCTTTTCAGGAACTATAAATCTAATTGATGAAGGGTCTCTTGAAGTTTCAAGCAACACAGACTTGGTAATTATCTTGCTATATAAATCACGTTAATGCTTTAATTGGAGGTCAATTATGAATTCGAATTCCTTTTTTCTTTTTGTTGTTTAACTTGAAATTTATGTATGCCCCTTGACATTTTCAAACACAGAACGAAGAAGACAACTGGGATGAGACCATGTCATCAAGAAGGATGGTTTTAACAAGTGATTATCCAGGATCAGGTGCGAATGATCGTCACACACCAAGGCCATAACCATGGATATGAAAGCAATTTAACGTTGAAATGATTTCAAATAAAAACAATTAGCCATTTGTATATCAAATAAACAACTGACTGGTTTTAATTCGTGTGAACAAGGTTTTGAATGTAAGAAATATGTCATGGTTGGAGAGTGAATGTTTTGTGTTACTATTATAATTTTTCGGTCTTCTATTTGTTGGTGTATGTCCAATTTTCTGTTGTTCCACTTTGATTATAATGTCACATTATTGATAATATACAATATTAATGATGATTGTAGAACATGATAGTTGACTTTTCTCCAAAAGTCAACCTTTTTATAAAATAACAAGTTGTTTTAGTGAGGGGTGTGATAAAAAATCCAAACCAAAATGATGTTTGGTATAATTTTTTTTAAACGGCAAATCTAATCTTAAATCCACTTATATTCATGACGGATTAAACCATTAATCTCAAGGAAGAAGGGCAACACTGAATACCTCTGGAATAGAAACCTTTTGGTTTATTTGGTTCGGGTTAATTTGGTTATTGTTATTTCGGTTTGGTTAACTGAATAAGAATACCTTATTTGGTTTGATTTTGGTTAAACCGAATATATATATATATATATATATATATATATATATATATATATATATATATATATATATATATATATATTCGTTCTATGGAAAACAAGAAACCCTAAAAATGCATACAAAAATACTTAGACATCACAAATCATTTATATATATTATGATTTGTGATGTCTAACTAATTTTTTTTTATACATTTTTATGATTTTTAGGATTCTTTTTTTTTTTTTTCATATAACCCTTCCCTTTCTCTCTCTCTCTCTCTCTCTCTCTCTCTATATATATATATATATATATATATATATATATATATATAAAGAGAGAGAGTTAGGTTCAAATGTTTTCAATAACTATTGTGTGCCTAAATGCACCAATCACAATTTAGCAAATTATTAATTAATTTTTTTAATCCATAAGGGTAATTATGTAATCTTTCATTTTAATTTCTTTTTTAATCTGGGTCTTATCCCTTTATATTAGGCAATTTTCTTTGATTGATTTATTTATCTTTAATGTAATTTTCTCTATATAATTGATTTTAACGTCCGATCAAAAACACAGATCACAATTCTCGAATACATACTCTGCCGATCAATTTGTGTTACTCATTCGATGGATGTTCATTCTGGAAATCAAAACCAGGTATTGATACATATTTACAAGCTTCTGTCAACGATAATACTGATTTTGTTTCAAATTTCCCCCACACACCCTTTTCTTCAATTTGATAATATTCCAGGCAAACGATGATCAAAATCCCGGGAAGGATTTGGGTAATGTCAATGATTCCAAGAATCCGGTGAATAAAGTTGTGAAGAAAATAAGAAGATGTAAAACATGCTTTGGAGTTGGTCATTATAGCAGAAATTGTCCTTCTGGATTGAAGAAATCATAGAACTACAAGAACTTCATCAAATTGGACGTTTTTAGATATTATTTAGTTGGATTTCAGTAAAATAAAAGTAGTTTTTGAGGAATTATATGGTATTATCAAGTTTCAGTTCAGTGTAATAAAGTTGTCGTTTGATGAATTCTATGTGTTTTTCTTTAAGTATTATGGTTAAAATTAATAAGTTGTTCGTGTTCTATGATATATTTATGTGTTATATGATCATACAGGTTATCTTTCTAACAGAATATCATAGTAGAGTCGAGTTAACAAGAGTTGTTTATGCGTGCATTGATTCGAGTTAACAAAAATTGATATGTTTTATAAGTCATACTTCCGATAGCATTCTGATAGAATTATTTCATTCCGATAACATGCAGAGTTTTGTAAGGCATATTTATATATCATTCTAATCGAATACTTTCGTTAATAAAATATTCTGCAACTTTTCTTTAAAAAAATACATAATTTTATTGTTAAGTAGTTAATATAATGTAATGTTGGAATTTTTTATATTTGGAATGTGAATATAGTACCGTTTTCATGTTTTCCCTTTATCATGTTTTTAAAAAAAATCAAATCGGAATCATTTATTTTTATCAATGATCCCTAATATCAAGGCTTTTAATTTGCATAGAATCCGTTTTAATCCCTATCTAGTTTGTATGACATTTTTAAATATTTTGATTATTTAACTAACAAAGCATAGACAAACACTCTCGGAATTTCTTAGCAATGGGCGATCAAGAAGCAGATGTCAATAATCATATGTATGAGGAACATTATTTGGCTAGTGATGATGGAAATGGAATTGAAGATTTCGATTTTCCTGATAATGATACACTATATAATGACGGATTTCAAACAGGAGAAAGCAGTAATCCTGATTTAGGTTAGTTTTTTGATTTTTTGTTTAATTTTTCATTCTGTTTTCAGATTCTATATTGTTAATACTTTCATTGTTGAACATACAGAGGAGGCAAATAATGATGAAGACGAAAATCACTTTGTTGATGAAGATATAGAGGTTAATATCGATTACAGTGAAGGTAATAAATTCAATTCATGATACTGAAGTTGCTACAGAAAAAAGTTAATATCGATTTCATTGAAGGTACCAATTTCTTTCAGAATGATTATGTATTTTCTATTTTAAACAGGACAACCACATGTTACTCATGAAGATACAGAGTTTAATATTGATTTCATTGAAGGTACCAATTTCAATTCAGAATTTTTTATTTTTTATTTTTTACAGAAAAAATAAAATTGTGTCAGAATAAAAGTTATATAATTCTTTCATAATAATTTTGTATTTGCTATGTTTAAGCAGGACAACCACATGTTACTCATGATTATGTTTCTCCTGGTGGCACCTTGTATTGGACTCCGATTGTTTTAGACGCATCAAACCAAAAGTTTCATCAAAATTTAATTCATATGGTGAAGCAGAAACAATGTATAGAAAATATGCATTAGAATCTGGTTTTGATGTCAGGCTTGGAAGAGTCCAAAAAATGAAAAATGGGATTATTACAAATAGACATCTTGTGTGCAATCGGGAAGGTAATCCGAATAGTAGTAAACTAGATACTCTAGATATTCAGCATAAGAAGACTCAAAGAAGGAAAGATCTATTTAGGAGGAATTGTAAAGCGAAAGTTGTTTTAGAAATAATTCTCGGTACTCTTACATATGTCGTGAGTGATTTTGTAGAGCGACATAATCATGAGTTGTTTAGCAAAGGCAATATGCACTTATCTCGTTCAAAAAGAAAACTTGATTATTCCTAAGAAATTTTCATTCATAATTTGTCAAAACAGAACATTGGTCCTGTAAAAGCACATAGACTGTATAGTGCTCTTCAGGTTGGTCCTTCGGTTCGAGGTGGATTGGTTACTGATTTCAAGAATGCTAGGAGGGATCTTAATTGTTACATAGGTGGGAGGGACGCGAAATTCCTTGTTGACAAGATGAATGATAGGAAGAAAAATGTCCCATCATTTACTTTTGAGTATAAAGTGTCGAACAACAGATTGAATTCTTTATTCTGGGTTGACGAAACAGCAAAGTATAATTACAATTCATTCGGAGACGTTATATCAATCGATGCCACATTCAGCATGAATAAGTATTTATAACCTTTAATATTTTTCAATAAGAATTTCATTATTTCCATTTATGTAAACTAATATTTTTTTTTAAATAGGTATGATATGGTTTTTGTACCGTTTACTGGCATTGACAATCACAAAAAATGTGTAACATTTGGTGCTGGTCTTTTAAGTAAAGAAGATGGAGTTTCTTATGAATGGTTGCTTAGAGCTTTTTTGAAAGCTTTTAGAAAACAACCTCAATTGGTTTTATCTGATCAAGATCCAGCTTTGAAAAAAGCTATAGATAAGGTTTTCCCATTGGCACATCATAGGTTATGTATGTGGCATATAACGAAGAAGTTGCCAAATAAGGTATACATAAAAAGAATACTATTCTTATTTTTTTGGTATGATTATACAATTGTTTTCTCATATTCTGTCAGAATGTTTTGTTTTAAACAAAAACATTCAATTGCATTAACTCGTAACTTTTCTTATCATTCTACAATTTCTTTTAAAATTCTGCATTCGTTATCTCATATTCTAACATAATCAATTCATGTTAACAAACCCATTGTCTTTAACTCTTACTTTTTGTTATGATTATACAATTATATCATATTCTGGAAGAATGTTTTGTTTTAACCAGAATTAATTGCATTAACTCTTAATTTTTCTTATCATTCTACAATTTCTTTTAAAATTCTGCATTCGTTATCTCATATTCTCACATAATCAATTCATTTTAACAAACCCATTGTCTTTAACTCTTACTTTTTGTTATGATTATACAATTATATCATATTCTGGAAGAATCAATTGGTTTAACTCTTACGTTTGTTCTGATTCTACAATTAATTTTCCACATTATAACTTCATGATATCATATTCTAACAGAATGAATTTATACAGATTTTATCAATTGAGGACGCAACAACCAATCAAAAATTTCGAAAGCGTTTTCACTCTATAATTTGGAATTCTAAGCTGGAACCACATGAATTCGAAAATGTGTGGCGTCAGATGTTGGAAGAGTTTAAAATTACTGATAACACTTGGATGAATACAATGTATGGATTGCGAAAATGTTGGATCCCCGCATTTTTCAAGCACATTCCAATGTCTGGTCTTATGCGGACTACATCGCTGTCTGAAAGTCAGAATTGGTCATTTCAAACAACGACATTAACCGGTTCTTATCTTGTTATGTTTATGATGACATTTGAATCAGTTATGGAACGACAACGACATAACCAAATTCTCAATGATTTTAATACTGCCACCACTTTTCCTAAATTCATTACCCGTACTCCGTATGAACCTCATGCTTCAAATGTATATACACGAAATATTTTTTATCAGGTTCAGAAGGAGATATCAAGATCTGAAGATAATTGTTTCCAAAAGAATGTGATATCTTCCAACGGTGTTGACACGATTATTGTTATAGAGAAAAGAAAGAACATAACTATTAGGCAAACAAATGATGTCGATGTTGATGACAAAGATGAGGAATACAATTACGATTGTCTTATAAGGGATACTGAATACATGGTATGTTTTTTTTTCACATTAATTGTCATTTTATCATTTACATTTAAACACTAAAAATTTACAACTTAATTATTTTCATTAATCATCTTATATTTTCCAGGTCACACACTCAACTAAAGATGGTTCATTCAAATGTACTTGTATGCATTTTGAACATTTAGGTATCTTATGCAGACACATATTCTGTGTGTTTAAGTTTTATGGCATCGAACAAATTCCTGAAAAGTACATTTTGAAACGTTGGCGTAGGGATGTCATTCCAACAGAATTACTGAAAAGACGCTTCAATAATTCTTTCGACGATTCTACTTCCGACATGACTGCTATTGATATTTTTTCAACTGTTGACCGTTGTGTGTCTTTTTTGAGCCACGATGCAGCAAAGTTAAAGTTATACCTTGACGAACAGAATAACTTGAAAAAAAAATTCGTAGACAACTGTTCAAATCATGATCTACCGACCAGAGCAGATCATTTCAAGCAGCTTTTAGGTGTGGTTGTTCCTGATGTAGAATCTGATGTTAATGACATTCAGAATCCTACAGATATTCGTAACAAAGGTTGCGGTAGTCGTGGAAAAAGATTAAAATCTACAAAAGAGATGATTGAGAAGGAAATCTCGAAACCAAAGAGAAAATGTGCTATATGTGAACAGATGGTTCATCATGACAAAAGAAATTGTCCTCTAAAGAACACCAAGAAATAATTTCCTTGTTTTTTTTTTAGTTTATTAGAATGACATTTGATTTAATTCTGTCGATTCACACTTATTGTTATCTTTTATGTCGTTCAATAAAGTATTCACTTTTATTACTATTGACATCGACATTGTCAATCAACATAACAATATTCATATTATCTTATTACTTTAAAATACTCATAAAACGTAATACAAAAATTCATTCCATCGACTGTATAAATTCATTATTTTCAAAACTTCTAATACAAAATTTCCATCGATTGTATAATTTACAGCAACATATACAAATTCTTTCAATCATTTTAAGTTTGATTTTAATGTTAACAAAAATGTTTTATTATTCACTGTAATATACAAACGATACATGCAATTTGTATACAAGAATTCATTATATTTATATCCTATTTCATAATATCTACATAACGTATTCTACCAGAATCATAACAAATACTACCTTGCATCATCATCATATAATTTGTAAAAAAAAAAAATTCTATTCACAGTATTCACAAAACATTATTAACCACAACATTGAATTATATTAACAAAATTATTAGAAACAAAAAAAACATCAACACATGCACTAGTAATATTAAGTTGCATTATATGAAAACTACATTACTAACAAGAACCTTAGATTTTCACAATGCACAACATCATCATCCCAGAATTTAAACAACGCATCAACACACCCATTATACGAAAATTACCATTCCATTATAACATATATCGAATACTACTGATAACATTACTTCATAACGTCTGATAGACAATCTACTTTTTCAAACATCTAACATAAGGCAGAGTCATGTTTCAACATTCAAAAAAACAAGTTCAGCTCATGACATATCAAAGTTTATCTGTTAACTTATTAAATACCACGCCAAATTCTTACCTACGACCCTTTGTTTTTCTTTTTTTCTTCCTGTTTTCAGCTGACTCTCTTAGAAGCATATCTTGTTCCAAAATATCAAGCTTACGAAACGCTTCAATATCTTTAACTATCATACTCTTGAACTTATTGAAATCAGATGTCAACAATCTTGCCATGTATTTTGTCCTTAGCTTAATTGTAGCACTCACATCAGCAGGCATTTTACCTGTAAGACCACACTCCCAACGCCCTTCATATTCCCCCATGTACGTTTCCATATGCCTCATGAGGTATATTCCACATTCTGTTCCAGCTTTTTCGACTAGCCAAGATATGTTCATCACACGTGCTGCTTTAAAAGTTAACGTTTTTGCCATTGGATGATGTTGTGATGTCAAGTAGTTGCAAAACAGTTTTTTCTGGCATTAATTACAACAAATACATAAAAAATAATCTTATAATATTCCTTAGAATGGAAAACTATTAATCAGAAATTTATTGATTATCTTACCACCAGGTTTGGTATCATGCCATACTTTCTTTCCAAAGTTCCTGTTCTCTTCACATGATCTACTATGTAGTACAAACTTGATCTCAGATCAAAGATGAGTAAGTAATACTTTCCATCATCAACTATTGGGAAGAAAACCTTGTACACATTAAAAGAAGAGGTTACGTTAATATTAATTGATGCCACAAATATTATATTTATAAAATAATCTTAAAAGTGCAACGTCTCTAAAACTTGGCTTCACGTCAAATTTCTTAGTGTAGATTCGCAATAAAGTAGCAAAAAGCCTACATTTCATATCTTCCGACTTTAGCTCATTCAATATATCTTCTGTCTGAAAAACCCCAACTCAACATCAATATTAATTCTACAGAAATAAATTTGATTTAAAATTTTTTTTTACAACATAAATTCATACCACAATAGTTGTATCGAAGAAAAATCTTGAAAGCGATGACTCATCCTTGTAGTTTTCCATTTTATTTAAAAACGCAGCCCAACAATCAATTATTTTAGAATGCAAAAACATTCCATGATTAAATTGATATGCAAAACCCTGGTGCAGCAAATGACCTGTTCCAATGTCCCAAATCTCATCCCTGTGAAAAAAAATATGTATAACATCAATTTTAAAACATTCATTTTAAAATTATAGATAAATATAATAGGTGACACATATATAAACATATATATAAATACATACCCATCATCTCTTGTAGATGCAAAAACTGAATTGCACATACATGTTTCATCCTTAGACCGTTTTTCCCCAACCTTAACAATTCTTTCAATATAGGGCGAAGTAAATACTTTTGCTTTTTTAGGAATACATTTTTCCCTTTTGTCATTATCATCATATCCTCCAGCATTATCAACAGCTTCTCTTATATTTCTTCCTACCAGATTATCCCTACTGATTACTGACATTTGCTTTTTCTTTTTATACACTTGTAACTCAGTTTCCTCCAACAACTTGATCATTTCGTCATTCACCCCTGGAAGTCAATGAAACTGAGTCATTGTTAAAGAAGTCGTATCAACAGGTGTGGTATAATTGTCGTCCTTTTCAGTATTTACTTCAGTAAGTATCAATCCTCTAACAGGTGAACTATTTCCTTCACCGCCATCACCTACATCATTCATATTTACCTCATTAAAGCAGGCAGGCTCATGCACTTTTTGGTTACCTGCCCCTTTAAATACTCCCTTAAAAAGTTCATTCATTTTCTCCATCCACTCATTCAGCACCACACTATGAGGGAATTTTAACAACCCATCCTTCAACGCAACCTCCATAGTACTTTTCTCTGTTACAATAACCCCATAACTATGCTCTATAACAGCTGCGTATGCCTGATACACATATAATTAATAAATGATAACATTACAAAAATGTGTACTATATATTCTATTAGAATATATCATTAACTATTACTTTCATAATATTTACTTCATAATCTACCATAATATTACCTCTTCATCTCCAAAATCCCTCTTAAAGCTTAGCATTTGCTGTTCTTCAGCTCCTGTTTCATCGACCATATCGACATCATCATGCTCATCCCGAAACTGCCTCCCGAACCCTCCCAAACTGATTTCTAATTTTTGAACCTCTAACAATTTAGCACCATTTATATGCCCAATAAAAGGAAGCCTTTTGTCTATCTTGATAGAATACTTCATGTTATACACGTACACCAACTGAAAAAAAAAACATTAACTTAATCAATACATCAATAATAAATCGATACGAAATATATACATTCATATAAAAATATTTCAAACTTACAATCAGAAGTGTAATAGGACCACTGTAGTAGCTTGATTTGTCATCCCTTTTCCATAGTTTTTTTCTAGATCCCAAACAATCAAGCATATATTTACACCAATTTAACTTTGAGAAGTCTTCTACCAATACCAACTTCCTTACCACTTTTATTTGATTTGTTCCCATCAACATTGACTCTATGAAGTTGTTAACAAATAGGGTCAAAAAATTCAGCCTAAACATCAAATTATCCTTCGTTGTAGCCTGAATCCTTCTTAAATACTCCTCACCATTGAACTTATCACCACTATATTGTCCCCTCCATTCTTCTAGAATTTGATTTCCCTTATCACACAATGGTAACTCATTGATGTCTTCTCCACCAAATGGCAACCCCATCATATCATGCACTGTTTGTTCTGTTATCTCAATAACAGAGTTTTGTAGGACAAGTCTTTTACTATCTGCGTCATAAACATCTAAAAGATAGTAGCTAAGTTGTCCCGGATAACTTGTAATATTCACTTGCAGAATTGATCCAAAACCCATCCTCAAGATTGCTTGTTTCTGTTCCGGTGACATTCCCAATAACAGCTGCAGTGATGTTATCACATTTCATTCTGGTTGGAAGGTATCTTAAACCAGGTGGGTATTCCTTATTTGTTTTTCTAACATTATCTTCTTTTTCTTCTTTGACGTTTTCAGCAATTCCCTTATTTTTAAAATGTTTTACAATTGGAACTCTATCAAATTGCCTCTTCGACCTTATCTCTCTTTCCAAAATTAGTGCATTTAAAGGTTTAGGAGTTGTCTTTTGTTCAACTGCTTTATCAAGTTTTTTCTTTGACCTTCTTTCTCGGTTCAAATGTTCTTCTTCATGAATTTGATCTGCTACAACAAACAATAGATAGCATAAATTTTCATTACAGAGTTAACTAATAAAACAAGTAGGCTAACTCTACAAGAATCAAATACATTTAATTTAGAATTCTATTAGATTCATACAATCAAATTTCACACTCATATATAATATCACATTCTATTTAGGAGTGTTTAATAGTCAAACAAGTCGACTTATGCTAGCAGAATATCAACCATTTTCAGTTTCATATACACAGAACATTCTTTTAGAATATGAAACATCTAAGCTTATTTCACATACAAACACTTAGATATAGAAATTTAGATTACAATTCAGCCAGAATATGAAACATGTAACCTTATTCTACATACAGTAACTATCAATTCTTCAGTATCATTCATTAATCATCTACATACTATGGTTCCATTAGAATTAAAATTATATATAAAATGCTATTTAACTGCTTCAGTATAGAAATTTATCTTACAAATATACTTATTCTATTAGATATCAACAATGTTCAAGTTCTTCTACACATTACATTCTAATAGAACGTGTTTTTTTTTGCATACTTATTCCACATACAAAAACTATGAATTTTTCACTTAAACATGCTAATTAACTATTTAAATTTAAAAAATTAGATTACAACTCTACCAGATTATTAACAATATTTAGGCTGACATACACAAAACATTCTATTAGAATATAATGCTATTTAACTGCTTCAGTATACAAATTTATCTTACAATGCTAACTAGTGAAACAAATACACTTATTCTATCAGTATAGAAATTTATCTTACATACTATGGTTCCATTAGAATTAAAATTATATATAAAATGCTATTTAACTGCTTCAGTATAGAAATTTATCTTACAATGCTAACTAGTAAAACAAATACACTTATTCTATCAGAATATCAACCATGTTCAAGTTCTTCTACACATTACATTCTAATAGAACGTGTTTTTTTTTCATACTTATTCCACATACAACAACTATGAATTTTTCACTTAAACATGCTAATTAACTATTTAAATTTAAAAAATTAGATTACAACTCTACCAGATTATGAACAATATTTAGGATGACATACACAAAACACTTATTCTATCAGAATATCAACCATGTTCAAGTTCTTCTACACATTACATTCTAATAGAACGTGTTTTTTTGCATACTTATTCCACATACAACAACTATGAATTTTTCACTTAAACATGCTAATTAACTATTTAAATTTAAAAAATTAGATTACAACTCTACCAGATTATTAACAATATTTAGGATGACATACACAAAACATTTATTCTATCAGAATATCAACCATGTTCAAGTTCTTCTACACATTACATTCTAATAGAACGTGTTTTTTGCATACTTATTCCACATACAACAACTATGAATTTTTCACTTAAACATGCTAATTAACTATTTAAATTTAAAAAATTAGATTACAACTCTACCAGATTATTAACAATATTTAGGTTGACATACACAAAACATTCTATTAGAATATAAAAAATGAAACCTTATTCAACATACAATGACTACTATATAACAACTTAAAGTTCAGAACATTTTCAAGTTTCTTAATAAAATACGAAATTTAAACACATTTTTCTTCCAAATATTACAAATCTACCAGAATATCAACATTATTCTGGTTCATATACAGAGCATTCTATCAGAATATCACCATGTAACATTATTCAACATACAATAACTACGATTTTTTCAGTTTTTATGTACTAAATCATATACAAATTGTGATTCCATTAGAATTTAAAACCTGTTTAAAAGCTAATTAACAACTTAAATATAACAATTTACTTTACAATTTTAACCAGTAAAACAAGCATACTTATTCTATTAGAATAACAACCACGTCCACGATCATATAAACCGAACATTCTATCAGAATATCACCATGTAACATTATTCAACATACAATAACTACGATTTTTTCAGTTTTTATGTACTAAATCATATACAAATTGTGATTCCATTAGAATTTAAAACCTGTTTAAAAGCTAATTAACAACTTAAATATAACAATTTACTTTACAATTTTAACCAGTAAAACAAGCATACTTATTCTACTAGAATAACAACCACATCCACGATCATATAAACCGAACATTCTTGAAGAATACCATACACAGTAACCATTCTTAATAAAATATGAAAAAATGACACATTTTTTCTTCCAGACCACAAATCATACATGCATATAAAAGATTTTCAAAAACACTTCCTAAATTCTACTACATTTTTCGAACTAAATAAACATTAAATAACACAATAAAATTATTACCTTCAGTTTCAGCAACGTAATCATCATTGTCGTCTTCAAGATTCAACGCCGTTTCTACTGTGTTCTTGAACTTTGATTTAAATGAACTGGATCGTGTACTCCTCATTGTTGCAGAATACCGCTAATATAACCCCCAAATGTCGATTTCGTTTTCTAGGGTTAAATGTCAATATTTATAGGGAAAACCTACAAACGATCTTCCGATTTTTGAAGACTGATTACAATAAATCGGAATGTTTTTCAACCTCCTAAGGATTTGGGTTCTTGATTATGAGAGTAAGCGAGATATTTAGGATTATCGGTTGATCATTCCATATTATCCACCGTTTCCTAATTAAATGACGGGGCAAAATACCATTCTACCCTTGTTTGACCGGTCAATTGATTAAACCTCATTTATTTGATTTTTTTATATTTAATTTAAAAAGAAAACCACTTTCTTAAATTACCACAAATGATTGGCCTACATTCATTTACATGGCACACAATACTTATCAAAAACAAAATAACCTAACCATATATATATATATATATATATATATATATATATATATATATATATATATATATATATATATATATATATATATAGTTTACATCCATAAATTATCATTTTATATGTAACCGATAGATAGTCAATAAAAAATACTTTTATAACTCTTTGTTTAATTATTAACTGTTATAAAGTTATAAATGTTTATACATTGTATTAAAAAACAACGATTAATTAGTCAAATGTCAATAACCTTTGGTTATTTTTTTTCATCTTTATATACAACTAAAACTATATTAACCCACATCTACAACTTGTGTAGATCCATTGATATTTTAAGATAACATATCATTAAATAGTGAATATAATATGCTATGTGTTAGTGTTTTTTTTTTCATTTGTAAAAGTTTTATATATTTTTTTCTTTTTGTTTAATATTTATTGTTATATGTGATACTTTATTTGGTTTAACCGGTAAACCGTAACCGAATTAACCAAAACCAATTAAACCAAACCTTATTTGGTTTGGTTATGGTTAGTTTGAAGATTTAAAAATAAAATAAATAAAAAAAATAAACAAAAAAACAAAAAAGAATCCCAAAAATACAGAACCATATAAACCGGAAGAGAGAGAGAGAGAGAGAGAGAGAGAGAGAGAGAGAGAAAGAGGGAGAAAATAACACCTGGTTTTAGTTATAAGAAATGTCGAAGTACCCAGAAATAATAGATGACTTTCAATAGCCATCAAAATTCAAAATGCTCCCATGTTATTTTGGTTATCTTGTTGGAAAATTGGTTTTTTCTATTTTTAAATACGTACTTCGAACCCTAAAGTATTATTAAATGAATAAATGGTTATACATTTGTGTTCTTCTTTGTGAGAGCTACGTTTTGATGTATCAATGTTCAAAATGGATTTTGTGACAACCTGAAATTTCTATCTTGTAAAGTTAACAAATACAATCAAAAGTTAGACTTATATCTATTACCTTTCAGCCTTGCTAAGGGTTATTCTAGGAGCTTTTAAGCCTTGTACACTTAGGACTTAATGCTATGAATTGTGATTAATGAATCTATGATTTTCAAATTGAGCCAAGATCATCCATCAAGGGATTTTTACGACCCAAAGTAGGTTTACGGCCTTAAACCCAAGCTTGATCATAAACCCCTCTCTACTTGTATAGATTTCCTTCATTATTTCTTCATTCTCACATCTTCAAGTCAAGAACTCTCAAACTCTCTCAAGTATCATCAAGAACACTCTTCTTTCTCTTCAAAATCGTAAGTGATTCTTCCATTTTTACTTGATTCCCTTCTTATTCACGTGAGGCTCTTTGATTTCATCCATGAATTCCACACTTTTTGTTTAGATCTTCAAATCATCATCTCTTCACCAAGAACACCAAGAACACACACTTGTTCTTGGGTCGTAAACTTCATAAAATCTTCCAAACGTAAGTATCTCTTCTATCATCTTGTTATCTGTTAGAAGCTTTTGAATCCCTATGAAACAAACACCCTTTAAGCATGAATCAAGCACCAAATTTGCATGATCTTCAAGAGTTCACGGCTGTGAACCTTTCATGTGGCCGTGAACCCTTCATAAGATCTTGATAAGGTTGTGAACCCTTCATCCATGGTCGTAAACCCTTCTTGATGCAAGTTTGGACCGTAAAACCTTCATGGGATCAAGCCTTGGGCCGTAAACTCTTCTATGGCCGTAAACACTTATAGTGTGGCCGTGAACACCCTTTCATACAATCACATGTGATTGTAACACTTCCTTTAAAGTGTTTCCTAGTCCCTAAGGTTGTTCCCTTACATTATTATTTGTTATATGCACTAATTGTATGCCTATATATATATATATATATATATATATATATATATATATATATATATATATACATATATATATATATATATATATGATTATATGTCTCATAGGATCCAATTATGCTTCGGGACTTCAATTGTGATCTGAAGCATCCTATATCTATCTCTCATTTCAATCACTCGCTAACATGTGAGTTCATACCCCTACAATCAACGTTTTTACTGATTTAAATGCTCTTTAGGGGGGATACAAGTTGAATACAATTACAATGTGTTATTATTATATACATTTGAATAACTTCCAAAACATTAGACAAATATTGTTTTCAAAATATTGTTAGTCATTCTTTTCAAAAGCTTATTCAAACTGTTTCTAAAATTACTTTCAAACTGCTTTTAAACTCTTTTAATTTCAAACCATATTCCTTCATATATTCAAGTATAAGTATGCTTAAATGGACTTAGGACTAATGTTAATGACATTGACTCCTATTCCTTGTTTGGTTGTGGGCTTAGGGTAGGATACACTAGTCCGATTGTCGATTAACTCATAATTATTCATGCTAAATACATACATGAATATTAAATCTTATCTTTAAAGTTATACTTAACTTAATTGTACACACTGAGCAATTGAGTCTTTTCTACAAGTCAGCTACAAAACAAACATACTAGTAAACTATAATAGGTATAGTTTAGAGGATTCCTACTTACTATTTCTAGAACAATGAAACTTACATGAGTTAGTTATTACATGAGTTGGTTATTACATGAGTTAGTTCTTACACAAGTTAGTTCATACATGACTCAGTTTAAACATACTATAACTAGAACAGGAAGAAACATACAATAAAAAGAACAGAAAGGAACATACATCCTTTTACAAGAACAATATAACATTAATGTGAAATAACTACTTCATGGCATAGTAATATACCTGTTATGTCACGTTTTGTAACCAGAGTCTCCTGGAGGGAGAGTGACCATTATGTGTATAGATCTATACGGGACTGACAATCCTACATCGTAACTGTTAGCTACAGTCCGGCAGACAAGCAAAGGGGTGACAAATGTCATATCAGTTTCGACGCCAGCAGGTCGTCGTGTTAAAAACTCGTCAATCAGTGTGGTTATAGCCACATCACATTTTAACTTTAATTAAACAAATTGGTTTTAAGGTAGTTAGTGCTTCAGTAGTTACTTATTACCACAATACTGTACACTGTCATTTTTCCCATTACATTCATATAGTGATCTTCTCACATAAAAGGGAATGTAAACTATTTTCTGGTAATGATAGTCATATACTTGGGAAAACACTCATTTTTACAGAAGAACAAACATACAAAACAGTCGGGTCTTGGTAGAAGACCTACTTTCCATTTTTAGTAGAAAATATAGGATTTTCTAGGAAGTATACAAACAATTACATCAAAACACTTACAAACATTTTCTTCAAACTTATACAAACATTAGACACTAAAATACTTATGATCTCACCAGCTTCAATATTGATTTACTCTTTCAAAATAACTTGTATTCTCAGGTCACCGGTAAACAGGTACAGATTGCCAGGTTTTGAGAAGACAGAGCACTTTCAAGACTCGTTTTTTATTTTTGATATATATATATATATATATATATATATATATATATATGTATATATATAATATATATATATATATATATATATATATATATATATATTCTTTTGGTGTTTTTCAAATACATTGGGAACACACTTGTATTAACTATATTATTAATGCAATAAATGATGTTGCTTGTTTTACTATTGTGCATTGTTATGATACTGAACATGACGTTTTCCGCCCCTGAACGTTTCCGCCGTTCTGGTTTGGGGGTGTGACAGATTTAAGATAAATAAAAAATTAATCATCAAAAGTAAGGATGTTGGAAGAAGAAAAAAAAGAGTTTAATCGGTGGGAGAAAGAAAACAAAAGTTCAAGCACCTTTGTTGCAAATATTTATTTCTTTCGTAACTGAAATTGTAATTAATATTGTTGATTAATTACATATTAATCTTGTGATTAATGGATTTGTTTAATTTCATCATAAATACAAGGTTATAGAATATATAGTATACCATTAATCTACAATCATTTGAATAACACAAAAAGAATGAAAAAACTATCTTCTTCTTTCCATTCATATTCTTAATTTCTTGTATAGAAGGTATAATCAATGCCTATTAAGGGCCCGAGTGGTCTTGAGAAGTCACTTAAAACTATTGTATCATGGAAAACAAACATCTGGTAGCAAACGGATTTGTTTTAATGACAATGTGTTAAACACATGCCTTAGTTTTTTCTGTTTTTTTGTTTACTTTCGTACATATCCGTAATACTATATCTACATATCTAACAAACTTGAGTGCCAAAAAGTAAAAATAAAAAATTTGAATTTTGAAACCAATCGAAAGTTAGATAAAAGTTTGAAAGATAGAAAAAGTTAGTTACTGAAGGCAAAGTTATAGGTCTTGTGTGATAGATTTTGAGATTTATTTTTACTTTTGCTTTCACATCACGATACATCTTAGAGTGTACATATAAAAATGTATTATACTAATTTTATATTACAATTTACACATTATAAATATGTATAAAAGAACGTATTTCTTTTATCACTACTAGAAAAAAGAGTGTTTTCCTACGGATAATGGCTACGGGAAATTTCCGTAGCTAATTAGCTACGGAATGGCAACGAATTAGCTAAAGAATGGGACGTCCTAATTTAGTAACGGAATAGCTACGGAATAACTACGGATGCAATTCCGTAGCTAATTAGCTACGGAATCACTACGGATGCTACTACGTAGCCATTCTGTAGCTAATTAGCTTCGGAATAGCTACGGAATAGTTACGGATGTTAACCCGTACCTAATTAGCTACAAAATGGCTACAGAATAGCTACGGACATAATATTAAACCATTAAATGAATAAAGGATCTCGAAGGTGCAAACGACTGTATCAACACTATTAATGATTATAAGTTGTTGAAAATAAAGATAATCGTGTATAATATAGGTGGGAAAAAAAACGATGTTTAATGCCCGGAAAATCAAAAATAATAAAAATCCGTAGCAACTCCGTAGCTAATTAGCTACGGATTAGCTACGGAATTTTTTTATTTTCTATTTTTCGGGCACCAAACGTCGTTTTTTTCGCTTCGTTTTTTTACACCTCTACTATACATGATTACCTATACTTCCACCAATTTATAGATATTAATATCATTCATAAAATCGTGTGCACCTTCTGGATCAAGTATTCGTTCCACAGTTTTAACAATGTAATTACTATACTTTTCACCAAATTGTGATGAATTTATTTTTGTATATGTATATTTACATACATGAAAGAGTTGTGGTATATGTGTACGTGTATGTGTGTGTATACATGTTTGTGCGTATTTACATGTGAATGTAGATCATAAGCGTGTTAAACCATTAAACAAGTAATAGATTTCGTATGTACACACGACTTTATGAATGAGATTAATAGCTATAAGTTAGTGAAAATATAGATAATCATGTATAATAGAGGTGTGAAAAAAATGAAACACGACGTTTGGTGCCCGATTTTTCGAAAATAAGATTTATCCGTAGCTAATTAGCTACGGACTAGCTACGGAGTTCTAACGGAAAGCATTCCGTAGCTACGGAGTTCTAACGGAAAGCACATTCCGTAGCTATTCCGTAGCTAATTAGCTACGGATTAGCTACGGAATGTGCTTTCCGTTAGAATTCCGTAGCTAGTCTATAGCTAATTAGCTAGCTACGGATAATTCTTATTTTCAGTTTTTCGGGTACCAAACGTCGTTTTTTCCGCTTCGTTTTTTTCACACCTCTATTATATATGATTATCTCTATTTTCACCAACTTTTAGCTATTAATATCATTCATAAAATCTTGCGCACCTTCGGGATCAAATACTCGTTTAATGGTTTAACAATATAATGACTATATTTTTCACCAACTTGTGATGGATTTATGTTTGTATACATGAATGAGTTGTGGTATATATGTATGTGTATATGTGTATGTATACGTTTTTGTGAGTATTTATATGTGAATGTAGATGATAACCATTAGAGTTTTAAACCGTTAAATGTGTAATGGATCCCGTATGTGCACACAACTTTATGAATGATATTAATAGCTAAAAGTTTTTGAAAATAGAGATAATCATGTATAATAGAGGTGTGAAAAAAATGAAGCGGAAAAAACAACTTTTGGTGCCCGAAAAATCGAAAATAAGAATTATCCGTAGCTAATTAGCTACGTATTAGCTACGGATTATACTTATTTTCGATTTTCCGGGCACCAAACGTCGTTTTTCCGCTTCGTTTTTCTCACACCTCTATTATAAATGATTATCTTTATTTTCACAAACTTATAGCTATTAATATCATTCATAAAGTCGTTTGCACCTCGGGATCAAGTACTCGTTGCACAATTTAACAATATAATGACTATATTTTTCACCAAGTTGTGATTGGTTTATGTTTGTATACATGAATAATTTGTGGTATAAATGTATGTGTATATGTCTATGTATACGTGTTTGTGAGTATTTATATGTGAACGTAGATGATAAGCATTATAGTTTTAAACCATTAAACGAGTAATGGATCCCATTTGTGCACTCGACTTTTGGTGCCTGAAATAATAATAATAATAATAATAATAATAATAATAATAATTATTATGCTACAGCTAATTTTCCGTAGCTATCCGTTTATAGCTACGGAATAGTTACAGATTGTGCCGTAGCTATTGCACCAATTTTCTAGTTTTGTACAGAATTGAGTGGATTTGTGGAGTTCAAAAAGATTGGTTCTTTATGTAGTAGGTTGGGAATGAAAAAAGAGTGATGGGAAAGAAAAAAATGATATGGCCTGTGTGGTGAGGGTTGGGATAGAATGACTCTTTCCATCCTAATAAGAAAATCGTGAGCTGAAATAAACGTTAAATAATATGATTTTTGCGGATAAGTGGATTGATACGGACCAAAAGTTAATGAAAAAATGTAATACTAAGTCATATACTTAAAATAAGAATTTTATCTTAGAAATATAGGTAATACAGTTTTACACCTTGACAAGGTTAGGAGTTAAAAGTAAAGGATACTAAAATAAATTGCCATTCATCTAATACTATTAACTAAACAAGATTTATAGATATATGTAATATATTTAAAAACAGTCGTATACTTAATATGAAAACTATACGCAATATAGTTCTATAAAAATGTGGATTATATCCTTAGGGGTTAGGAGTTAAAATATAAAAGATATTTAAATATCTTAAAAAATAGGTAAAATATGAATAATTTTTTAAAGTTGATAATACCTAATACCTAATATCTAATACTTCAACGATACATATTATTTGGTTTTAGAGGCGAGCTTGGTACCGAACCAAACTTATCGAAAAATAGTCTGGAATAAGGATATTTAATCCTAAACCAAATTGTAGTTAACGGTGCCGACACTAATATTTTAGTACCAATGCTGAATTTTTCAGCACCAACATGCCAAATTTGAAGGTGTATAATTCAACCAATATTAAGTCAATTAACATGATTTCAAAGTCTAGTTGTAGCTACACAGAACATAATATACAGGAAAATTCAGCTCATTTTGAACTTGAATGAGAACGATATGGCAGTTCATAGATGACAAATATTTATAAACAAAGTAAAAGTGCTGAGAAACCAGCCTGAAGAGCCCCAAGGGATTGTAACTCAACCAATATCAATCCATTGAAGTGATTACACAGCTTAAGTTGTAGCTAATAGAGAGGAGAATATGCATGAAAAAAATTCAACTCATTCCGAACTCGTATGAGAGAGATATGACACTTCAAAGATGAAAAAAAATATGTACAAAGTAAAAGTGCTGAAAAAGGTCTTGTATTTTTCCTCTTTTTATGGTTCCATACTTCCAGGTGTTAAAGTACCAAATCTAGTTTCAACCATTTTGCTAGTACTAAATACCGCCCCAAAAGTATTAATATTGTACCGATACTGATTTGGTTTGATGAGTCAACCCTAGTTGGTTTAGTGGTTATGAAAAGGAAAGCAGTCTTAATTATTTGAATTAGTTGTGAGTAGTACAAGAGGGAAAGGGGAGGAAAACAACATCGACGATAGTAATAGTTAGATCCAGCCAAGAGCAAGGGGAAGGTGAGGACAGTCGGAGAGGATCCATCGTGGGGTGTGGAGGGTTTTGACCCTTTTGTTCCGGGAGGAATAGCCTCTCTTGGGCTAGGGGGAAATGTGTAGTGGGTGGTGATTATCGTGGTTGGAATAACTATGATGATAATGGAGGAGATGATGGTGGAGCCGAATAGGGTCTTTAGAAGGTTAGGAGAAAGTTTTATTGCATGATGAAGGAAGTAAGGTGATGGCCAAAAGGGCAACTAGCACCGGAGCGGATTACCTATTGGCACCAGAGTCGGGATGAGATAGTTACGTCAGAAGAACTTAGGTTATTATGACTTTTGAGGCTTCATTCGGGAACATGTGTGACCGGAGGGGAGTGGATGAGGTAATGGGTAGCTGTGTAGCACCAGAGAGAGAGATTTATGACGAAAAAGAGCAACTATGTCAGAAATGTACACCTGGTTTAAAAAAAACACAGTGGGAACCTGTGTGCACTTTTACTCAAGTTACCACAAATTAAACAAAATCACGACCGTTCATGCTAAGTCCTCTGATTCAATGGTCAGGATCCAATACAAGGAATAAGAATAAGAGCACTTGAGATTTAGAGGTTTCTGCATAATCAGTAGATTGCTTCGAGGTTCATCGACAGAGAAACCTAAAATACTTATAGTTTATAAGGAGTCTCACCACACACACTCTTCTTCTTCCAGTCTCCACTTACTATATAAAGCTAATCCCACACATTTCTCTCATCGAGATCTATAGCTGCTTCAAATACAGGTATGTATAAATGAATATCTCTCTCTGTATCTATCGATGCCTTTTACACGATTCTTTCACAATTTTTACCAATTACGGATCTTGAGGTATTTTTCTTGCTCTTCAAGTTCTAGTGTTCGTAGTTTCTATCAACTTGTTTTATTTATTTGTCCTCTTGATTCTTAAAATGTTCTCTCTTTGTGTTTGTAGAATTCCTTTGAAGTGTCACAAAGAAAGGTTGTGAAATTTATCTAATTCATATGTGTTTAACATCCCAAAATTCATAAAAAAAAAAAAAAAAAAATAAAATAAAATAAAAAATAAAAAAAATCATTTTTAATTAAGTAATTTATAAAGACGGTAGTCTGAAAACATCAATAGTGTCATTCAAGTCATAATCAAACCCAAGTGTCAAAAACCACAACATGTCATACGAAAATAATATAAGAGTACAATCCCCCAAGAATCTCATAATGCGGAAAAATAATAGTGTGATATGTTGCGATCATGTCGGCTCCTTTCCTTTTGAAGAAGTAGTACCTGAAGCCAAAACTAAAAATCTTAAGCTCGAAGCTTAGTGAGTTCCCTCATCATACCGGATAATCACATACTGCCAGGCATATATGGGTGCCCGGCCTACCCTATCAGGCATATTTGGGTGTCCGACCTACCCTGTCAAGCATATCTAAGTGCTCGACCTACCCTGTCAGGCATATATGGGTGCCCGACCTACCCTCCAGTGTATTTTCAACCTGTTACGAGGTCTATTTCACCCCTACCACTACTACATAATAACATAGCATAAACATATTGTCAGATATATCTGGTTGTCTGACCTACCCTCCGCTGTATTTCAACCGGTTACAGGGTCTATTTTACCCCCTACCACTACCACATAATAACATAGCATACAAGCACATAAATCTCAAAAGATGGAGGCATACCAGATAACTATCACAAAGACAATCATCTCTACTATAAACAACTACTAATGGGCCGACATTGGTGCCTTCGACCCACTTATACAGGGAAGGTAACTCACCTCGAATACTGGAAAGTAGCTGAACAGTCCCCGACTCTCAATATCAATCCAACTCAATCCCTTAAACATAAAAGATTTCCTTAAGTACCCCATCATATTCATAACCCCTTAAGGGTTAACTTTGGTCAAAGTGAAATTCAAAGTTAAGTCAAAGTCAATGCTCCGAGTTGACTTTTTAATTTTTAAAATTGAAAAAAAAAACATAAATTGACATTTGGATATTATTTATTTAAAAAATATCAACAAATTACAAGTGTCAAAACTTATTAGAGATTGATATGTGGCAAAAGTATCTTAATTTATTATAGTAGATCATTTCATCATAATTTCCAGTTAGTTTATTAATCATATAATAATATAATAAATCTTAACCTCTCTCTCTCTCTCTCTCTCTCTCTCTCTAAATGTCACTCTATCAAAGTTCTAGTTATGAGGGAAACCCAAAAAGTACTTTGTTTCTAATTAAAATAATATACCAATTTAGTTACTGACATAGAAATCTTAATCCAACAGTCACCCACTTTGATAAGTTGTAACTACAATTGAAAGTATACACCTTGAACTAAACAGCAACTAGTGCTTTCCAAAGCCACTACCAAACTTTGTTTCGAATCAAACGTTGGCCCTAAGATAAGTGATGAGCTACTCCTTCATTCTACAAGATATTGTATGCATATGAGACATAGCTTAGAATTACTCTCATAATCCAAGATTCTATTTCTCAATCTCCAGATATATGATGACTGGTTTCAGACTACTAATTGTAAACAGCAATTTAATCCATTACTTAAAATCTCTATTTTTAAGGTACTCGTGAATATTGTAGCTATTCCAATTGCAATGTCTTAACCTCAATCGACAGTCTACAATCAATTCATAATAGTCTTAATTAACCACTTACTTCTCAATGTGTGAGCGACTGTGGAATTTTGAATGATATTTAAATTACTCAGGGAAGTACATTCAAAGTGAAACACAATACTAACTAACTATAGTTTCAAAATTATTGAATATAAAAAATTCCTATCATTTAATCACCATAGTAATTACAAATTTATTCATTGTATAATGTTTCGAGTGAATCATCTAACCACTTGAATTAGATAACATTAGTCATGCCTATGTTCTCAAACATGCATACTATGTCTCTCTATGGTCCTTCCTTTGTGAAAAGATCCATTGGACACCATTCCAATGATGCGCAATTAACAATTCCAAATTCTTATTATTGTCTAAGATGTAGTGGAATTCCATCTTTACATGTATTGACTTTGTGCGATGTCGAGGCTCTAAAGTCACAAAGAATGAACCTACGATATTACAGAATGTTCCACTGCAACTTGTTATTCAGAAAAATTCCTTGGTAATGAAGTTTGAAATTCAAGATACACTTCTTGAATACTTTTCTTGCATTAAATGTTGCAACTCACATGTAGATTCTACAAGCATCTCCCATTATGGTGTAACATCCCCAATTTTTCAGAACCAATTAAAAAATTTTATTTACGCTTTTAAGTATTTAAATGTGGAAATTCCCAGTTAAATAAACATTTTTGAAATAACAAAAGTTATTTTATTAAAACTTTCGGGATTTCATTCGTTTATATTCAAACATACGTTGCAACCTAAATAAAAAGGTCCTGAAATAACTACTCCAAGCCTATTCTTTATTCCACTTAGCGCATCCTAACTAGGCAATTTGAACTTTGGCTCCACTACTTGTGATGCAATAAAATGAGTGGGTCTGGTTTGGGAAACCTGGTGAGATGCGTAGGGTTTTCAAGCCCATAACATTTTAATGATAAAATATCATTCCTACAAGACATATATCAGGTGTAAATATATAACCTGACCTAAGACCATCTACCCAATCACAATTGATCATCACAAATCCTAATACGACAATAATCTGGAAGAATCACATTATCGTATGAACTATATATGTAACTGTTTGACTATACCTACTAAGGGAGTCCTTGGCTAGTGTAAGTCATATAAAGCAACCAATGTTCGAAGATTTTGACGAATACGGATTTCCATTTCATTTACGTCCATGGGTTATAAAGCCACTAGCAATGTAATCCACAAGAACACCTAAAACAGCCAAGTGTTGGTCATCTACTCTGATCGATGACCCAAACATATCGTCCAGTTGTCTGATCCGGACCCACCATTTCTAGTCATCCCAAGACGGGGACGATCACACTCCGATCTGGTCTAACACTTTAAACCAACTATGAGACCTAATTGATGTCAAGCCTATTTAACACTAAGCAATCCTTTATAAGTCTTATTTCTAAACCAAGGCCAGACCAATATCTAAAGGCAAATGATTTCTACAACAATTCCTAATCCAAATCGTACTATCATATCTTTACAAATAACACATAACACAGATAATACAAGCAACATTTATAATATGGATATTTTTAAGTTAAGATTATGTTCTTGATAATAACTACACTCTCACTTAACAAAGTTTCTGGTGATTGGTGAATCGGGCAGAGCTTCGCCTTACACCTTTCTCGAAAGACCTATATGTACATAACATTAAATTTTAGTCTAGTTTCATACTACATCGAAATATTATCTTAAGAGTATAGATTCATCAACAATTCTGAAGTCTAATTTAAGATCAAACAAGTAAGGATCATCCAGACAGGATAGTCGGGAGACGGGATCTTTTTGACATAGATTCTTTCTGAAATCCAACAACCAAGCCAACATGAGCATTCTAGACACTTCACCCATTGTAGATCAATCAACATGACAACTTAGAATCGTTGATAAATCTTAATTATAATATCCTAGTAATGACTTACAACTATAATTATAAATTACACAGAGGCAGAGTAAGGGTAGCTCACTTACATAGTACAATAACCGAGAATCAGAATCTACACGAGCATGATACCAACTTAGGCGCTTCCTACACAAAGAGTATGGCAAGCGAAACACTCGAGGGTGTTACAGGGCTTCGCTGCAGGCTAGAATTAAGAAAAATGGGCTAAATATCAAAATTTTCTAAGAGATATCGACTAGAGGGTGTGGGGAGGAGTGAATGAATTAGCTGCTATTTATAGGTGAGTTTGGAGTCTTGCGCACCAGGCAACAGGGGGTGCATCGTGCATAAGGGTGGTGTCGATCCACTGGGTTGCCGACATATGGCACGACCTAGGTGGGGCTATGTGGTTGACTTTGCACAAGCTACGGGCGATGCGCATGCATGTGTAACATTTTCCAGATTTTCAAATTGCATAACTCCTTCATACGAGCTCCATTTTTTCATTCTTTATGTTTACGGAAAGCTCTCGATGATATCTACAACTTTCCTTTAGACTCCGTCAGCTAATCTTGACTTTATTTTATTTACACAGATTTAGCCTATTAAAGCCCTTATAAAATTCATAACTCTCACATACGGCGTCCATTCTCAATGGTTTTTATATCGCTGGAATCCTAACAACGAGATCTTTAACTCTCGTTGAGATTTTTTTGGCTAAAAATCTATCAATATAAAGTTCGATATCAGTGCGCACACTGTAGTGCCTAATTTTACAAAAATCATAAATTCCTCTAGTGAAGCCAGATTTAGACGATACCTAAATGCACAAATTCATTTTTATGACATCTATGAATTCCATTTAGACTTTCTAAGCTAAAAGGCAATCTAACCCATATTCACTTTTTATGCTATCATAGCCGTGTCAGTTTTATCACGTGGCTTTGGCGCTTCCTAACTTCTTTGTTCTAAGTCGGATTGAGGCATTTTAGATATGTATGGCATCCTAATTATGAATAACTATATCTAGGTTGAAATTATTTTCACTAAGTGATCTTTTATTTTTTACATGTATTTTAAATCTTATTTATTTTATTATAAAATATATCCTAATATCATGTAAAACACATAAGCACAAAATATATGAATAATATTGTTTTATTCATTCACAAAATAACTACTTGACTTGAGCATAAGGTTTACATGTTTGATTACTAATCCTAGCTGGAAACACGGGTGTTACAATTCTCTCCCCCTTAGATGTGGATAAGGACTCTTCATGTCACTTTCTGTTTCCTAGGTAAGATTTTACCTTGTCGGGTGTTTCCATCACACTAGCACTAAGTTAATCATCTTACGACGTAACTTCTTTGTTTTACAGTCAACGATTTCTATAGGCTTTTCAACCAGCCGCATATCTTCGTCGATCCTTAACTCTGAGAGTGGAAGCATATCCACTTCTTCTCCTAAGTACTTCCTCAAATAACAAACGTGAAAGGTATTATGAATACCTTCTAGTTTGGCTGGCATTTCAAGCTTGTAAGATTGTTTCCTTATCCTTGGAAGTAACCTGAATGGTCCTATGAAACAAGGACTTAACTTCCCACACTTTCTGAATCTAATAAGTCCCTTCTATGGTGAGACTTTAAGTAACACTTGATCACCCACATCAAATGTTATCGGTCGTCGTTTCTTATCTGTGTAGTTCTTTTGACGACTTTAGCTAGCTAACATCCTTTCCTTAATAACTTTAAGCTTCTCGGCGTTTTGATGTACTATATCCGGACCCACAAAATGTTTCTCTCCCGCTTCTATCCAACACGACGGTGTTCAACACTTCCTTCCATATAATGCTTCGTACGGAGGCATTAGATGCTTGAGTGATAACTATTGTTGTACAAAAATTCGGCCAAGGATAGATAGTAATCCCAACTACACAAAACTATAAGGTACATGCACGCAGCATATCCTCGATGGTTTGGATAGTTCTCTCACTCTGTCCGTCTGTTTACAGATGATAGGTAGTACTCAAACACAATTTCGTGCCTAACTCTGCCTGTAGACTTTTCCAAAATCTGGAGGTGAATCTACTGTCCTTATCTGAAACGATAGATAAGGGCACTCCATGAATCCTTACAATTTCCCTTACATAGGTCTCTACCAACATCTGTATAAATCAATTCTCTCGTGTGGCTATAAAATTTGCACTCTACGTAAGTCGGTTTGCTATAACCCATATAATGCCCTGACCTCTCTTTGTCTCTGGAAACTTTGTTATGAAGTCCATGGTAACGTCATCCCATTTCCCTATAGGTGTTGGTAAGGCTTCCAGACTCCCATATGGCTTCTAATGTTGTGCCTTCACTCTCTCACAAGTTAGGAATTCCGCTACAAAAGTTGTTATGTCGACCTTCATTGTCGTCCATCAATAATAGCGCTTCAAGTCTAAGTACATTTTGGTGATGCCTGGGTGTATAGAATAAACAGTCCTATGAGATTCTTCCATGATACGATTAGGTATCCCACCCGTCTTTGGCACCCAAATGCGATCCTTAAACCTCTTTAACCCTTGTTTGTCTTCTTCAAACATGAATGTCTTGCTTAGACATTCTTCCTTCATATCATGCTTAGCTAGAGCCATTGTCTGAGCTTCTTTAATCTTCTTTATAATCGTTGATATTACTTCAACCTTCAATGATCTAGCTCTCTTTCCTTCAGTAATCACATTTCTACTCAGGGCATTAGCTACGATATTTTCTTTAACTAGGTAGTAAAGTATCTCTCAATCGTAGTCCTTGAGTAGCTCCATCCATCACCTTTATCTCATATTCAACTTCTTCTGAGCAAAAAGATATTGGAGGCTCTTATGATCCATATAGAGTTTGCATTTTGTTTTGTAAAGATAATGATCCATATATTTAGAGCAAGAACCATTTTTTCAAGCTCTAGATCATGAGTCAGATAATTCTACTCATGGGGCTTTAGCTGTTTTGAGGCATAAGCTAATACTTTGTCCCTTTGGGTAAGGACACATCACAATCCAATCTTAGAAGCATCACTTAAAACTTCGAAATCTTCAGTTCCTTCGGTAGGACGAGGATTTGTGCCTCACACAATATCTTCTTCAATTCACCAAAAGCACTTTCTCGCTTCTTGCTCCAAGTATAGACAACTCCCTTTTTAGCCAGGGCTGTCAATGGAGCCACAATAGAAGAGAAATTTTGAATGAATCTTTGATAGTATCCTGCCAATCCCAGAAAACTACAGATTTTAGTGGGACTCTTTGGTGTCTCCCACTTCATTACAACTTCTATCTTTGTTGGGTCAACCATAATGCCTTCCTGGTTAACTACATAACCCAAGAACTGAATCTCTTGTATACAAAACTCACACTTAGAGAAATTTGCATTAAGTTTCTCCCTCTTAAGGACTTTCAGTGCTTCTCAGAGATGTTTGCCATGATCTTGATTGTTCTTGGAATAAATCAAGATGTCATCTATGAACACTATTACTGATTTATCGAGAAAAGTTTACAAACTCAATGCATCAGATCCATGAATGTTGCTGGAACATTAGGAGGAATTCATGGTGTCTGTATTGGGTTCTAAATGTTGTCATCTCGATATCTTTCTCCCTAATCATTAACTAATGATAACCTGACCTAAGATCAATTTTGGAGAAAACAGTTGCTCCCAGCAATTAATTGAACAAGTCATCTATCCTAGGTAAAGGATACTTATTCTTGCTCGTAGCTTTGTTTAGCTCACGATATTCAATACACATACTCATAGTACCTTCCTTCTACTTTACGAACAGTATTGGAGCTCCCCATGGTGATGAAATAGGTCCAATAAAACCATTGTTCAATAACTCCTGAAGTTATGTCATTAACTCCTTCATCTCCGTCGGCGCTAAACAATATTGCGCCTTTGCAATTGGCGTCGTGCCTGGCAAAAAGTCTATTCTGAATTTTACCTGCCTGGTAGTAATCCTGATAATTCGTCTAAAAATACGTTAGGAAAGTCTCGTACCATAGGTATATCAATCATTGCCCTTTTATTTTTCTTCATGTTGATTGCATATGTTAGGAATGTTGAACATCCCTTTGATAAACATCTTATGGCCTTCGTCATTATGATGATTCCAGACTTCACTCTACTCGTATATCTATATACGATGAATGGCTTTCTTCTAGGTAGACTGATGTACACCATCTTCCGTCCACACAAGATGTTTGTGAGGTTCTCTTTTAACCAAACCATACCGAGAATGACATCGAACTCACTTAACTTAAAAGGTAAAAGCTCTCGACTGAATTCATTCCTATATAAATCTATAGTTACATCCTTTAACCTATCAACCAGCAGCTAGAGTTTTACCCATAGGACTTCAGCAGTGCAAGGTGGGTCATCTCACCATACCAATGGGTCTATGGCACCAAGGCCGACTCATTTAATGTTATACAGATTGATAGTTGGATATGTGATATGCCGTTAGGACATTTGTATGAAAGAACACAGGAGGTTTCTGTCGCAGTATATTAAGATCATGAGGAGGTTCCCATGGCATCTAGTATAATTCCTTGGAGGGATTCCATGGATTCTTAGTATGTTTACTTGTTTAGTTCGTAAGATATTTTCATGACTTGTGTGGACTGCGCGGGGACTCCCTTGGCAATTAGCCAAGACCACATGGGGGTTCCAATGGCGGCTAGTAAAGACCACGTCGGGGTTTCCCGTGGCGCTTGGTGTAAGACCTTGGAAGGTTTCCACTGCATCCCTATATGTATATGTAGCTTTTATAGCTAATATGATATATGTTATGTGGATTGGGGGGAGGGGGTATGCTCTGGGAACGCACTAAGCTTTATGCTTACGGTTTACAGATTTGGTTTCAGGTATCATCAATTAAAAAAGATGGGTTCGGATTGATCGCAGTGCACACACCTATGATTTCCGCAATGAATGATTTTGGGATGAACGCTGAATATGTTTTACTTAATGATGATTTGAAATGTTTGAAATAAATGGTATCAATGTTTTAGCTATATTAAAAATGAAATTTTTACCCTTAATTTTTGGGTCGTTACAAGTTGGTATCAGAGCCTTTGTTTGAGGGACTTGGACATACTTTCTGGTGTGTCTGGACTCAAGCTGAGGATCTGTAATGTTTTCAAAAAGAGAAATGTTTTAAGGAAATGGTTTATAAGACAAGAAAGGGTGTGGTGCATGCAATCAGCCGAGCTAAAGTAAGTCTCCCCTGAATACCCATATATGATATCTATTACGACTTGGTTTATGAATCTGTGAATCGCATGCTAGTTAGGGCTAGGGGAGATGCATGTATATCTTGTATGAGCTGCTTGACTTGCATGCTAGTGTTGAGTAGTCAGCAATAGATTCGTCTGATATGTGGTGCTGCTTGTAGCCTTGGGAATATTGGATGCTATGCTACAATGAGAATGATTATTGATATTAGTAACTGCTACGTGTATGCTTTAAAAATTGTATACTGTTAGGATCTTATAGCCTTAGAATAATTGATTTAGCTTTATTTCCTGTTCCTCATTCGGTTGTGATCCTAGGGTAGAGTCTATTATTCAACACTACTAGAAAATAGGCCTTTAATGACACGCAAACAATGACACGCGCTGATAGACGACGCGCATTTGTACGTGCCCTAAAAAATAATGTCAGCTTTGCAAAATGTGAAGGATAGAGGGCGTGCATTTTTGCGCGCCCGGAAATTAATGTCCAAAAAAAAACACGGAAGGCACCTACCATAAAAAGCGCGTCGTGTAAAGATGTCGCTTTATATTTTTTTTAGGAAGGCGCGTTCTCGCTTTTTTTTAATCGGCGATGGAGGGAAATGAAATCCCAAAAAATTAAACACCCGCCTACTTCTCTCATTCTACAATCCTCTAACAAAGAACCCGAATTCTATTCTAACAAAGAACCCTAATTCTATTGTGAGGTTGTCAATCCTTTTAAAGCAACTCGTCTTCCTGTACCTTGATCTGCACTCTCTCTCCCTTCTCTTTTCAAGCCCTAAGCCGCCATCACCAGCATCAAAACCCATCAGCTCTAAGCGGCCATGGAATCTATAAAGAGTGTTTGTCTCGTATGTTTTTATTAGCGCCATCAGACACTAATCTTCTCTATCCACTATGTCGCAAGTCTCCATATGCTTTCCATCAGCGCCATTCGACGAAAAGAACTAGGGCTTTGAACCACTTCTCAATAAATTGTTCAGAGAGATCCAACAGCTCCTCTCACGCAAAACACCTTCGATTGAAGGTTATGTGACTCCTTACATCAGCGCCATTCGATTGAAGCTATTTTAGCAGACTCCGATCGCCTTCAATCCAAACTCCAATCAAAAATAGCATCTCGCATGTCTTCTCAGCTCTCCACTCCTCCATTTCGCTGGGGGCCCTGGTACCATCAATTTCAAATTGCACTTCATCTAATGCTTGTTGATTTCTTTTGGATCCGAATTCAAATTTCGTGTTCTTCTTTGGCAATTTGGAGGTGAAATTCAGGTTGTATTACAGGAGAGTAGAGGAAGGGAAACAATATCCATTACTCTGTAGGAGATTAGCTAGCCTAAACGAAGAGTTCATTTCACATAAAAGTCCAACAGGTGGGTTCGATTTCATCTCCAGGAAGAGGATTGAACAAAAACTCATCGATTATAATCAAGAAGCAGAAAGATTTGGGGTAATTCCAATTCCAGTATCATTTCAACATCTTTCAATGATCTCTAATTCTCTTCCACTTCATTTAATCTATTAACATGACTTCATTTAGGTTATGCATATGAAGAGGTAGCAGAAGTCTCACCTGGTCATCGATTCATTGCATACATCATGTATGACAAAGACAACAATTTCTTCAAATTATGTGTTAGAGATTTGAATTTAGGTTCTCTCTGTAGTAAGCCACAAGCTGATTGGGTCTGTAATGTGGCATGGGCTACAGGGGGTCAAGGCATATTTGTATCATGAGGTTTTTTTTCCTTCATATCAGTTGGCTCTAAAATGAGCTCTAAACCCTATATTTTATTTGTTTGAGAAATTTTGATTTGATTGTTGTTACAGTCCCAAGCTGCTTGTTTCAAGAAAGCGAGAGATGATCTATACAAGGTTAAAGCATGGGTTTTCTCTCCACAAGTCAAAGTTATTAGGTGTTAGTGGGTCGAGTTGAAAATGGTCAAAATCCATAGAAAAGAACTAAAAAAAAGTTGATTTGGCTGCTGAAGAAGCTGACATTCGTGAGGAAGATGTGTTGAAGGAGAAAGATACTTTTGAGGATCTTAAGAAGCTGGTAGCCAAGTCACTGACTGAGACAGTTAATCAGTTGATTGACACTGTTAATCAGGTGAGAATCATATCTTTTTTTTATTTATAATGCTTTAGAATTTGTTTGAGGGGTAAAATAGTAATTTTGTTTAATTTCGATTTTTAGGTGAAGGAGGATGAAAATGCCGAACAGGCGACCCGACCATCAAGAGTCACTGATGCGGTCAAACATCGGGCGACCCGACCACAACAGATGACGTGAGGCATTGGATCGACTTCTTGAAACAAATAACTTCCCAGAGTTCACGGGCAAGGTTTGCCCCGTTCCATGTGAAGGTTCATGTGTGTTGGGTATAATTAAAAACCCGGTCTCCATCGACTGGTTAGTTTTCTTAAATTTATTTTTGAAAAAAAAATACCCGAACATATGTTAATAAAATTAAAAATTATACGTTGTTTAGGGACAAAATCGGTCTGGTGCACCTCTTAAAGCTGCAGACAATGTTATTATCTCACAGCATCAGCATGCAGCAGCCTCTCAAATTCAGGCAAGAGAAACCGATATACATGCACTCTCATTGAGTAAAAATGAGACAGGTGTCCCCATGAATGTATCCGAAAGCTTCAAAAAGGAATATGCAATGGTACTATTACAGCTCAAAGAAGCTAGTGATCAGGTATCATTTATTTCATAAATAATTATTATCATATATATTTACAAATTACAACTTAATTTTAACATATAATCTTAATCAGGTTGCTTCTGCTCTTGCAAATTTGAGGCGACACAACACATACCCAGAGGTTTGTGGGGTTTTCTTTTTTGTTATTCTTTTCTGATAAGCCCCATGGACTATTAGTTTATGGTATAAGGGCTTGGAAACCCAAAGTCTAATCTTCTGCAGCCTACTTCCAGAATTGGTGTATGGAGGGCAGTTTGGTCTTTTATTTATTTTAACAGTTTAGAGTTAGTGGTGAGACAAAGTAGTGGTGATATCACCTTGCTAGCTGTTATTCCCTTTTGTCCTTTTCTTTAGTAGTAGCAGTATATATATAGTAGTTAGTAATAGGAGTGAGATAGCGAAGAATTATTATGAATTGAACTTTGTTCTTTCTTGGAGATACCCACATCTCGAAAGCTGGGAATTATCTTAATATCATCACGTAATTAGATCAGGGGTTAAAATGCCTGGAGTTTATGATAGATTCAACAAGGGTCTATCATTTTCCCTTGCAATTTAATAGGTGTTTATTAATGTTGTCCTTGACATATTCATGTAATTTTATTTGACAGAAAAGAGGGATTTTGAGGACGAATAATCGACTTCCTCTGCATTGTCCTTCCTATTACTTTGGTTTGTACAGTAAGTATATTCAGTCTTCCTTAGATCTTCTGTTAAAATAGGTAACATAGAAGACTTGCAACTTATCAACATAATATCAATAAAATATACGTTGTTTGATTGTTTCCATCCCACAATAATTGAACAAATTTCAAAATTGGATGCCCTATGCGAAATGCAGCATTTTGAGTTTAAATTATCAATTTACCCTCATTATTATCATTAGGAAGTCTTTCTGTTCATTTTCATTTTTTTTTATCAAACATAGTCATTGGAAACATGAAGAACCTTTAAATGACAGGTTTCTATCAGAGTGGACTTACATGACTGGGTTCTATTTGTATTGGTGCTGTTTTTCTCTTTTTCATATAAGAAATAATCTATATTGGAGACTTTCTTACCTGTTTAGGGGTTAAGCTCCTTTAGAGGTATTGATTTTGGGGAAGAATTTTGCCAATGTTCACGGAGTGCATTAACAGCCTGTAGTGAGTTTTATGTATAATAATATAATATATTTCAGTCACATATGGCAAAAGAGAAATAAAATAACTAAATAAAGATATCTGACCTGTTTATTATTAAATGATTTATTTCCATTTATCCTTGATGCCAGTTCAAGAAATTCTTTATCTTCTGATTCATGAACAATTTGAAGATTATGACCAGAAAACGAAACAGAAATATTCAATCTCTTTTGCAGCTCTTAGATAGCTGAACCTTCCATGTCATTTTCCTGAAACCATGTTTTACATATGAACACTTGTGTTTGTATTATTCATAAACGAAAGGGTAAAATGGTCATTTTGTCACGTACAGACAGTTTGGCTTATTTACTCTAAAAAACAAACAGGAAAGCATCATTATTTATTCAGCCACTATACCTTACAAGTACCTAATCATTTTTTGGACTCAGTAGGCCACTAAATTTGTTTTTAAGTGTACTCTAATTGAATTCAAAAAACCGATTAGGGACTAAATGAGTCAAAAAGTGAAAGTTTGTTGCTGAACTGATACCTTTGTTTCTTTATAGGTAAAAAGAAAAAAACTGTGAAGAAAGATACTTCTTCTGATGACAGTTCTGATATGCGAGTAAAAAAACACCGTGGATCAACTGTCAGGGAGAAATTGAGTAGGGATTGTCACCTACATTCTGAAGGAGAAGGAGAAGCAAAAAGAGATTCAATTACTTACTGCATAACCTACATTCTAAATTGCATCACCAAGCATTCACCTCAGTACATAATTCTAATAGTGGGGCGTATATTGAGAGGGATTGCCACCTCTCTCCTCTTTTCAGCCTTCGAATCATGGCTTGTTGCTGAACACAACAAGGTGAGATATAATATTACATTTCTAAATACACCCTTTATATTGTCTATGGTTCTAATGCATATACAGGAGAAGCATGAAGAATCCAAAGTGGCAATCTTGTAATTATGCATACATATCATTCTACCTTCTAAATTTTGACCTAATAGTTTCTTTTTTTTGTGTAAAAACAGATGAAAAGATAGCATTATTGGGTGCAATACAATCTTTATTCGAGGGTTCAATGTACACTTTTGTGTTTCTATGGACACCTGCTTTAAGCCCAAATGGTAAAGACATTCCACATGGTTTCATTTTTGCTACTTTCATGTTATCTTCCATGTTAGGAAGCTCTTTAGCTTCTCGGTTGTTAGCACACACACACTGACATACATTGATATTGTGTTGTGTGTGTGTATGTATATATATATACATATATATATATATATATATATATATATATATATATATATATGTATGTATGTATGTATAAAATCAAGATTCACTTTCCACTCGAACAAAAATACTCTTCCAGATTGTTCCGAATTATTATGACCATTTTGCCCTCATAGGAATTTTGACATTAACATACATGCGCACATTTCTTTTAGTGTAGATTTTGTCGAAGAGAAATGAAAACAAAGAAGATAAGTATCTCTTGTTGTTTGTATATATACACTTTTTCTTCATGTTTAATAACTTAAAAACTATATAAATGTGAAAATTGAAGGTTCACACACTGTTAAAAGGATTGAAAAAGATAATTGCAAGTTCAGATATTCCAATGTTCGTCTGTGGTGACTTCAATTCAGTTCCAGGAAGGTAAGGACTTGATGAATATAAGTTAGCAATGTTTTACTTGATTTGGACATGAACAAGACTCAAGCAAAAGCAAGACTCATACTTTGGCATGGCTAGAAGCTTTGGAGGAAACAAGACTCAAGCAAAAGCAAACACACAGAGAGTTGTTAGTACATAGTAAGCTAGATAATGCGATTGTATATAAATTCTACTTCTCTTGAGTTCATTTCTTTTATTACAATTACTCAATATTGGAATAATTATTTGTATTTGACATATTAGTGAAATGAATTATCTTTGTTATTTATCGTATTTTATTTTGTATTATGAGATTTTTAATGTATTATTTAATTTGAAAATTAGTAAATCCATAATATAATATTTTTTTTAAAACATTTAAAATTATGATACGCAAAAATGTGTGTCATCTTCATTTATGACATGGCCTTTCTTGACAGGGGCTTTCTTGATACGCATTGCGTGTCATTAACACGCGCGTCGTAAGGTTACGACACGCGAATGCGTGTTGTCTTCCTTTATGACAGGGCCTTCCTTGATACGCATTGCGTGTCGTAAATGCGCGACGTAATTGTGCGTCGTAAATGCGCGTCGTCTATAGACGACGTGCAAAAGCGCGTCGTTTCTCTTTATGACAGGGCCTTCCTTGACGCGCATTTGCACGTCATCTGAGCCTTTTACGACGCGCAATGAGCGTCGTAAAAGGCTGTTTTTCTAGTAGTGCAACAGTCTATCAGGTCATGTTCTATGTATAATTTGCATGCATAAGGCAGCCGACAGTGAGGATGGATGGATGTGGATATCACGAGTTGTGGTATGTGGGCAAAATGTTCTGTGATAGTTCATTGGATTAGAGTGCTACTGCACGAATGTTGCTTGCTTTGTGGAACTCTTGAGTGATGGGAGTCAACTACTAAGTAGATATGGTGATATCCAAGAGGTGGATGGCTAGCATCATGGGGAGTTCTTCAGCAACTGATGGCATGGCGAGGTTGGGAACCTAGGAAAGCCTAGGATATGCTCCAATGAGTTAGTAGGACGGTTCGGTGAGGTTGGGAACTAAGGGGAGCCTAGGAGTTGCTTTGGTGGGTATTGTGTTGCTGTATAGCGGATCTTTGGCACACCAGTGGAGTAGGTGACTTAGAGAATTTGGGAGGATTGATAAGGAAAGTATGGATAGGTGTGGAAGGTAGTATGGGCCCATACTACTAAAAGCACTAGGTCCATACTCGAATCGGTGAGAGTCTTGGAGAACATAAGAAGCTTATTAGAAGGAGAATTCTTGGTTATGCTCTGATAGTGACGATAGTTGCTTTGTCAAGACAAGGATAAGCACACATGAGGAAGCACCCGGGTTTGATCCCAGCTCCAGTGGTGAGCCAGTTAGTGGAAGGACTGCAGGGATTTTGAATTCGCCTTAGATCTCTTGTATTAGGTGGCAAGGATTTATTGTGCGATTTATTGCGCTTTCGGATTGGAGATTTTGTCTTGGGAGTAGTTAGTAGCCAGTTTAGGGCAGAGGTTGCTTCAGCTATAATAGTTCCGCCGTGAATGATTGAGTTGGTGAGTGTGTCAGGGTGTGAGACCCTAAATGATATGATTCCTAGATCTCGAGAGCAGGGATTGATTTGGAGCACATTAGGAAGAGGGGACCAAGCCGTGTGCCTATACGGGAGGGTCCCGGAAAGAGACCCAAGAGTTTGGGCCAGCTTTTGAGAGGCCAGCAGGGCCAGATTCAGTGTAGTACTTACAAGAAACTGTACGAGGGAGTTTTTTGTTTCCAGGGTTTTAGTAAGTCTATCTCTGTGTTTGTTTCCCTGCTTGTGTCTGGATTATGCCTTCAAACATTATCATATGCCATTTGCATATTGTGAGTTACAGGGTGATTAGTGAAAGTTTGTTTCCTTCTTTGCTGGTTTGGAGCGTTCAATGTTATTCGAGTCTATGGTCGGAATCGGTTTAGGGACATGTTGCGAAGGGCTACGGTCAATATTGGTGATTTCGGTCCTTACAACCAAAAACATAATAAGCCCATTAACAAAATACTATTCTAAGCCCAAGAACAAATAACAATATAAGCCCAACATAAACTACAAAAATATGACCCGCCACAAAGTAGGTTTCCATGGGTTTTGGTTGCCATAGTGTGACAAAAGGAAGATAACATAATCATTTGACGCACAACGGTGCGGTGGAAGCCTGGCTACAGCCATGTTTAAAACATATCTACATCTGAGTTTAGGGCTCATTTCCTAAAAAAACTATCCCATTTTCTTGAGAGCATTGGGTCCAATGATTTCAAGGTTTTAGAAGGTTCTTTAGGGTGATCAAGCTTACTAGAAGGAAGTTTTTTTTACATATCTAACTCCTAAGGTGATTATCTTCCCCATTTTCAATCATTTTAAGACTTTAATGATGAATTTTGAGTTTGAGCTTTTTATACATGATTTGTAACGTCCCAAAAATCTGTAGTAAAATTTTCATTTTTAAAACAATAAATCATACAAACAAGTTGGTCCGAAACCGATCAAAGTGAAAATATTATTTAAATATCATAAATTACCAATGCAAAAACCCTAGGGGGTGTTGTGTAGTCATGTTGGGCCCTTCCTTTTCGTACCGGAAGTACCTAAGACCATAAACATAAAATCGTAAGCACAAAGTTTGATGACTTCCCCAAGATACCACATATCATACATACAATAGAGATTTCTATGTGCCAACCATAGTCTTCACATCATGCCACGAGTAGTATCATGGTCTTTCCTTAATAGACCAGAGGCCAAAATCCTAGCTTTTACAGACAAGTACCAAAATCCACCTCCTAGTCTTCCATGCAAATATCACAAAGACAACTAGCATACTACATATAACTGCCAAGGTCCAGACCTTAGTCTTGTATATAATTTTCGGGAGCCATAACTAGGTCTTTCATGTAACTGCCAGGTGTCATCACCTGGTCTTCTTACCGAACATATCCTGGTGGGCTGGAATTGGTGTCTTCAACCCATGGGTACAGTAAAGAGACTCACTATACAATCTGAAAGAATAGTTGCACCGATCACCGCTCCAAAATCTATATCTACCAGTCACCTATACAATTAACATGGACCCAAATCTTAAACTATAATTCAAATTTCCCAAAATGACCTTAGGTTAAATTTAGTCAAATTCCTAGTCAAAGTCAAAAAGTCAAAAGAAGTCAACACAGATTGAGTACGTCGAGCGTACTCAATCACTACGCTCAGTATAGTAGATCCCTTCCTAATTACGGGGTTCCAACCTGGTACGCTCAGTGTACTACTAGGTACGTCCAGCGTACAATACCAATTTCATTTACATTCAATAAGTGCTTATTTCATTAAGATCTCACGTCCAAAGCTCAAATATAGTCCCAAATAACATTCTAATTCATAAGTTTTCCAACTTTATGACTTCCCATGGCTAGAAGGAGTCCATACACCAAAATCCTAACTTAATACATAAACAAAAGCATCATGATTCTTGCATGGAGGGAAGAAAAGGATCAAGATCACATTTTTATGAATCCTAATAGATCCATAATGGATAAAGTTTCCAACTTAATCCATTAAGTGCAAGTCTCCAACCTTCATATCTGAATCAATATGATGTTTAGATGGATAAAGTTTCCAAATTTATCCAAAACAATTTCACAAACTTTTAATATCTGAACTTTATGCGCTAAAATGACCAAATATCTCATTAAACCAAAAACTAACTAGATCTAACAAATACATCATACAGATTCAAGCTTTATACCTTATGGAGTTGAGAAATGCAATTTAGGCTCTAGATCCATAAGTTTGAGCTTCAACAATCAACAAGCTCAAACTTCTATTTCATCAAAAATGCACTCAAAACATATAAAAAGGCTCAAGAACTGATCTAGGGGGTTGGGGTTTCGGGTTAGAGGCTCAAGAGGGAGGAAGTTGATGTTGGGAAGGACCCCCAAGGGGTTAGAGACCTTAAATAGGGCTCAAAACCATGAAAATAGGGTTTTTACTCTACAACATTATGCCCACCATATCTAAAGTTACGCCCAACGTAACGCCCTAAAAACGCAATTTTTTTCAGCCTAGTATGCCCAACATACTAACTAATGTACGTCCACTATAGGTCCAGGCCCCTTTTTTCCAGCTTAACTTCAAACAGCCATAACTTCTTTGTTTCAATTTCATTTTCGAATATCTTTATATCCACATAAAGGTATCGACGAGCTCTACAACGTTGTCTAGTTACTTATGACTAAAAACATGCCGAACTAAAATCCTTAATTTGTGCAAGAAGTCTGAACATAACATTTCCCATTTTACCTTTCCACTTCCATTGAACAATCCAAGGTTTAAATCATTTGTCCAACATCATACACATCCAATAGAGTCTAAACTTCATTCCATTGAAGCCAAGGCCGGATCCATTTATTATCCACAATCCTGAAATAATAACTTCTCGAAACAGGATTTTACATGATTTCTCTAAGTAAACCTGTTATTAATGTATGATTAAGTGTTTGGAAGCCTAATCCATGGTTGTTACGGAGTTGTAATGGTTAAAATCCATGATTTAATTCTAGGGTTTGAAACCCTAGAAATGCAAAATGTTGAAGTGGTATCTATGTAGTATAATCTAGTTAGACTAAGTGTTTAATAGCTTAATTGGTTTAGTTTGGCAAGAATATGGACAAAAGATTGTCAATTTGGAGTTTTACCCAAAATATGACTTTTTTGGTTAAAATATATATTGATGTCTTAATGGATTAAGACATGTATTAAGGGGCTTAATGTATGTGAATGTAATAGGTTATGGCAATGAAGGAATTGGAGCCGTTCCAGATAAGCTTTGGAGAAGTTAGAAGGAGGTTGTTATTCCACTACAAGAGGTGAGCTATACTATCCTTTTAAGGTATGATTTTGAGAAATAGATCATGTAATATTATGTGAATGTATGGATGTAATTGTTGATTACATCATTATTAGATTTTGTTTTATTGAATAACTTATTTTGTGTTATATGATGTAGGTGCACATGTATGTAATAAGTAAGAGTAAGGGATCCCTAGGAAAGAATGTGCTTAGAGTCTTAGCATGGAAACAACAAGATGACGAAGTTCGGTTGTTTAACACCCGATGAATATGTAGATGCATGGTCACTTAGGTGACTAGTTACATATGTGAACTGTAAGTATTATTAGATGATTATGGTGTATGTTATTATAACTCACCAAACTTATAGTCTGACCGATATTGTTTTCATGTGTTTACATCTTTAAGTAGCAAACCTTAGAGTATGTGGGCTAGAAGCATCAATAACATTGAACTTGACTTTTGTTTCATGTTTTATCCTTATTGTTTTAACTATGGTTAGGATATGAATTGGTAAAACATGTTGATGTTTCTGGGAAGACTTTTTAAAGGTTTTTGAAACTCTGGTTTTATGATGACAAGTAAACTCTGATATTTTCCTAGAATTTAAATGCTTAATGTTTATGAAAAGTACGGTTTGTTATAACATAAGTGTTCAACATGTCCCGTTAAGATCTCAGTATTCAGATTTCTTCACAAATGACTATCATCCTCTCTAGTTTACAATTTTAGATTCAGTCTCAACGTTCGTTCAACTTCCTACATTTTGACTGCTGTTAATGTATTTGTATATTTGTGTGTTGTATACTAGCCCATCGGGCTAGGTCCATTTGTAAGATTGTAAGTATACTTTATTAATGAGAGGTATGTTTGTTTATCATGCTAATGCTTGTAATAGATCTAATAAATCAACACCATATGCGAAGTGCCTAAATGTACAAAGAAAGGTGATTTTGCATTGTTTAAAGGCCAAAAAGGTTATTCCAAGTATTGTGTTAGGAATAAGATGCGATAAAACACACAATAAAGATGCAAATAAAATAAAAATATAATAAATTAATGTGGATCACACGATCCAAGTAATCATGCTTAATCTGACGTGAAATAGAAAATCTTTTTTTGGAATCATTAAAAAAAATTCTTAGACTTATACAATACAGATGGCATACAAGCTTTCTTCTTGGGGGTTACAAATGTATAAAGAGTTCTACTTAAAATTTCCAAAATGGACATAAATCTTGTTGTGGGATAGTCTCTCTGGTGCGTACACTGAAGGCCTTGGCTTCGAGCACCAACTGCCATTTTGGAAGGATTTAGAAAAAAACAACAAAATGATTAATTTTTCTTCCACTTCTATCCAACATGGGATCACAAAAGACAAATTTATTTTCATTTTCTTTCTCTTCTTTACTCTCCAATATTTCTATTCTATTCTCTTCTTTTCATTGCTTAAACTCAGAAACTAGGCGTTAGGTTGGAAGGTGTGGCGCCATAAGAGCTACATTCTTTCCTCTGCCATGTAGGCACCACATAGGTGCCATTGGTTCTTTGACACACACTAGGTGTGGCATACTGAAGAGGAAGAAGAGAGAAACAAATGAAGAAATAGAGAGAGAGAGAGAGGGAGGGAGAGAGAGAGAGAGAGAGAGAGAGAAAGAGAGAGGAACATGAAACTATTTAGGTGAAGAGAGAGAAAAGTATGGTTCTTACCGCTATGTGGGGGCGGTGTTTTGGATATTGATGTAGCGGAACCGTAAGTGAAACAACACTCACTCTCTGGTTTGACCCTCCCTTTAACCTATTTTTGTAGGATGCTTGTATTGTTGTTTCGTTCTCGATCTCTGATCTTGATTAGCATGTGGTGGTGATCCTTGTCATTTGTATTGCGTTTCTATCAGTTTGATATAAAAGTATCTCTCTACATGCTTTGCTCTTACAATATGCAATACCTCATGTTTAATGATTTACCTCCTTATGTTTGTTGGTGTGAGATTGAATGGTGGGCGACGCATGAGTCCTTAGTATTTTTTGTACTTTCAGTATCATATAAATAGGGTATGAACTTGAGTGTAGGTAAGAGAGTTTACACAAGTTGTATTATCTATTTTTGTACTCAAGTTTCTGAAAGTAATCAAAGCTGAACCATATCTTTACATTGGGTGTTCATTCTAAATCATTACTTGAATTACTCTTATTTACTTTCGATTACTCGTTACAATTCTTCTTCAATTGGTATCAGAGCAGGATTCAAACTGCAATGATCTTATTTTCATTTGAATCGTTCATTTTTTAGTCAAAATTTTGTCTCAAAAGATTCTGCACATTTCGATTCTAAAATAATCATAGATCTACAGTTTTGTTTAGATTATGTGTTCGAATTATATAATTGAGTGATCAATTACAAGTTTCTGATCAATTCATTCTTTCAATCTTCAAGTTTCTCAAAGTTGTCTAAAAATCATCATCCGTACAACAATGGAAAACTTCAACATGAACACTATGACATCGTATTCTCATCTGCTTGGATCATCAACAAAAATTCCAATGTTGATTCCAGATTACTATGATTAGTGGGTTGATCGTATGGAAGACTATCTCAATAGATTGGATGAAGAGTTATGCAATTGCATCAAAGGAAATGTTTAACCACCACTGATTGCATAAATTTTAGGAACATCTATTTCAACCTCTGCTGCAGAAGAACAAGCAACAAGGCTGAAAAAAATGAAAAGCGTTGTATGAGAGAGTTGAGAGGTGCTTTTCCACATGTTGTTTACAACTACATCCGTTGTTGTAAAACTGCAAAAGAGATCTAGAATACTCTCAAAGAGAAATATCAGGGGAGTGAGAAAAGAAATATCAACTCTGTTAAACAATGCTTGGTTGAGTTGAAGGAATTCAGGCAGAAAGAGAATGAAACAATTGAAGTTTATTATGATTGTCTGAATGAGTTGATTTACAAGTGTAATCACTATGGGATTACAAGGTCTTCTATGGAGTTCAATCTTACATTTGTGATGGGACTTCGTAAGTAGTAGAGAAGTGTAAGCATGATGGTGAAGAATCAACATAGTTTCGCCACATCTTCTCTAAATAATTTGTATAATCAACTGAAAACTCATGAAAGTGAAGTGAATGTAATGGAAGAAGAGTCAAAGCTTAGTCTGGGAGATCCATTAGCACTTGTTTCTAAAGTGTCTGAAAAGGAAGCAGTCGAAAAAGGTGATTCTGATGATGAATATGGGTTTATCATGAATTCAGATAATGAGGCAATAGTTTTTTATTTGAACAACCGAGTCAAAAAGTTTTTCAAGAAACCGTTCAATCCAAAAGTGAAGCAAAGTGAGGGAAAAGGAAGTTTTGTGAACAAGGCTGCTAGATAGGAGAAGAAGAAACTTGAGAAGAATGATGGGAAAGTTACTGAGGTAGTGAAAGAGAAGAAACTGAAAGGAGATTCGGGTGTGGATTGCCATTATTCTAATGGAGCTAATCATTTAGCTAATGATTGTATGCTTCGTAAGAAAGAGGAGAAAAAGAATATGATCAAGGACGAAGCCTATTATGTTGAAAGATTGGAAGATGTTCGTGCAAAGACGAAGGGGTTATCTTTGGTTGCTCAAGGCGAAGGTGAGGATGATGGAACTTATCAGATCTGGTCTTCAAGATCAGATGATGAAGAAATGCGTAATCCTACGCATGGTGTCATGTATGCGAAGTTAGAGGAAGATTCGGACGAAGAGGTGACGGGTTGATGCTTCGTGTCAAAGTCTGCTGATAAGTCTCCAATGACAACAAGGGTACGTAATATTCTCCAAACTTTTAATATTCCTTTACAAGCTTATGATTCTGAGATAGTTGCATTTGATAACACTGTTGCTTATTTTGATACTATTGCTGTGTCAGCTAGTAACAAAGCCAAGAAATTAAATACTCAACTGCTAGAGAATCAAAAACTTCTAGATTAGAAATGTAGCAGGGTAGAGTATTTAGAATTACAAATAAAAATTGTCAATAATGATAGAGAAAATTTGGATAGAGATGTAAGGATGTAGCTTACACAAAGAAACATATATTGTAATTCAGCTAAACGTCTCTATGCTAAATTGACTGCTTTGCATCATTCTAGTGATATTAGTAAAGAACAACATCGAAAATTATTACCTTTTCTTACTTTCGAGAGAGAGAAGGTTGATATTTTGTCCTATGATTGTGAACAAACCATAGCAGACTTTAACCAAGTGCCTGATGATAGATTTGCTTATGGTATTGTTAAAATAGATGAATTTTTGAATGTTGATGAACTTGTTGAGATTGTGAATGAAAGTTTGACAAAAAGTCAACAACTATCAATCACTAATGTCACATATAAGTCAAAATATAAAGAAATTTATAATGATTCAATGGTTCAGGATGACACTGATAGGCCTTCTACTTCAAAAGTTTGTGATTTTGATTATGTGGAGGTACGAGACAGTCAAACTGATGATAATGAAGATCAGAATGAAAATGAGGTGTCGAACAATTTTCAAAAAGAAAAGAATGTTTCTAACAAAACAAAAATTCCACGAATTGTTGTTGATCAAATGTTTGGAGACACTGAAAATTTCAACAATGTGTTGTTTGACAAAGGTGCTCACTATTTGGAAACCAACATGGTGGTTTATCCGAATTTCAAGTGCACATATGATGTTGTATTTCTGAATCAAGTGTTTGTCACTTCTGGGAATGCTGAAAACATAAAACCAGAGTTCAACAAAATGGTTGAAGAAGATAACAAGAACACATCAGACGAAGGATTCTTTTCAAATCAAAGCACTGTCGAAAATAATCTAACAAAGAATTCGTATGTTTTTCAAAGACAAAAACCACAAAATGAGTTGAAAAACAAGAATTTGCAAAAGAAACTTTGAAACAAGAATCAAGTAAATCAAATGAGAATGTGAAAATTAATTCACAAGCATTTAAAGATCTTGTTGAAAAATTTTCAAAAGAAAAATCAATTTCGAAAAGACAAGCAAGAAAAAGAATGTTTGGCATGTTGTGACAAATGAAAAGCAATCAAATGAACCAACAAAGAAAAATCCCGCTCTATCAATTTCACATGAATATCCAAAATCAAATTCAAAGGAATTTCCAAGGAAGTTTTCAAAATTTTCAAAATCAACATCACCAAAGATTTCTCAAAAAAATATTTCTCAAAAGCAATTTTCTTCAAACAGCCATAAAAAAATTTACAATTCACATTCACCTTTCACAAAATCAACAAATGTGAACAACAAATTTTATTCAAAAAGAACAAATCAAAAGGTTGAGAATATTCGAAAATACGAAAACGTTCGAGAGTCTGAAAACCATCAAACATTTGTTAAAGGAACTTCCAAAACAACTTCAAAGTTCATTCCACAAAAACCAAAATTTCTAAATCCATCTGCACAAAAAGAGACCAAAGTTTCATACACGAAAGGCACATCTGAATTGGAAACCATGAATCATTGGCTTGAAAACAATGGGAAAAAATTTTCAATCTGGAAAGTTTTCACAACAACAAATCAAAAAGTCTTATGAATAGTATTTAAATGATACTTCAGTTGGAAGTTCATCTTCAAAAGAATCAAATACTCCAGTTCAAAGATGGCAACCAGTCTCAAAACAAAAACAATCTACGAAACATGAGAAGGAAGTTGGTGAAAGCCCAAAACTATCGAAAAATTATATTTTGATGTCTTTAACTGATGATGTCGACATAATTGATTCTTTCAAAACTAAAGTTCGAAACTAGGCTTTAAATTTTAAAATTCATTCTCTCTTACAAGCTAATAACCAAGGACCCAAACAGCCTTGGGTACCTAAATTCTTTCAATAATTACAGCTACTATGTGATGAGCAATATGATGAGAAATAGTATATTGATAGCGGTTGCTCACGTCACATGACTGGACGAAAGGAGAATTTGTGAGATTATCAAAGCTTGGATAATGTTGGAGTTGTAAAGTTCGGAAACAATCACAAATGTCAAGTTATGCGAAAGACTCGTACCCGAGAACATAATAGTACCCTGGCACAAGTAGCACCCAAGACACAGAGCTTTGAAAAAGGACTTCATACATAAAATGTACTTCTATACGTAGGACGTACTCCACCGATCATCGATCTCACCACACACGTACTCTTAATAAGAGGCGACCCAATGTCCAAACTTAATGGAACTAAACATCCCTATTTAAGTCTTAACCCATCACTAGGCAAGCCTACAATGCCTATAATCAATTTCCGATACTATCTCCGTTTGGAAACACTAACTATGAGTATACTTAGCACAAAGTTTTAAGTAATAATATCATATATACACATCTTAATAATGGACCATAACTGGTTCGTACGTTGTATATCATCAATTATATATAACATGTATTCTGGGCAATAACAAATATTACACACACATATATAATTAATACTTTAATCAATACTTGTATTAAAATTATGTCCATGAAAGGGAATATGCACATGATACCCTATCGGATGAACACTTAGTTCAAAAATACATAATCCGTACTCCCGGATCTAAAATTTACCTCATTACCTAATCCATATTCCCGGATCTAAAACTAACCTCCTGATCTGATTCATACTCCCTGATCTAAAACAAGTTTATCTATTTACCCTTTTATCTCATGATCCAACTCATCTTTTATCACATACCAGCAATCTTATCTACCCATGTTCTACCCAACATATTTGTAGATACAAAATACATATACGGTTTAACTCATTAAAACCTATATAGTTCATCCATTCCACAATCATCTCAAATAAACTACAATATATACACACATAGCACGTATTTCATAGCAAATACTTAATATTTATGTGTTAGAAGAAAGTAACTACACACTCACATGATCAGAAGATGACCGGGCAACACTACGGCTTATAGAAGTAGTATTCTTCGGTGAAACTATGATCCCTTCACACACCGGGCTTCTCGCGGGCAAAGCTTTGGCTCGGAAACTTTTTTCTTCTCGGGATCTTCGGAACATCGGGACTTGCTTCGGGTCTCGGGATGATACTGGGGCTTCGGGGGCATAAAATAGGGCTTAAAGAGGGTATCAGGAGTGGGAGAGAAGAGATTGAGCAACCAAACTCGGTTGCCCCTTGAATTATATTTATAGGGTTGATTTTATGGATTCACGTCGTAAATCTCAAATATTCACATCGTGAGTTCGGTCGTCACTGCATGCGTCATCGCAAGTTGCGCCTGTCAGGCTCCAGAAGTCATAAATACTGAGTTCACGTCGTGAACATTGTATTCACGTCGTGAACTCTGACAGTTTTGGGGTTTCGCGCCCCGAACTTCAAAAAATCATAACTTTCGCATACAAACTCCGTTTTCGACGTTCTTTATATCCACGCATAGGTAAAAATAAGATCTACAACTTTCATTTAGACTTTGTCGGCTAATTTTGACTTTAATTTTAATATATTAATAATATATTATTTTTAGTAGGTCGGAACAGGAAAACTCCGTTAGAAATTCATAACTCCTTCATCTGACGTCTGTTTTCGATTGTCTTTTCACCATTGCGCTAATAATAACAAGATCTTCGTTTCTCGTTTAGATTGTTTTAGCCAAAAATCACTCGATCTCAAATTCAGGTTTCGGGCTGCATACTGTTAAGCTGAAACTTAGAAAAATCATAACATCCTCATACGATGTCAGATTTGGGCGTTCTTTTTACGCACGCTCTCGGTTTAATGAAATCTACAACTTTCGTTTAGATCACTAAGGCTAAAAAGCACTTTATCATAAATTCATTATTTACGTCGCGCTGTGTCGTGCTGGTCTAGTCACGAAACTTCGACGGGTCATAACTTCTTTGTTATCACTCGGATTTCAACGTTCTTTATATGTACGGAATCCTTGTAACATTTACTACAACTTAGTTAAGATTATTCATTCTAAATAATCTTCTATCAAAAAGTCATTTTTGACGCTTAACGTCTCTAAATTGACTAGCCTGGATCTACGGGCGTTACATCTAATGAACATGCAATTGAATATCCAAAGTTATAAACCCTAGATCTAGCATACAATTAATCATATTAACATAAAATAGGGTTTAGATCTAACCTTTGATTGTTATATAGCAATAACAATCTAGTCCTTGGCTGAAGAAAGCTTAGTACCTTAAGTGTTGCACCTCTAATGGAGTTACAAACACCACTAAGCAACTAGATGAAGAAGAGAAGAGGAAGGTGGCTCCAAAATGTCCAGGAAACCCTAAGGATTCAGTCACCACGTTTTTGGGGCTTAGGGGGTCCTTAAATGGGTAGGCAATTAGGGTTATCTAACAAGGAAACCCTAATTTGACTGCTTAAGCCCTAAGCTGCCCATTGGCCCCTTCTGGAACATGCCTTGGATGAAAATCATATGGGCTTCCCATAGATTTCATCCAACCTATATTCCAAGGTGATCCATAGCCCAATTGCAATTATCTTATAATTACAATTCCAGTCCCCTAATTTTAATTAATCTCTTTTAGCCATAAAATTAATTTTTAACTAATTCTTGACTAATATTAATTAAACTATATGATTTCTCCTTTAATATATTATTCTCATAATATATTAATAAATCATAATTAAACCTTTCTCTCCTTAATGCATCCTACATATTGCTATGGTGAAGGCAACCCAAAAGGACCATGCTCATAATCGGGTCAAGTACATACCAAAATAGTTATGGACTTAGACACTAATCCAACATATTCTTGATGTGAAGAAGGTTAGAGAAGATGTGAATTTTAAGCTTCAAGAGCTTCGTGAAGAAATGGCAAAAGAGATTGCTAGTGTTCAATAAGACTATATAGCTCTACATAAGAAGGTGGATGTTATATGTGATGATGCAACAAAGTATGTTAAAATGTACGAAAGTTTGAGTCCTCAAATTACTCAACTTTCTACAAGTGATAGTTAAAATTTTGTGGAGGTTATTTCATTGTTAAAGGAATTGAAAGACTTTGTGTTAAAGCCTGCTTCATCTTTGATTATTACCCTAGAATTCTTATATCATAAGTTTTCTCAATTCGAAGCTGTTTTGCATAAACAGTTGGCTCCATTGTCCAGGATCTCAAACCTTCAACCAACGGATGGCCCACCTGTTAGCACAGGGGTGCAAGGGGGAGATAAGAATGTTGGTGATGCGAAGGTTGGTGAGGCTTCGTATGAAGATGTCAAAACTGTTGGGAAGGTTTCTTTAACAAAGGTTATAACAACAAAGCTAATTGGTTCATCTGCTGGGCCGGTTAGTTCAACGGTTGTTACCACGATGCTGATAACAAAGCCAATTATGAAAGAAATTGTTATTGGTTCTTCTACTGAATGTGGTAGAAGCCGAAGGAAGCTATTGATATTTCTTCGGACAAAGACAAAGGTAAAATAATTATGGTTGAAAAAAGTAAAGAGGGGAAGAAAGCTGAAGCTGAAGCTGAAATGGAGAAGTTAAGAGTTGTTTAAAGCATAATGAGGCTTCGTGCAAATGATCCTCCTAGAATGAGTAAGGGAGATCATGCTAAACATTACAACTATGAAACAATTGAAGCAAAAGTGTCTTATAATCACATGTATGCTTTTGAAAAGAACAAATCTATGTTGTTACAAATGCAGATATGAGCCAACTTGATTTTCCAGTGAATGAGATGATGTTCATAATGCCTCAATTCAAGATTGCTGAAAAGTTCAAAAATGAAGATGAGTATACATACATGAAACTTAGGTTTCATGTTGTTCTTGGGAAAGCTACAGAGGAGATATGGTCTTTATTGAAGATAAAAAAAAAAAAAAAAAAAAAAAGTGATCAGTATTAAGAAGGATGTTTTGTTTGAGAACATGATGCAGAATTTTCGTTTCTATGTTACAAGGGCGAATGGTCAAGTGTATGATTTCTCTATGGCTGATTTTCCTTTGATGAATTTGTATGATCTTATACAAGTTGCTTTGCTTTTGAAAGATAAAGATGCTTCGTATCTTTGAGAAACTGATCTAGAAGTTTTTAGGCTTGGTCTTGCTCACATCAAGATATTCATAGATAACTACTATGAATGTTTAGCATTAACTGATGTGGAGTTGGCTACTACAAAGGGGTTAGAAGTGAAAGTTCCTATGGAACCAATGAAGAATCAAGCTGAGTTAAAGAAGTATGCTGATGGGGAAATATGCTTGAAACCATTTGGGATAGTCTTCGTTGGAAAGGATAAAAATGGGAAGAATAAAAGATTTTTGTTCAAAGCATCCGAAGTGGAAAGGTATACCACATCCCAGTATACGAACTTTGTTGTTTGTATAAATAACTGTTTGAAGAACAATCAAGTGGATAAGAAAGAGATGAAGATATTATCTTGGTATACTGAGATTCAAAGGGTGATGCTTTTTGCTATTCAGATTCTCACAAATTGAGTAGTTTGACTCGTTTACAAAACGGGAGATTGTTAGGGTCAAAATGTTGTAAAGAGTCGAAGTGTATGTATTGTAATTTCGTATGTATTTACTAAGGCACATGTTCAGTCGAAACGTAATGTTGAGTCCTTAGTATTCTTTGTACTTTCAGTATCCTATCAATAGGGTATGAACTTGAGTGTAGGTAATAGAGTTTACACAACTTGTATTATCTGTTTTTGTACTCAAGTTTCTGAAAGTAGGCAAAGCTGAAACCAGATCATATTTACATTGGGTGTTCATTCTAAATCATTAGTTGAATTACTCTGATTTACTTTCGATTACTCATTACAATTCTTCTTCAAATTGCATACAATATACACTACCAAAATGGTATTGTACTCTTTCCCTTGGCAGTAAATAAAGTGAGAATCTATACTATAATTATAGTCTCTAAAAAAACTGTGATTCACTTTCCATATTGGTTGTGAAACCACGACTCAAATTCGATGAGACCAAAGTCCCAGCGAGGAAAAAAGAATCAGATGGCATCTAAGAACTTCTGTGACATGTCACATTTGTTTTTCTTACCATCTTTCTCATGTACATAACCATCTACCATATATGTCAACAGCATCACCACACTTTGACATATATCCTTACTCAAAATGTTTCCCTATTTCCTTCAATCTTTCCCATATTAGAATCCATTTATCTCTCCGAATCTTTCTAAGAAGCTTCATAAGATACCCCTTTTTAATAGCATCCGATGCACGAACAAATACCGTAAATTTTGAGCAATCAAGAACATCTTCAAACGGAAGCTCGATCTCATTACTAGTTATCACAGGAACACAATGACTAGCAATCGCATCAAACAATCGATTAGATGAAGGAATGTCACCTGCAATGTTGAGGCAAATTTAGAAGAAGACATCCCTCTGGACACCTTGTGGACTCCACCAGAGGATACACTTCCAAATGTAAAGTGAACGCCTTTTTCATATTTAAGGCCTTCCAGTATGGTTAGGAAAAACACGTGTAGGAGCTGAGTGGGCATGCCAACCTACGCGTGAACACCGCCCCAGGTGTGCGTAGGTGGCTTGTGGTGTAGTCCCATCCATGGACAAAGATAGCGAATCGGATGAAGGGAGAGAAAGTAACAACTGTATATTTGACCGTTTAATTGATTTTTTTATAAAAAAAAAATATTAAACTTTTAAATTGAAATAACATCTTGTACATCTTTTACCTATACATACTACACATTTTACCTATATTTTATACTTCTAAAACACCAACTTTCTTCTACTTTCTTTATCTTTTCTTCAAAAATTGACCCAAACCAAAATACTCCACCTACTCCAAACACTCCAAATGATTATCAAACTTACATGCAATTGTTAAACTCTTCAATCCAACAACAACATTTATTCACTAACTTTGCATACAACCCACAATTCTACCAACAACAACGACCACAAGAACAATTCATTCAACCCCAATTCTATGGTTTTCAACAACAACATTCTCAACAATTTCAGCCACAACAATTCCAAACACAGTCATCTCATATCTCATTATCTCAATCCCAAACTGTAAACCTCGACAATGATAATGAACAGGTCCAAGAAACACCACAACCATCTCGAAGAACGCAACCAAAAAAAACAGTGGCTTGGAACAAAAAAGAGGAGGAAGCTTTAGCGAAATCTTGGATTTTCATATCGTGTGACTTGAGAAGAGCTAATGCATAATCCAGCAAAAGTTTTTGGAATCGTGTTTTGGATCACTTTCACGCGCTACTAGGAAGGCAAACACATTGGTCGTACGACGCAGTCAATGGAAAATGGCATGATCTATGAGCGGCTTGCACAAAGTTTAATGGCATATTTGAGAATCTAAAAAAAATATACAGAAAACTAGTTGCAACGACTTCAATATTTTATCAATCGGGTGCTACCAATTCAAAGTTACCAACAATAGTAAACCATTCGGTCACCAAAAAGATGGGAAGTTTGCGTAAGGGTCCAAATGGGTCTTTAATTCGGAGACGTCGCATTCGGACTCGACCACCAGCTCCAACAAAAGACCAAGAACTTCCGATTCGGATCCGGGTTTTAGCCTAGACCTCAATGATGAATTCGATGTTGCCGAGGTAGAGGGTCTACCGGAAGTCTAACTTCATCGACCACCGGGAAGAAACAAAACAAAACGGGGTGGCGTCTTCAAACGGAAAAGCAACCGCAACTAGCGACGACGAGCTTGTGGAATCCATAGATAAAACTTTAAGTTTTCTAGAAAAAAAAAAAAAAAATACCAATCAACGGAGAAAGCTCGTCGCTGAAAAATCGTTCTTACCGATCTTCAAAATTATAATCACAAAACCCCAACCGGATCTCAACCTGAAAAATCTAGCAACATTTCTAAAAATACAACTACAAATCCACGACAAATATGGAAATTAAGTTCTAATATTTATGTTTTAGTTGGTATGTTTTATGTTTTTTTTTAAGTAATTTAAGATAAATAAGTAATTTAGGATTGTATTTTTTTATATTTTTTTAAGTATTTTAAGATTTAAATTTGTGTGTTTTAAATTAATGTAATGTGTTTTTAATTTAATGTGTGTTTTTATTTGAATTATGTTTTTATTTTAATCTAATATATCAAAAAAAATTGTTAACAATTTCTAATGGCTAGTGATTTTGTAATAAGTTTGTAATAGAGTTGACCTTGCGCTTAGTTAGGATCACTTTTTGAATGGTTTTTTTTTTTTTTTTTTTGAGGATTTGATATGATCACACCCCTTGATCTTACGATATCATTTCATTACAGTTATCTTAAGTTCTTATTTTCTGTTACAACTCAATAACATTTTTCTCTAATCATTAAGATACGAACCTAATATCATTTCATTACAGTTATTTCAGTTATCTTAAGTTCTATATTTCTGTTACAACTCGATAACATTTTTTTCAAAATCATCAAGGTACAAACCTAATTCGATCATTATCTTATTAATTCATTCGTTAATAATTCATTACACTACCACAACTTATTGTTGTTTCCTATCATTAAGCAAGACGCCTGTATGGTTCTCAACCACATCACATCTGATCCCCCTGTAGAAAAATTGGGACCTCCGTTTATATTTTAACTTTAATGAGTGAAGAAGTAACATTACCTAAAAATAACAGATAAAAAGAAAGCCAAAATTGTAAAACTTAATCATAACCAAAAATCAAAATCCAGGCAGACATGCAAGAAAGAAGAACAATACTGCAGTTTCTTCTATAAACTATGTCTCTTCTTTTACCACAATTAACCAACATGTGAAGGGACTTCATTAATTCCGTTTACCCCTGCCACCACCACCACGTCCACGCCAATTTCCACGACCACCACCACGTCCTCCGCCTCTACCACCATGACCACCACCACCCAATGCCTTGTTGACATCAGGTTTTACTGCCATGTTTTCCGGCAAGGGTAGGATGTGATCCACACACTTACGGAAACTGAAATCATCAGCAGACTCATCCTCTCTGATCAAGAAAAAGCATCGGCTTTTCCAGTGTGGGTGATACCTCACTTGAAACGCATTCACTCCTCCACCAATCTTTTTCTCTGCTTCTACGTGACCCTTTTCTAGCAAATCCAATAACATTGCGTGCTCATACTGTATCAAGTCAAAAAGAAATATACATTAATAAGTCGAAGAGATTCACTTAAATATAAATGGAGCAAATGAAGTTGATAATTGTCAGATATTGATACATATGTTGCTATAAACAAACAGGTGATATGAAATCAAAGAAACGTGCAACTTTTCTGAAATATCAGTCACTCTTGCAGATCCATCATGATGACTATACCTATTTTGACCATGGAAGGAGGCAACTTAACTACTGAATTCATATTGAACTCACTTTCAGTTAATCAATTTGCTTTGTAGTATATGATTTTCAGTAAACTTACTAATATAATACTGCTTCTCTTATCTAATATGATAAAGACGAACTTGATGAAATAATATGATTAAAATCAAGAATAAAGCCAGATACCTTGTTGACGTTCAGATTTGGAGGCCAAAAATGGAGAAACTTGAAGAAGTAATCAAACATCTGCACAGAGGTCTCAAAGTTCTTATACCCAAGAGCCACCGGACCACTCTTTGCTGCATCTTTCTCCAGTCTCTGTTCTTCCACGGACTTCTCTTCCTGATCCACCTTCGCCTTTTTCGCTTCGTTTCCATCCTCCGAAGATTCGGCTGTCACTCCTTCCTCCCTCTCTCGTTTACCGCCGTTAACCGCAGCAGCAGCATCGGAATCGATGGTTTCCATGTCCATCTCTTGTGGGGCTGCTGATGAACCATCTTTTATTGCGTCTAGAAGTGTGGTCTCTGGGGCTGCTGCTTCTTCTGCCATTACTACCGATTGTTCTTCTCTCCCAGTGGCTATGGCGGAACAGGAAAACCCTAACTTTAAACCCTGGTTCTCATAACAGCGTTTTTATAGGTTGAGTGAAAAATACAAGCGGTTTTTGATAGTGGGAAGTTACTAAATCATCCCTCGCAAATCGCAATCAAGGCTGATTGACTGATTGTGGTTTGGTGTGTTTGGACTTTTGACTTTTGTCCAAAATCAAAATCAAAGTAAAAAAATAATAAATAAATAAAATAAAAAATCAATTGATACCCTTAATTCTTAAATGTCGACTTTGTTATGTTTTTTTTAAGTAAATTAACCGTCTTTATGTTTTGAGTTAATTTACATTTTTTGATTCCTAATTTATTTTTATAATTTGAAAATCTAATGTTTTTGTTACGTACTTAGTCTTTGTCTTAACTAAAAATACTATTTTTAAATAGGGGAAAATAATGGGGTAGTTAAGATAAGGTGAGGTGGTGAGGTTGGAGTGTATTTATTTAAATAAATTAAAAAATAAGGAAAAAATAGTTTCTTTAAGTAAGACAGGGATCAAGCACGTAACAAAAACAAACAGTAGGGACCGAATTAAAAAAAAATAAATAAGGAACCAAACGCATAAGTTACCCTAAACTATAGGGATCATTCATCTAATTTAATCTTTTTTTAAATTCTAAAAAAAACCTTTCATTTTAGAAAAATGAATTACTTAAAATAAAATCTTACTTTTGATATTTTTTCATAAATAATAATTCTACTCCTAATAAATTATCTAAATCAAGATAAACTATAAGTAAGTTATAATTGTACACAAAAAAATATATATATCATGAAATGTGTATCAAAAAATGGAAAAAGTCTTATAACCTTCATATAAAAGCTCGGTTCTCTATAATTACTTTTGTTTTTTACAAGTTCTTATGGTTTTTTGTGTTCTATTCTAAACATAAAACATTATGTTATTTATGTTGGGTTTTATTCAAAAATAGTATATAATAAACTGCGAGTTTAGCAATGAACGGATTTTAAAATGAATAAATTTAAAACTGTTTTAACCCACCAATGATCATTTTGCAAATCATGGAAAAATAAATAAAACAACCATATAAGAATAAGAACTATAACCTCTGAAGACTTCGATTCTTTTCGGGAGGTTGGAAGTTGATAGGGAATATAGATGTATAACTTTATCTAAGTAGAAACACCACCAATAGCTCAACTTGACATGAATGCTAGTCTTTCTTGTAAACAAAAACTCTGAAGCTTTTAAGAACAAAAGACAATCTTTCGTCTTAAAGGAGAGTGTGGACTCTTCTTATTTGTCTTGACACTTTAAGAACTTGATGTGTGTGTGTGTATATATATATATATATATATATATATATATATATATAGAGAGAGAGAGAGAGAGAGAGAGTGTGTGTGATAGAGAGAGGGGGAGAGAAAGAAAGAAAGATAGAGAGAGAGAGAGAATGGGATGATTTTATGAGAGAAACAGGGCCGGTCCAAACGTATACGGGGCCCGGGACGAAAAGAAAAAAAAGGGCCCCTTAAAGACGTATATATAATAAAGATTAAATAATATCATTTATTCTCCATTATAGACGTGTTCAATTAGCAATAACAAGCAAACAAAATTGTTTATCTTTTAAGCTAGTTTTAGTTTGAAAAAACTTTATGCTCTAAAAATCATTTAGGTAATAAGTTTTTTTATATATATACACACTACATAGCCTAGAATTTTTGGGCCCCTAGAGACGTGGGCCTTGGGCGGTCGCCCAGGTTGCCCACCGTCTGGACCGGCCCTGGAGAGAAAGAAGCAAACAAAAGAAAGCCACATTTCTTCCCTTTTATACTTGGAATATCTCTTTTATTAGTTTTGGACCCATACCTTCAATATGACACAAGTAAGGAAGCATGGAATGACCTTAACTAGCAAGATGAGGCAAGTTATCACCAACCCATACCCCTTTAGGGTGTTCTTGTAACGTGCTGATTTCCAATCCAAAGTTTTCATTTTTATTTAATCAAATATATCAGAGTATAATCACATTATGTGGAAACATGTTGCGATTGCGCATGTGTACAATCGAACCTTGCTCTTCTCACGTATCAATATTTCTTGTAGAACTTCGTATTCTACTTTGGATGTGCTGCCGAATTCCTGATAAAATTTTCCAAAACTAGGAATTCGTCAGTTTGGACTTCTAGAAATTGCATGTTATGATTGTTGATCGCATTCAAACGTGAAATGTTGACGCAGTCAAATCATTATAAAGAGATTAACTAGGGAAACGATCTCCTAATGTGTAACACCAATTTTCGGGTAAGTTTCTTTTAAGTAATTTAATATTCCCTCCGTCCCAAAATTATTGTCCCCATACAAAAAACACACGGATTAAAGTAAGCATTAATTACCACTAACTTTATGCAATAAAATAACAGCTTTGTCCTTACTTTGTGTTTAATGTTTCATTAAATGTTTAGTTGGTTAAGTAATAATGATGGAGTATTTTGGTAAAAATGTTATTTATTTTTAGAAGTGGACTATTATTTTGGGACAAACCAAAAAGGAAAGATGGATTATTATTTTGGGACAAACCAAAAAGGAAAGATGGACTATAATTTTGAGACGAAGGGAGTATGTTTGATGTTGGATTTCTCATGGCCAAAGTGTGGTGATGGAGTCACATAGATTGGCCAACGCCAAAAATTTTATGGGTCTAACTTTGTGCCACGACGTGGCATCCATTCGTCACGGCGTGCCCGTTGTTTAATGGTAAACCCTAATTTGGGGTTTGAGACCTTATTTAAGATAACGTGATGGTTAGGGTTGCTCACCCTCGGCCACATCGCTTTTTCTCAACCTCTAAGAGAAAACCATAGCCGTCATTGCTAACCTTTGAGTTTTTGTGTGTTTAATGGTGTTTTGAAGAAAAACAAGGCACCCTTAGGCTTTGTTTCAGCAAGCAACTCCCCCTATTTCTCTTGTGTATGTTTTCTGGACACTTATAAGACCTCAAGATCCAATCTGTACGTCACTTGTCTCTAGATCTAGCCCTTTCATCCCTTAATCTTCATGGTGTGAGGAATTAGAAGTTTGGATCTCATAAAGTTTGCAAGTTTATGGTTCCAGTGGTCATTTAGTGTTATATGTTTCAGATCTAATAATTTATTGAGTTTTTGGTCCCGTGCTCAAGCTTAAGTTCCTTATTGCCATGTTTTTTTACATAAAATGGAAGGGACATGCATTGGACATGCATGTCCATAAAGCTACAACCTTTATTATTTATTAGGTGTAACTTTGTAAGGAACCATTCTGGAAACCTTGGGTAAGCACCTCTAGAGATTGGGTGCTTAATGGGTGACTTTATGCATTTAGTCACCTTTAAGGATTAGGATTTAGAATCTTGACTTATTGAGGTGTCTTAATGGATAAAGTTGGAAAACTTATCCATCAAGACCATGGGAAGGACCATATATGAGCTTTGGAGCTCTTAGGGTTGTAACGCTCGGTTCCTGGTAGGTATTTTAAATAATAATTCTAATTTTTGCGAAGGGATTCAAGTAGTTTGAGGCCCCAAACTCATCGAGTAGAATTGGAAATTTCGGCGCGAGATTTAGAGACCTACTCGACGAGTTGGGGAGCCCCGACTCGACGAGTAGGGTTGCCAGAGTGAAACCCTAATTTTCAGGGTTTGCACCATATTTAAGCACCTTAAACTCCAAAAGTTAGCCTCATTTGTAGTCTCCATCACCCTAAACCTTAGCCACGAAACCCTAATCCATCTTTGAGTACTTTTGAGCCATTGATGTGTGTTCTTGGTGATTTTGAAGCTTAAGAAGGAAGGAGAAGCTTGAGGATTCAAGAGGAAACCAGTATATTCGGGAGTTGAGCTACATTTTATGACTCATTTGAGGTATAAAGTTGATACCTTGGATTTCCATTGCTTAGATCTTCACTTAGGGGTGTATTTTGTTACTTTTGGACCATGTTGAAGTCATTTTCGAGATTTGAGCATGCTTTGAGGTCATGCCTTTAGATCTAGACGTTGAGGCCTCATGAGACTGAAAGTTTCCAGCTTTATCTAGTCTTCGCCCTTCCCCATGCACTAGATCTCGTATATAGCTTTGTTTTGGTGTTTTTAGCTTCTTGACGCCATGCATGGATGTAAAGTTAGCAACTTTATGTGGTATTCCAGCCTTAGGGGACCAGATTTATGGTTTGGATGTGTTGGACTCAACATAAAGTGACTTAATGGATTAAGACTAATAGGACTCGACGAGTTGTTCATCCAACTCGGTGAGTTGGATCGTGGTCCCCAATCTTTCGGATTTCTAAACAACACGATGAGTCTAGAAGATAACGCAGTGAGTTGACCAAAGTTTTCTAGGTGATGAAGATTGAGGAACTTGACGAGTTCAACGAGGGACTCGGCGAGTTGTGAGTAAAATGTCCCGACTTTGTATGAAGGGGAACTCGACGAGTGCATGAAATAACTCGACGAGTAGGATCGAGATTTCCAGAGTTTCATGGATTAAGGAACTCGGCAAGTTGATGGACCAACTCGGCGAGTTGAGTTAACCAGGATGTTGACTTTTACTTTGAATTTGACCAAGGTTGACCTTGGAGAGTTATGAAGTGCAGAATGTGTCCTAAAAAGGTAGTCCCATGTAAGTGTTAGGCCCAATTTGCAAATTGGGCCATATATTGGGCTTTTGTGGATTTTTATGGTTTTGAACCTTATTGGTTTTGGACTTGGGTCTTAATATGGGTTTGTTGGGCCAGGGATAAAATGGTTATTTTACCCCAAGATTTTGATTATGGATCATGGTTTGAGACCCAATCGCTAATTGGGTGATATTATGGTATTGACAGCTCGAAAAGTTGCAAGGGCGACAACTAAGGATTTCCTGGAATGAACTTCAACAATGTGAGGTAAGTTACCTTCCAGTAGAAGTGGGTCGAAGGCACCAATATCAGCCCAGTAGTAAGAGCTATAGTAGAGATGATTGTCTTTATGATAATTATTTGGTATGTCACTATATGTTATCTTTATGTGCTAGTATGATACGATGTTATGTGATAGTGGTAGGACGGGTAGGACAGATGCCAGTATCGGTCCATAGGACCGAAGGGGTATGCCAGCACCCAGATAAGTTAGGCAGTATATGACTTATATGTTTATGCATTAGGATGCTATGTGGTAGAAGTAGTCGGGGCCGATCCTAGACAATTTGAGGCCTGGGGCAAAACAAAAAAATGGGCCCCTTTGGAAACAACATTTGAAAAATAAAAACACTGTTGAAAGTACATTGCTATAAAAATAACCCATTTTAAATACAAAAAGTGTTATTAAAAGATATAGTTAAAGTAAGACGCTAATTTGATAAACAAACAAAAGGACATTGCTATATTTTGTGTTTTCTCCTTTATTGGGCTACATAGAGAAATAGCGATTTAGTTTAAAGTTTGTGTTGTCATAACAACAAACATTCATTTTAATAATTGTTTTAAGTAATGTATTTAAAAAAAATTAATACACAAACTTACAGATGTGGTGCCTGTAAATTATATATATATATATATATATATATATATATATATATATATATATATATATATATCATTAAAGGTCCAAGAGATACATGGATCAAATTTGTTAATATGAAGGGTAAATATGTCTTAAAGCCAAAGGTCCTTATTATACCTATAATAAAGAACATCTTCAATATTGAAAATTGTCAACAAGGTAAATTTGTCTTAAAACCAATAAGATGTTTAGATTGTAAATTTCAAATTCCACACCATCTTTGAACAACAACAACACACAATATGATATCAACCTCATATGTGAATCAACCAACAGTAAAAGCATAACAGTCTAGAAATATCTTCATGTCTTATCAATCCATAGCCCATCTTTATATAAGCTAATTTAGTTTTATACCTGAAAAAAAATATACATAGCTATCAATCCCAATATTCTTGCTCATTTAAACTGTCCATCGTTTTCTTGTACATCAACATAATTAGTTCACTTTAAAAACTTATTCATATATCATCTTTGAGTTTAATTAGGTTGTTCAGTAACAGAAGGCTAACAACAAAAAGATACCAAACATACTAAAGAAAATTATAAAATTGAAACTAAAAGATAAAAAAATGTAATGAAAAAAAGAAACCAATTCCAATTTCCAATTAATTAAAAAGAAGACAGATAAGAAATCATCTCCAAAGAATTGGAGAAGAACTTACAATTGACAATCAGAAGGTAGTGATTCATAATCGGATTCAGAAAGTATATACTCGGATATTCTGATTCTACACATAATAAAATAATGAAGTTAAAATAGATATATTTTACTAAAAAACGAAGTGATCAAATAATCAGAAATTTCCAGAATGCAAGAAAGTATTGATGGGTTTTAGGTAAAACAAATAAACTAGAAAAACAATTCCTAAGTTTACATGCAACCTACTTTGGATCTATGTTTTATCTATTGAACATACAACTTTGAATTGCAAAACAAGAACCCTAGAGGAGAGAGGCTATAATCGAAATTTACAACCTAGGGTTTAGTAATTACATACCTTTCAATTGTTATAGTAAACAATTGATAATTCCCTTGATCTTGATCTTGAACTTCTTGGAAGCTTAGCACCACAAGTGTAATGCCTCTAATGGAATCACACCCAAACTAGCAAGAAGGAAAGTAGAAGGAGAGAGAGGGAGTATGCAATTTTCGGCCCTAAGGGTTTCTTCCAAAGAAAGAGTGACCAAAATGTGAACCGGGAGGCTCCTTATATAGTTGAGGGATCTAGGGTTTAGGAAAAACCCTAATGCTCCTTGCTTAGGGCCTAAGCAAAGCCAAAGGCCTTATCCAAGCCCCCTTGGACGAAATCCTTAGGGTTTCCCCTATAGATTTCATCCACCTCCTTCCAAGGAGGTTCTGGAGCCTTCCACTCAACTATTAGATAATTGCAAACTAGTCCCTGCACTTTATAATTAATTCTTTTAACCCCAAAATTAATTCTAATTAATTTCTGGCTAACAATCAATTAAACAAAATGATTTCTTATTAATATACTAATCTTTTAACATATTAATAAATTCATTTATATTAATTTATTAATCTTATAATAAATTAATATCTCTCCTTTCATAATTTCCTTGTCCGGTTGCTAGGTTTGAGGGCAACCCAAAAGGACTGTGCTGCTATCAATTCAAGTACATACCAATTATAGTTATGGGCTTAGACACCTAATCCAACAGTCTCCCACTTGGATAAGTCTGTAACTATAATTTCTAGTATGCCTTCTAAATTTGACCAGCAAATTGTAGCTTCCAAAAAGCTGCTGCTGAACTCTGACCCAGTCAGTTACGAGTCCTAAGATAAGTGATCATATAATCCTTCGTTCTGCAAGATATCCCAAGACATAAGACATGGAATACAATCAATCTCTTAGTCCAGAATCTATGTTTCCCGATTTCTGATTTGTGATGATATAGGACTTCTAATCGAACACATCAATTAGTCATGGCTGGGCCCAGCACATAAGTCAACACCAAATCATCGAGGGACCCACAGATATCGCTTTTCCAGTTAGGGAAAAAGGAACGAATAAACATTGACTCATATGCTTGTATCTTTTACTCATCAAACCATACATGACAATACGTTTTATAACACCAAGTTACTGATGCGTTTTCGTATCACCAATGTATAGCCGACTTGCAAATTACAACTCATATATCTCTGTTTCAAGATCATAGATATTATCGTCTCAGTATTACTCGTGATGAATTCCATGAAGTAATACTCTGAGCGTGGGTTTATCCAATACTCAAATCTCAATTTCTGAGTACTCATGAACGTTGCAGCAAATCTATTGCCATGTCTATCCTTAGACAATCTACAATCCAGTTCATGACAGTCTTGATTCACTACTTACTTCCAAAAGTACGAGCGACTGTGGAGTTTGAATAATCTTATTATTCGGGAAGTCAAAACATGCAAAGTGAAACGCAATAATAATATTAATCCTATATGGCCCCAAAGCTTTTGAGCGTAAATAAAAACACTTTTGTTTAAACACCATATTGATTACTCATTATTCATTGCTTATAGTTTCAGAAAATCAACTTATTACTTGAATTATAACCACAATTGTCCCATGCTCCAAGCATGCATACTTTGGTTTCCTATGGTCCATACTTTGTGAAATAAATCAATTGAAAAACCTTTCCAATGATGCTCATTTCACAATTCCCAATCCCTATAATTAGTGTTAGAACACAAGGTTCTTGCAACTACTAGAATATGCTAGATTCTAACATTTTATGCAACGATCCTTTCGCAAAGTCATAGCACAAAAGTCACCAAGACTTTGGACAATGAAATTACAAAGTAATCTATCGGAAATTGTTACAAGATAATTCCACAGACGTGAAGTCTCACATTCAAAGTACATTCCTTTGAATATCCTTCTTGCATAAAAGTTTCTAATCTAGACATAGACTCTCAACATCCAACTCCCAATATGGAGACATTTCCATATTTGCCATATGACAGCTTATTCTTAATAGAATCTTATCTATTCATAATAATGTCAATATAGCCCATTCAGTACTATACTACTCACAAACGACAAATCCTCAGTGAACCTCAGATTTTCCTTTGATAGTTGTTTAATTATTTTAGTCAAAACCGATTCTAGTTCCTTTTTCCCTCTTAATGCCCTAGGCATTTGGAAAATTTTAGAATGGTAAAATATTACAGCATATGCAATCGATCCTATACCCGAAGCGTATTGGACATGATGCATAATGTCTCACATAAAGAAGTGATACTTTATCATCCTTCTGCCATAATATTTTATGTGTCCTGTTCCCACAATTCGATCTATGAAGAGGGATGCCGTGATCATAATCGAATTTGAGAATGCACTATATATCCTTGACTAAATTTATTAACATTTCTCGATCTAAGCTTTAGAATTTTGAAATGAATTATAATATTTTCTCCCTTAATTATAGCGAAAACAACTTTTCAAACATTACAACTTTGCAAAGTGAATCTTTGTTTTCTATAATTAATATTGCTAACTCGCAATACTTTACCATAATAATCATGCTCCCACTAACATGATGATTATTTTCTTACCAGCATAACACTTATGCTCCCACTAGCTTTGACATGTATTCAGAAAACAATTAAACTTCCAGAGAACAATGCTTATTGAATTCCTTAAGTTCATATTTCTAATACCTAATGCTTTGATAAGCCTTTATCAAAGCTTCTTAAAATCATACACCTTTGCATTAGAAAGCTCATATGTGTGTCTAGACAAATTCAGAACTTATGTCACTAAGTCCCAAATGTTCAGACTAATTGTCAAATCTCATAATTCGAACTATGTCAAATCTCATAATTCGAACTATGGAAAGGGATGCCGTAACCATAATCGAATTTGAGAATATAATTTCCACAATTGCTATCTTCTTAAAATCTCTCTTAGTAAAAGCATTTCCTCACAGTCATTTTCATGAAGGAGGTAATCTTATGACACTTAGATTTTGTGGTGTATAAGTTCCTATCCATGTGAATTTGTCAAAACCAAAGTTTGTGACAAATCCAAACTCATATGGACTGAACTTTCTCAATCTCGATTTGTTGCCTCATTGTAACACGAGTGCCCACCATGTCTTCCAAGTGGTTTATCAACTTACTTATCAATGTACTTTCCATTGATCAAGGTGCTATGTCTCTATGCATTCACATGAGAACTCATAGAACTCACTTGCATAATTAATTCAATTGGAATGGCATAGAAAAGGAGTATGTCATCCACGATAGGCTATAAACCTCAAGTCGTGTGCTAGTGATGATCGATAAGGTTTATTCTTGATTAGTTCTTGAAACCTTTTTCAAGATCATTAAAACTCCCACTGACCTCTTGACATATACGATTCTCTTGTCAGGAAACTTTCCTCTACAAAACAAATATTCAAGAGTTAGTGTGGTTCTTATCAAGACAAAACACTTCACAAAATTTGTCCTAGTTGGTCTTTGTCTTATCCAAGACATCACAACTTACAAATTTTAAATGTGCAAGAATAAGAAAACTTTTCCAAATTCCACATTTGATGAGTGTTATAAACCTTCTTGAGACTTGTCACTCATTTCACAATCTTGGAGTATAACTCTAAGACTTGATGTTGGAACGAAGCATGATTGACTTCTTGATTTTAACCATTTCCACAATTCTCGATTCCTCTTCTTATACATGCAAATGTACTAAGACTTACTTAGAGGATCAATTGAGATATGGTTCCTAATCATTAAGACTTATCATAAAACACAATAAAAGTTACCCTCCCTTCTTCTTAGAATAGAGATACTTTTATCTTTCTGCCTACTTGATTCTTCTTATTCGTTCCACCATTGATTGAAATTCTTTCAATCAACTCAGAATTATAGTTAATCTTATAAGCATAACCATATTCACTAAACTTTAGTAAATCATGACGAATATCTTTATCACTCTCGTGGTGAACTTGATCAATGTACAACCTAGTGTACTTGATCTTCTAGTCCTTCTCTTGACACTTTGTCAAAGAATTGGTCTAATTTCCAAATATGAAGTTTCTCATTCATCACGCAATCAAGTTGCATGACTCCAAGTTTCTGTCCAATTGAAGCTTGGGCGATGAGAATCTTTCCTCATTTGGCAAATTCTATACATTTCCACAAATGACATAATTAAGAATCAAATCCATTATTGATAACAATACATCAATTTTTCATAACGACTTCATTGCAAGGACATATAAAATTATTCAAACCAAAAATTTTATTTTATTCATAAAAGCAGCGGGAAACTTGTCCTTACAATGCAAAATCAACTGAAAAACTATGTATTTATTCCTAACAAATCTATCATAACTTTCTAAGCTCAAAATCTGATCTTCGAATCCATGTGACGGTGATCCATTTCTTCGTGATCAGACTCATCTTGCTTTTCCATCAAGCTTCCTCTCTTTTCTCTCATCCTGCAAAACATTCAAATGTAATCTTATCACATTATGTATTAAGAATCAATGAATAGGAACTTGATGGAGTTAGATAGTGGATTTTATACCCAAGGAGGAGTCATAACACTAGACTCTCCCATCTCTTAGATCTCTCAGGTAGATAGGGCAGCTTCGTCTCCAATGCCCCTTCACTTCGCAATAAAAGCAAATGGACTCTTTTGGAGTGACACAAGGAACTATCTCAGAGTTTACCTTTTCTGGATCTCCAATGTCATCATTTTCAATGTCCATTGAAGTTTGGGAGTTTGATTCACCAGGCAAATTTGCTTGATCAGCACGCCAAATCATTGTTGATTCAGCAGCTATAAGCAAATAGATGAGATCAATGAGGGTCACGTCGTGATCCATCATATAGTACTCTCTAACGAACTCACTATATGATTCGGGAAGTGACTGAAGAACCCAGTTAACAGCCAACTTACTTGAAATCTCGACACCAAACATGCTTAACCTATCAATGTGTGACTTCATCTCTAAGACGTGTGCACACACAGGTTTCCCATCTTCGTGTTTACTTGCCAAAAGGGCTTGAGTGAGCTTGAACTTTTCAAGCCTTCGAACTTGTAGGTTTGGGAGAACAACGGGAGGAGGTGGAGGAAGTGGAATCAAGTTATTCCATATGGTAGGGATTGATCTTTCACCTTCATAGTGGAACAGACTTTGAGCAGGAATATTTTTTCCTTTAGATTCGGGAAGACCATGGTTAGATTCAGACATCTACAAAACCGGGAGAAAATTCAAGTTAATTGATAAGAATCCTTGATGTAACACCCAAAAGAAACATCGAGGCTAGGATCCAACACAACATTCCACAAATTGAAAGAGGGATGCCATAATCCAATTTGCAGAATATTTGAAGGTAGGTAAATGACGATTTACCAATTTCCACCACGAAAAACGAAAAAGAAGGTTAAGTTTTAAATGTATTGGAAACTCCTAGATCTTTTGAGATACATTGAAACTATTCAATGGCATGTTTTAATCTCGGATTATGCTCTTCTATTTGTGACTGGGATGCCGAGGATCACAAACAAGATGTGAATAACCATGCAAATGTGCTCGGTAACCTCATTGTCTTTATCATTAACCATTGATGTGCCGGTAAACCACACACGCTCCATCAAAATGACAATTATAAGATACCCATTACTACTCTTTATTAGTGCCTTTTAGTGTGCCGGTTAACCACACACGCTCCACTAACGACCAATAAAGCATAATGTGTAATTTCATGGATTAGCATACTTTTCACATTTTTTCTAAAGTAACTAGAGTTGGGATTTTATAAAATAATGTTCTAGTACTTTCTTTAATAACATTATAATTTTAATGAGATGCAGTTGTCCTATCAAATCCGTTCTGCTAACGACCCTCCACTAATCAAGGAAGCGGTGGGTGAGAGTGGACACCCATTCAACTACCATTTTATAGGCAGTTTCCTTATACCACCCTTATAGATTAGCTTCGTGAATGAGACATACTAGCGATTTGACTGACCATATTCTTATACATATATAATATTTAACTTTTTAATTATAATATATATATATATATATATATATATAAGGTGTGTTTTAAAACATTTTAAAACTCCAAGGGTTTATATAAATTTTTCGAAATTTAAACTATTAAATTTTAAATTTAAGTAAACCAATTAATTAGATTTAATATTTATCTATTAATTAACTTTTAATTAATTTATTAAATCTTTTAAGGATTATCTAATTAAATTAAACAATTAACTTAATCCTAATCCATATCCTTTCTAGATTTCGAAAATATGGGGATAGGATAATTTCCTTATTTATCTCAATAATACAATAAGGCAACTATTATCCAAAACAAAGAAATCCTAAAAGAGGGAGCATATTTCGAAATTACAAGGGGAGGAGGCTAGGGTTTTGGAAACCCTAACCCTAATTTCGACTAGGGCTCATGGAGGCTAGGGTTTTCGAAAACCCTTTGCACCAAAACCCTAAAATCGAAAATTTTGGCCTTTAGGGTTTAATGGCTATAAACCCTAATTTGCAATTCAACTATTATAGCAATTCAATTTAAAACAACAATGGCTCTGATACCACTGATGGGTTTTAGATAAAACAAATAAACTAGAAAAACAATTCCTAAGTTCACATGCAACCTACTTTGGATCTATGTTTTATCTATTGAACATACAACTTTGAATTGCAAAACAAGAACCCTAGAGGAGAGAGGCTATAATCGAAATTTACAACCTAGGGTTTAGTAATTACATACCTTTCAATTGTTATAGTAAACAATTGATAATTCCCTTGATCTTGATCTTGATTTTCTTGGAAGCTTAGCACCACAAGTGTAATGCCTCTAATGGAATCACACCCAAACTAGCAAGAAGGAAAGTAGAAGGAGAGAGAGGAGTATGCAATTTTCGGCCCTAAGGGTTTCTTCCAAAGAAAGAGTGACCAAAATGTGAACCGGGAGGCTCCTTATATAGTTGAGGGATCTAGGGTTTAGGAAAAACCCTAATGCTCCTTGCTTAGGGCCTAAGCAAAGCCAAAGGCCTTATCCAAGCCCCCTTGGACGAAATCCTTAGGGTTTCCCTTATAGATTTCGTCCACCTCCTTCCAAGGAGGTTCTGGAGCCTTCCACTCAACTATTAGATAATTGCAAACTAGTCCCTGCACTTTATAATTAATTCTTTTAACCCCAAAATTAATTCTAATTAATTTCTGGCTAACAATCAATTAAACAAAATGATTTCTTATTAATATATTAATCTTTTAACATATTAATAAATTCATTTATATTAATTTATTAATCTTATAATAAATTAATATCTCTCCTTTCATAATTTCCTTGTCCGGTTGCTAGGTTTGAGGGCAACCCAAAAGGACTGTGCTGCTATCAATTCAAGTACATACCAATTATAGTTATGGGCTTAGACACCTAATCCAACAAGTATAACTTACAGATATTCAAAATGAGAAGGTCGGATACTCTCATACACAGAGTGTACTCTCGATTTCGTCTTATTTTCAAGAAAAAGAAACTGGAAATCGAAAATAAGAAGAGCAAGAATCGAGATTCACATTTAAATTCACTTGTGTTGTTTCAGTAAAATAAACTGAAAATCGAAAAGAAGAAGGGCAAGAATCGGTTTCAGTTTTCTGGAATCGTGAGAAAGAGAAACAATCAGGCTTGATTCACTGGCTGTTGTTCCTAAGGAACGGCGGTTGTTATGGAGAAACTCAGAAAATCCGAAATATAAGAAAATCAAATGGAGAAGAAACACTTGAAATATGGAATAAGAAATTAGAAATGGAAGAAATTGATTACCGTTGTTTCTTGAATGAGGAGAAACGTCGTTTGGATCTTCCATAGAAATCTGAAGAGTTATTGCGCATTGGAAGTAGGAAGCAACCGCACGCCTCGTCAGTATCACTTTCTCTCGCTTTCTTTTTGGATCGGCTATAATAAGAGTATTGGGCTTTAAGAACAGGTCCAACGTACTTAAAACTATTGGGATATTACCATATAAACACTAGAACAAATAAAAAATGGGGCCCTATGGCATTTGGGGAACCTGGGCGGTCGCCCAGCTTGCCCAAGCCCATGGGCCGGCCCTGGAAGTAGGGATGAAATAGTCCTCGGTACCGGTCGATAGGACCGAAGGGGTAGGCCAGCACCCTGATATGCTAGGCAAGGTATTGGTCGATAGGACTAAAGGGGTAGGCTAACACCCTGATATGTTAGGCAAGATATCGGTCAAAAGGGTCGAAGGGGTAGTCCAGTACCCTCATATGCTAGGCAAGTTACTAGTTGAAAGAGACAGAATGGGTAGTTAGTACCCGGATAAGTTAGACAATATGTTTATTGTATGGTATGTGGTATGATGGGGAAACTCACTAAGCTTTGTGCTTGCGGTTTTCAGTTTTGTTTCAAGTACTTCATTTTCAAAGGAAAGGAGTCGGCTATTGCAGCACATCACACTATGTTTTCCGTACATGAGATCTTTGGGATCACACTCTGATATTGTTTCATGATAACATGTTTTGATGTAACATCCCAATTTTCAAGACCAAAAATTTTGTTTTTAATCATATTACTTATAAAACAGTTACTGAAAAACATCGTCATCATCATTCCAATTCATAAAACCATAATCACTTGTCCCAAAAACTATATCATCAAAATAGTAATAATATCAAAGTACAATCCCATATATCTCAAAATCCGTAATCATATGTGTGTGATGCGCTGCTACCGTGTCGGCTCCTTCCCCTTCGACGAAGAGGTACCTGAAACCAAAACTAAAAACCGTATGCACAAAGCTTAGTGAGTTCCCCCATCATACCACATATCATACATAACACATATTGCCATGCATATATAAGTGCCCAACCTACCCTGTTGAGCATACCGGGGTGCTCAACTTACCCCTACTAGGCATACCGGGGTGCCTAACCTACCCTTGCTAGGCATACCGGGGTAATCTTAGTGTAACACCCCCCTCTGGCACGTATCACAATATTGTCCGCTTTGGGCCACTCGGCACGAGGACTTCCCAGGGGGTCACCCATCCCGGTGCTACTCCCGCCCGAGCACGCTTAACTGCAGAGTTCTTATGGGATCTGCTGCCCTCACGGCTTTAAAACGCGTTGCGATAGGGAAGGTATCCACACCCTTTATAAGGAATGCTTAGTTCTCCTTCCCAGCCGATGTGGGATCAGATCTAACCCACCTTCACCCCCTATTATAGGGTTCGACGTCCCTGTCGAACACATCGACCCGTGCCCTAGCTCTGATACCATTTGTAACACCCCCCTCTGGCACGTATCACAATATTGTCCGCTTTGGGCCACTCGGCACGAGGACTTCCCAGGGGGTCACCCATCCCGGTGCTACTCCCGCCCGAGCACGCTTAACTGCAGAGTTCTTATGGGATCTGCTGCCCTCACGGCTTTAAAACACGTTGTGATAGGGAAGGTATCCACACCCTTTATAAGGAATGCTTAGTTCTCCTTCCCAGCCGATGTGGGATCAGATCTAACCCAGTCCCCCCCTTTAAAACACCCCAAAATGTGATTTAATAATACTTCGAGATTTCGGGCTGTTACACTTAGTGATAAAAGTAACGTTCTTTTTAGGTTGCTCTCATAACCAGGAAATGACTTGGATTGAAATTAAGAGAGAGAGGGAGAGAGAGAGAGAGAGAGAGAGAGAGAGAGAAAGCGAGAGAGAAAGAGATAAAATGATTTGTTAATCTATTATATGATTAATATATTAATTTGAGTTAATTACTTATTAATTAAGAATTAATTAGAGTCAGTTGAAATTAATTAAGGGTTCCAAGGTTGAACTGTAATTGTTTAATAGTTGAGCAATGAAGACAATTATAGATCTTTCCCTTGCTATGTGGACAGTTTCAAGGAGTGCTTGGAAGGGTTATGGGAGACTCTTGAATCAGATAAGGAAATAATATGTGAATCCGATTAAAATACTATTATTTTAATATTCAAATCTAGGTTTCAGAGTTATATGGAAACTATATAAAAGGTCATACACCTTTGGAAAAATGATCCCTACCCTCATTTATAGATAAATTATAATTTTTCCTCTCCATCTATCCATATTTTTGGTCCTTCCTAGGGTTTTGAGTGTGACATGTTAGAGGCTGCCATATTATTGGAGCTAGCTTTCCACAGAGATCTACAAGAGTGTTTCTTGCATCACTCATTTGATTACATAAGGTATGATTCTAACCTCATGAATTTCGATTATTATAGATTAGATGTTGTTTCACAAAGTATGTTCATATAATTAGAGAAAATGCCATAAAGTTTTAGGTTGCATCTACCCATAAGTGTTTATGATTAAAATCTGCTGTGGAAATCTTTTTTTTTGGTTACCTAGAAACCCCATCAGAACTCACTAAGTTTTGGCTTACAGTTGTGGATAAAATGTTTTTCAGGTTGTTCCCCCTGATCTTAGGAGGCTCCAACGTGATTGTACTCGTATCAAAGAAATAATTATGTTTTGGACTTTTGCTAAACTCTTTTTTTGTTTAATGAATGTAAAACTATGATCTTTTAATGATTTTGGAGTTATTATATTTATGTTTTAAAAATGAAAATTTTGTATTGGAAATCGGGACAATACGCACACACATATATATATATATATATATAATATAATATAATATAATATAATATAAACATATACATATTTCTTTACTCATAATGAGAACATAGCTAGAATTTATTACAAATAATGATATTGTACTTATATTTCTTTACTATTAATGGTAGCATTCTTGCAATTTCTTACATATACTTGCAATGTACTTATTTGTAAGGATAAAAACAATATAAAATATATTTAAAATGTATTGCTAATAATGGTAATGTAATATAAGCATTTTGTCATAATAGATATGAATATATTGTTATTATAGGTAATTCAAGCCATTGCTATTATCAATAAAAAAACATAAGTATATTTCTACTATGCATAAAAATTATGTTATTATTAGTGTAATATAAGAGCTTTGCTATATTGGATATGAATATGTTGTTATTATAAGTAATTCAAGTCATTGCTATTATTAGTAAGGAAATATAATTATATTTCTACTATGTGTAAAAATTAAGTATATTGCTATTAAAGGTATATAAATAAATTACATTCGTCATATTGTAGCAAACATAAAACACATAGATGCATAGATGTAGAGTGTCCCAACTCCGAAAACTAACACAATTAAGGTAAATTACATCTCAAACATAAAGGATGCAATGTTTAGGTTGAATGTACAATATCTCCTGTGGATTTTTCACCATTATACCATTATGTCAAACATCAGGACAGAGCAACGAATGTATAACCAAATAATATCTTAAAATGTGATTTATTATAATTCATTAAATAAATATTATTATTTCATATTTTAGTAACTTTTAAAATTCTAGTTCAAATATTCCTTCTACATTATGATTACTTCACACGAATAGTAACTTCTAAAACAAAATGTATCTTAGACTGTTAGGTATGGGTCAAGAATGTTATGAAGAAGTTAAGGTGACATTCTTCTACACTGGGGAACCCCAACCCCACCCCCTTCCCCCCAACCTAACACCCTGTTTAATATTGTAGAGACGATGTAAAAGAACGCCTGATTGAGGACCAAGACCTAAGAGGCCATGTGGGAACATGTCCTTCATTTAACTTATTTTTACATACATTTAAAGTGGAAATTAAAATGATTGTGATGGATATTTTCTAATAAATATAAAATGGTATCAAGATATGATATGACACACAAAATAATATACAAGTAGTCTATACGGAACAATTTATCTTTAAAAATATCATACATACTTATAAAGCTAACATTTTTTTTGAATCTCATGCATTTGAAACCCCCTTTTTTAACTTCCTTAAACCACATTCATTTGAAACCCCATTTTCTAACTAATGCAACTTAAAAGTTTTCTTAATTATGATTTAACAATCAAAAGTTTTATAACTTATATTATATTTAATTAGCATCTAGTGAAAAATTTACTATAAAAAGGCCAATCTTTTAGGAATACATGCATACAAATAATATACAATTTTCATAAAGAAAATAAACTTAAAAGTTTTTGTGTTAGGTTGAGGTCTTACGACCACTTTTGGATATATGCTATTATATTATAGTTTTTAATTTGTAAGTTTGTTATACTAATTCGTTTTTATATTTTCTTCGTTTTTGGATTATTGTAATCCAGTCGTTGTATATTGTGGTTTAATCGTTAATATATTGATCATATGTTATATAGCGTGATGTTGAAAATATTTAATTAAATATTTTAAATATTTTTTTTTTGTTTGTTTTGTAATTATACCGATGTTATACAGACTTATAATATATATTGAATATTTTAAAAGTAAAAGTAAAATTTATAAAGTATGGATTATATTAGATAGTATCAAAATATAAGTTGATAAATTTTTATGTTATTTGATAATTTGGTTAATACCCAAAACATGATTAAAAATGTAAATTTCAATATATTTCTATTTTTTCTCATAATTGTTTTAATTACTTAAATGTATTCTTGCGCAACGCGCCGGTTGCACCTAATTGTATTGTATAACCTTATAAAATACAAATGCTTGCGGAAAAAAAACCATTGTAAGAATCATTTAAAAAAAAAAAAAAAAAAAAAAAAAAAAAAAAAAAAAAAAAAGGTATAACCATTAACCGGTATCCACATGTCTTAGAATTTAATGAAATCAAGAACGGTTAAAGACTTTATCAAAGTAGATACAAAGTCGCGGGTTACTTTTTGTATTTTATCCATATGTCCATAAAATCAAAATACAACCAAACCACCCTCTTTGCAATTTCGAGCTCACGACTTTTTCTCTCAAGGACTCGTTCATCTCAAGTACTGCATTCCAGATTATCTACAAAAAAAACCACCGCCTAATCGACCATATCCACAACACTTGTTCAGAGGTATTCAAGATTTGTTCCACTTTCATTCATTCTTTATCGATTTCCGTTGCAATTTATGCGTTTCAATGTCCTCTCACGCTCATTTCTAGGGTTTTCTTACTCTATTGTCCCGATCTTATATGCATTTCGCACATTTGAGCAGTTTCCCTTTTTTAGATTTTTTGACTACTTCTAGACGATATAGCCGGTCCTTGCGATTGTGGGAATCTGGAAGGAATTAGAGCAGAAAGGTTAACAATTTCATGCCTTTTTAATGTCTATCAAATTTCATTAGTCATGGGGTCACCGTTGATGTGGAATTTCCCAGAAATAACCTCATCGTTCCTTCTTCATAACCCTAGATCAACAAAACCTGAATGTGACTGTAGACTTCCTAAGCTCATCTATATATATATATTTTTTGCCATCTGATAGTTTTGAATGAGCTCTTATCACGTACTGCATTTCCTGTCTATTGCTTTCTCTCACATTTGGTAGGTTTCACCCGCTAAAACTTCTTGTGTGGAGGGAAATTGAGAATATATGTTACTAATCAGGGTATGGTATTGCTTTTGCAGATGGAAGACCACCTGGTTTTGCGTGTTGATCAGCTGGAGACAAATAAATCAAAATCTGAGGACACTCCAGGATTATCTCCTGATGCTTCCTGCAGTCATGCATCTATTTCCGTTACTGACATGAAGGGGGATGAAGAATATGATACAGCTGGTGAAGATGAGCCACTTATTCAGTCAATTGAATGTCGTATCTGCCAGGAGGAGGATACCATAAAAAACCTGGAAGTTCCTTGTGCCTGTAGTGGCAGCCTTAAGGTGGGTTATTATTTTTTATTTTTTTACCCTTCTTTAATGGACAAAGATCATCTTTTTGCACGTTTTACCTATAATCTCCTGTATGTTTATTGGCAGTCTAGAACATATGAATACTAAAGCACTCATTTATTGCAGTTTGCTCATAGGAAATGTGTTCAGCGATGGTGCAATGAAAAAGGCGACACAATTTGTGAAATCTGTCACCAGGTATCTCTGCTCCCACTTCCTAATTTTTGCTGCTAGCTCTACTCTCTTCTTCTGTGCCCCAGTTCACAATATACCTCTAATACATATCTTTTACTCTTGTGGAATATGGCAAGTTTACAAATAATTAGGTTTATCTAAAAATCTTACATATGTTAAGAGTTGTTTTCAGGAAAATGTTTGCTAGTTGATGTTTTCAAGTAGTAAACACTTAAAAGTAAGCTCTTTGTTAATGCTGACTTATTGGATGATTACACTACACAGGCTTATGAACCTGGTTATACCGCACCTCCTCGGTCAGAAGACACTGTCCTTGATATCAGGCATTTAAACCTCTCGGTTAAATATTCCTCTGTTATGTCATTCTTTATGCATTAAGTGATAAAGAAAGACAAACAGTGATTCCATTAAGTCAGATTTGAAAATTTTGTTGATGTGGTATGATTTTATTTGCAGTGCAAGTTGGACAATTGGTGGTACTCCAATAGACCTGAATGATCCACGACTTTTGGCAATGGCAGCTGCTGAACGCAGTCTTCTGGATGCCGAATATGAATACGAGGACACCGGTGCCAATGGAGCTTCATTTTGTCGCTCAGCTGCTCTCATTGTGGGCCCATCTTTCTTTTTCTTTTTCTTTTTTAATTAAATGCTCTTTCATGACTTTCTCTTAACATTCTTTGAACTTTCTTTGTAGTTGATGGCTCTTCTGCTGTTGAGGCACGCTCTCACAATCGGAGACGGGGATGATGATGATGATGATGCTTCTGCCTTTTTTGCTGTAAGTGGACTTTCTTCTTTACTATGCTCTTAACATTCTTGAAAAGACGTAAATACCCCTCTCATGCATACACCGTTACTCTTACGCAAATTGACAACGATTTGTGTCCACAGCTTTTTATGCTTCGAGCAGCGGGTTTTCTTCTTCCTTGCTACATCATGGCCTGGGCCATCAGTATCTTGCAGCGTCGTAGGCAAGCACAGGTATTATTTTATAAGTTATAACCCTTCAAAAAATATTGTGAGTTCTTATCTATAAAAAAAGACTTAAATGCCCTTTTTTACATCGTTCTCAACAATGACACTAGAAAGCTTGTAGATGTATTTAAAATGGTAACAAGCCTACTTTGATTTTAATGAGCAGGAAACGGAAAGACTGACGGGACTGGCGGCAGCTGCTGACGTGGCATTCATGATGCAGGCAGGGCAACATAGAGGGTTGCAGGTCACCATTGCACCGGGACCGGGACCCGCAGTGGCACCATCACCTATGGTGACCCCGCCACCTCCTGCGGTGGGTGGGACCACCAGCCATGGGCCACTTCAATAATAGTATAAGAATACTGAGGTTGGAGTTGGGACTCATAAATATAATATGCACAGATATCTGCCTGCGGCTTTGTTGTTCTGTTGTTTTGTTATTACGCATTAAGAGGGGTTGTATCTTCTCCCCCTACCTGCAAAATATCTCTCACTAAAACCTTTATACCACCGCAATGAATTCTGTTTGTAAACTAAAATTTAATGGTCTATTTGTGCATATTCTGCGGAAATATATGGTAGCCGTTGTGGCTGGCTGCTTTTCAAATTTGTGTTGGCCCAAGAGCTCTCTTGTTGCTGATTTCTTTAACCATATTTGTGTTGTGACTTGTAATTTATTCTTGAAAATCATGACATACTGTGTGTGTGTGCTTGATGTATACAGGTATATACTAGGCATAATTTGTCGGATGCATAAAAGATCACAAGTACAGAAGATTGGTTGGTTAATAATACGGAACAATTTATTAAAGATTCAATCCCCTTTAATTCTGTTTTTGATTCTATGATTATGATGGGTGAATAACTTCTGCTTTATCTTGCTTTAGTTTGTTATATAGCTATGTTATACATATCACAATGAAGTTGTAGAAATGAGGATGCTTTCAGTAGACCTGCCACAAAACAATATTGGACATGTAGTTGCTATAAATCAGTAGAAAGTGGCTTTGATCCGTTTGAGGGAAGGAAATTAAGAGCATGTAAAGCATATTTAATAAGAAGGTAGAGATTGTAATGGTTGATGACATGAAGAAGAGGCTCTCGAGGAGGAAGTGAGAAGATAACCTAAGGTAGTTTGTTGGTTGGTGCTTTTTGAGGTAGGAGGGCTGGAAGGTTAGAATAGGATGGTGGGGTAGTATATACTCTCATTCATACTCAAAAAATAATCTTTCTTTCACAAACATAACCCAAAATGAAGCCTAATTTTTTACACCAAGTAGCAACACAATCCAAACTAAACAATTATATTATTTATAATTAACTTATTATATTATACAAACTAGATTTTTTTTTTTTTTTTTTTTTTTCAATTTATAACTCATTTTCTTCACTATTTTTTAAATTATATAGACAATATAATTTTTTTTTTAAATATATAAATATTGGTCTCTATTTGTAGACAAAATTATTTTATGTATTTTAGTGTAATTTGTTTATTTTTTAATAAAAATAAAACGAAATAATTACAAAATGAGGTTTATCTAAAAACAGTTATACACAAAAGATAAAAGAAAAGAAAAAGAAAAGGGACGACTAAAGGTATATATTTAGTCGACAATGAGTGGGGGGTTTTGAAGGAATTCTTTCATTTCTTTTAATTCAAATGTGGCAACCAACTAAATATTCGGTCTTAGTCTCCAAGTGTATATACATCTTATTTATTTATTTATTCGGGTATTTAGTTTATTTTCATGTTCTTTTTGGGTGGTAACTTTTTTTAGTTCCCTCTTTTTTCTCACTCAAGTTAGCTTTACAATTTACACTTGTTCCTAGTAAAGGTTATTTTTGAAAATAGTCTCCCTGCTCTTTAGGTAAAATTACGATTGTCTACCTCTCTTAGAATGGAGGGTGTGGTGCCACAAGAACTACACTCACCTTTGCCACATAGGTGCTACCAAAGAGGGAGAAGAGAGAGAGCATGACACTATTTAGGTTAAGAGAGAGAAAAATGCGGTTTCTACCGCTCGGTGATGGGCGGTGTTTTGGGTGATGATGTGGCGGAACCACAAGTGAAACCGCACTCCCTCTGGTTTTACCCTATTTTATGGGATGTTTGTATTGTTGTATCTCAAACTATGATCTTGATTAGCATGTGGTGGTGATCCTTGTTATTTGTATTGTGTTTCTATCAGCTTTATATGAACGTATCTCTCTACATGCTTGCTCATGTTTAATGATTTACCTCTTTATGTTTGTTATGAGACTAAATGGTGGGGGACGCAAGAGGGTGATGTTTACCCTTTCTTATGATTGTACCAAACCAAGATTAGATTCGTTCGCAATGCTTAAATGTTTTTTTTTAATTACTCCATATAATGTAATTTCAAAATTCAAAAACCAACAAAAGATTTTGGAGCATACAATATATACTACCAAAATGGTCTTTGTAAGCTTGCCCTTGGCAGTAAATAAAGTGAGAATCTAAACTATAATTATAGTCTCAAAAAAACGGTGACTTACTTTCCATATCGGCTGTGAAATCACGACTCAAATTCGATAAGACCAAAGTCCCAACAGGGAAAAAAAAACTCATATAGCATCCAAGAACATCTGTGACATGTCATATCTGTTTTTCCTACCATCTTTCTCATGTACACAAGACACCTTCCTATGAACCATCTGCCATATCATGTCAACAGCATCACCACTCTTTGACGGATATTCATACTCAAAATGTTTCCCTATTTCCTTCAATCTTTCCCACATTTGAATCCATTTATCTCTTCGAATCCTTCTAAGAAGCTTCATATGATACCCATTTTTAACAGCATCCGATGCACGAACAAATATCGCAAATTTTGAGTAATCAAGAACATCTTCAAATGGAAGCTCGATCTCATCACTAATTATCACAGGAACACAATGACTAGCAATCGCATCAAACAATCGATTAGATGAAGGAGTATCTCCTGCAATGTTGAGGCAAAATTTAGAAGAAGACATCCCTCTGGACGCCTTGCGGACCCCACCAGACGACACACTTCCAAATGTAAAGTGAATGCCTTTTTCATCTTTAAGTAGATGATACAGTTTTTGACGAATCACTCCACCCTATTCAGATAAACATATGAAAAGAAATCACTAATAAGAAAAAGTGAAAAAGTGAAAAAGAAGAAAAGCGAAAAAGCTTACATCTTTCCTGTAAATCGCTCCTTGGAAATACACCAACACGGGTCGTTCTTTAAAAGAAGGAGAATCACGAGCATCAAGACGCTTGACGACGTGTTTGTAAGGTGCAATAATGTCTTTATCGATATTTGCAATTTGTGAACTGTACCTTCCGAAATCTGCGAGCACAAACATAGAAGAACCCAGATGTCTTCTTGCAAAAAGCATGCTATTCGGATGGTGAGCCATGATTATATGATTCTTCCCTCCTGATCTTCTCCATTCATCTCTACCATTTAAAAACTTCACCAATTTTTGTTGAAGAATCTTGTCCATGGTGGTTTTCTCAGTCCCGTGTATCTTGGAATGCCGATTGTAGCTCAAAGATGAGAAAAATGGCACGAAAATGACGTCTGCTTGGGTGGAGTTTTGTATAAGAACTGCAGTGCAAGGTCTAGATATATTTGGGGAAACCGAAGAAAGAAGATCGAGAGTGAGCCAATATTCTATACTGTGTTGCAAGTTTAATCCTCCTGGGTACGAAGGGATTTGATTCAGGTTGCTTACATTAGGCCAGATTTGGTTTCGATCTTTCCAACCTAGTAATCCGAAGTGAAATTCAGGAGGTAAATCGTACATAAAGACTTTGAGTAGAGCTTGAGTTTGATCACAAATGGCAGGTTTCACGGGGGTGATTTTGGAACATGATTCTTTACTTGATAAAGATGCAAAAATAGGAGAATTGGGTTCGAATGGCACTCTGGTTTCATCAGGTTTGATGTAATCCCGTGTGGTTTTGACGATAATTATGTTGTAAATTGATCTGGGTACTAAAGAAGTATCACTAAATTGATATAGGATCGATGAAGAAAGGATTAAGAATAACATTGAGACACCAAACAGGCATGCAAAAGATCGGGAAACGAACAGACCTTTTTCTGGGATTTGTGTCATTTCTACAAAGGCTGTGAATTTTGGAGAAGATAATAGATCAAAAATGGAAGAACTATTTAAAGATTTTAAATTAGAAGAAAACAAAAATAAGCTTTCAATGTCAAAACCCACTTCGAACGGGTCAATCTCGATATTTTTATGAAGGTAAACAATAAATACCCATTAACAAGAACAGTTTAATTTTCAAGAATCAAAAGAAGAAATTTACCGTGTTGAACAGAGGCAAGAACCTGAAAAACAGAGGAGCCATGGCCATAAGAGCAGCTTTCATCTTTCAGTCAAACAACTTCACGAAAAGATTTACCATGAACAAGATGTGTCCGAAACTAGGGATTAAAGAGAGGAATGGTATTTTGTAATCAAGAATCGGGAAAGAAGATCAGAATTAGAATTGGAATATTATGTGTAGCACCAAAATGATGAGCTACCATCCAAGAATGTGTTTAAGAAGATTCAAAGACAATCCCCGCTGTTTTTTTATTAAGGAAAAAATACATTTGATAATTTGATAATCGATAGGAAGCATGGTCATGGATGTAATTAATTTGTTTTTTTTTTTTTTTTTTTTTGAAACGTGTCTGTGTGTGTGTCTATATATATATATATATATATATATATATATATATATATATATATATATATATATATATATATATATATATATATATATATATATACTAGCAGCGTACCCACGCAAAGCGGCGGGGCATGTAAATTCTTTCGGTGATATGTTTCCTCTACAAAAATGTTATGTTACAAATGAAAGTACATGTCGAAGACAAAATAATCAAACTATGGTGTTATTTGGGAGATGAAGTCATTTTTTCTTCCTAGACGGTGGATTTTATAGTAGAGAAGGGAACAAAGAGGTATATGCGATTGGAGAGATATTTGAATCAACATGTTAAATTTAAGGATATCTAAAATGGTTCAAAATTTGAATGAATCCGGGATTTGAGGAAACCATATCAAATTGTTGAGAAATATAAGGAGATTTGATGATAATTATTTGAATTTAAAATGTGGTTAAAATTTAATATTATTTTATTAATGATTACTTGTACTATCAGCTTCATCATTTGGACGTTTTAAAAAAATATTATTATTATAATCAATCTATTTCTAGAAATAGTTAGATTTCTTTTATAAGATAGTAATATATATATATATATATATATATATATATATATATATATATATATATATATATATATATATATATATATGGGTAAAGTGAATATACCTAACAATCTTATATAAGCTTAGGTATCTAACCTCATCAAACTCATTTTGCATTAAATTTTTATTGCGATCATCCAAGGTTCTTAAACTTCATCCCTAAACTTGATTTACTTCAAATTTTTTAGGAAATTCATTATTATATTTCTCCTATATCCTTTCATTTGTAGCGGTAGGATATGAAGTCCATCAGGTGGTATTCGATAGAAATACGTGATATAAAAGAAAAATATTGGTGAAAGTCCAAAGATTTTGGAAGTAATCAAGTTATTGGGTTGAAGTTTAAGAACCTTAGGCAATTACAACGTAAATATGATACAAACCGATGTAGTATATGGAGTTAGGTACCTAAGCTTATATAAGGTTGTTAGGTATATTCACTTTACCCTATATATATATATATATATATATATATATATATATATATATATATATATATGTTCAAATGAGAACAATTTTAAATTTAGAAACATTTGAGAACAAATTTAAACTATATAAATGAAAAAAAGCGAATCATTTAAGTTTTAATTAAGATATGGGTTGATTTGCAGTTTAATCTATCTATTCCCTCTTTTTTGCTTATTCACGCACAAAAGAAGCGACGCCTCACTCTAATCATGCTGAACGCCCAAAACCGCATCCTCCTATTAATTGCATAAACACCATCAATCTGTCTCTTCTCTCCAGCAAAAAGGTTTTGAGTTCGACTTTGAGGTTAGTTCCTAAATCCAATCTCTCTCTCTCTCTCTCTCTCTCTCTCTCTCTCTCTCTCTTTTCAACTCCCTCCACCGTACCTCTCAGACCTATTTTTTTAGCTTCATCGGAAAAGTTCTAGTCACCAACGTAACTTATCTGTGTACGATAATGAAACACCAGGGGATTATAAATAATTTTGAATCAACGACTCTTATTACTCATGACTTGCTCGGAGGCAGTAGTGGTTGCTACCTTGATTCCTCAAAATAATTGGACCTCAACTTTCATGTTACTTCTAGCTCTTCAGCTTTAATTGATAATCAAGCATCAATCGTCGTTATGTTTTGTTATTCGTGACATTTTTGATGATATGAATACAGATTCGAATGAATTCTAACCTAATGTTACAGAGATGATTTCAATTGCTTGATAATTCTTAAAAAGTATTGGAAAACCGTAAATGTTTATCTCCAGAGATGCAAATCACCAAACATATCTTCTTCATCAATGAAATGACGTCGGTGGAGATTTGAAGCACAATTCATCAAGATCGAATTTGAGGTTAGTTCCAATTGTCATTTTCAGCGCATTTTAGTGAGTTTTTGGTTGCAGACTCCTTCAAATTCATAGTGTTTCGTAAGAGTTCTAGTTAAGGTTTCTAATTGGTGGTAGTGGTAGTTGGTGGTGGTGATGGTGGGTGGTAGTGGGGATGTGGTGGTAGCAGGAGGTAGTTGGTGGTAGTGGTGTGTAGTAGTGGTTATGGGTGGTACTAGCGGGTGATGGTGATGGGTGGTGGAAGCGGGTGGTGGTGATGTTTGGTAGTGGTGGTAGGTGGTGAAGGCAGGTGGTGGTGGTGGAGTGGTGGTAGCGGGTCGTGGTAGAGGTGGTGGTGGGCAGTGGTGGTGATAGTGAGGGTGGTGGTGATTGTTGGGGGTGATGAGTGGGTGGGTGGGTGGCGGTGATACATAGGTGGTAGTCGGTGGCCGGTGGTTGTGACAGACGGTGGTGGTGCTGATGGGTGGTGGCGGTGGTTACATGGTGGCGGCGGCGGGTGGTGGAGGTGGGTGGTGGTGACGAGTGATGGGTGGTGGTAGTGGGTTGTAGGTTGTGGTGATAGGTGGTTGATAGTAGTGGTGGGTGGTGATGGGTGGATCAGTGGATGGTGGTGGTGAGTGGTGGGTGTGGTGGTGATGGATGGTGGTTGTGGGTTGTTAGTTATGGTGATGGTTTGTGGGTTGTAGGTGGTGGTGATGGGTGGTAGGTAATGGTTGCGGGTGCTGTTGGTTGGGTGGTGAGTGATGTAGGTTAGTGAGTTTTTTTTAATTGTTTTTAACTTTTTTTGATTTATATGAATATTATTTTATAGTTTTTGATTTAATTACAAAAGTGTCACATTGCAAATTAAAGTATGATTTTTGTTCTATAATGTCTCACAAATAAGATATATTATCGATTGAACGCTCCTCTCTCTCTCTCTCTCTCTATATATATATATATATATATATATATATATATATATATATATATATATATATATATATATATATATATATATATATATATATGAAAAAGCATTGTACATGAAAATGTCTTGTTCAATATAATACTTTATAAATATGTTATCGTGTTTCAAATTTTTCGTATGTATTCAAATTTTTATACAAAAAATATTAAACTTTATATTTATAATTAATTAATATAATTTAATATATAACATCATATTACAAATATCAAATAATACATTGAAATGATAATTAATAGATAAAAATAAATTAAAAATATATAAAATAAAAAAGAAAAAGATTAAAATCTACCATTAAAATTTCAACTCTATTTTTGAAAACTAAAAATTGTTACTCATTATCTAGAGAAATAATATTCATACGCGTGATTTAACCGATATTACTTTTTTTAAAACTAAAATTACACTAAAAACTTCATGATTATATTAACTTTTAATCAATCTAGTTTTTTTTTTTTTTTTTTTTTTTTTTTTTTTTTTTTAAATTCACTTGTAGTAATTTATGAAACATTTGTTATCTTCCCCATACCGTCATTTTATTTTTTACTTTTTTTTTCCCGATTCTTGAGATCCTAACATATTTCTGCTTCCAATCTTAAGAAATTAGGAAGTGGAAGTTTAAGTTGTTCTTTTCAATAACAAGTATTTGTTCTCTATATTCGACCCTCTATGGTAATGTCATCAATCCCTAAAAAAAGTGCGTTTATTTTTCGATTTCTTGCCTGCCTATTTGCCATCTCAATGTTGCTTATAATCCTTTATTCATTACAACTACTCCAGTTTGGTGACACTTCTTTAATGCCACATCAATATATGAGTTAATTAGTGTAAAAGCCGTTGAAACAGGTGTACCAATTGCACCCAAATTTCCCCATTTGTGGAGTATTTGATCAAATGGGTGTGTTTGAAAACAGTATAGGCGTAGTTTCAAATGCCTATTTGTTTTATTAATGGTATGTTTGGGTTAAATTTTTTTTTATGTGAAAAGTGATTTTTAAGAAAAATGTTTATTAGTTTATGGTTTTTTTAAAAAAACTGGTTATAAAAAGTGTTTGGATATGGAAAGCTGCTTTTTCAAGAGTAAAATAGTTAAAAAGCTAAAAAAATTAGAATTTTTCAGCTTTTTGAAAGCTTTACTTTTTCCTATTCGAAAAGCTATTTTAAAAAACGTTTTTTAAATAGACAAACTCTTTTTTAGCTTATTAGCTTTTTAAAAAGCTAAAAAACTATTAAGCTTTTTGTTTTTAAAAAACTATCACAAACACCCACCAAAAAGTGTAGTTTCATATATATATTTATCAAAACAGTATAATAGCCAAAATATTTATCAAAATAGTATTTTTTTTTTTTTAACTTTTTTATTTTTTTTCAGCTATTGTTTTAGTTTTTAGTGTTTTTTAATATATTTTTTGACCTTTTTTTTTAACTCTTTGTTATTAATTTATATAAAAAATTACAAATATATTATATCTCATTTAATCATCATAACAAATTAATGAAATCTCAATAAATGTCCTAAACTGTAAATAAGATTAACTGATAAACAATAATGTTAGACATTGTAGATTAAAGCCAACATCAAATGTACGATATATTTTTTGGGTACAAATCCAACATCAAACGTACGATATGTTTTTTGTGGCTTCATCTTAGGGATGAGATTTAGAACCGGAAAACCGGACCGGAATCGGAACCATTAGAACCGGAATATGTAAAACCGGTCCGGGTCCCGGGTTTAAAAAATGGATCTATCCGGGTTCCGGGTAATCAGGGTTTCGGGTTCTTCGGGTCCGGGTAAACCGGGTTTAAGAACCGGAACCATGTTAGGAACCGGAACCGGTTTTAAGGGCCGGAACCGGTTTCTATGAAAAGTTTAAAACATGCATAACTCATTCGTTTGAAGTCGGATTGGCATGAGGTTTTTTCCAGATTGTAGTTTATATTTTGTACATGATTTTACACTATAATTTTGTCATTTTTGAGTTTATATTCATTGACTTACAGTCTCTCAAAGTCGGGATATCAAACCTGAAAGTTTTATATTTTTCAGCTTTTTTGTATTTTGTGATAGTTTTAAAACATGCATACCTCATTCATTTCAACTCGGATTGACATGAGGTTTTTTCCAGAGTGTAGTTTACAGTTTATACATGATTTTAGACTATAATTTTGTCATTTTTGGGTTTATATTCATTGACTTATAATCTCTCAAAGTCGGGATATCAAAGTTGGAAATTTTATGTTTTTTAGCTTTCTTTGTATTCTGTGATAGTTTTAAAACACACATATCTAATTCGTTTGAAATTAGAATAGCATGCGGTTTTTTTCAAAGTGTAGTACAAAGTTTCTACATGATTTTAGACTGTAATTTTGTAATTTTTGGTTTCATATTCCATGATTTATAGTCTCCCAAAGTTGGGATATCAAAGTTGCGATTTTTTTCAGCTTTATTTTTGTATTCTGTGAAATTCTAAAACATACATATCTAATTCATTTGAAGTCGAATTATCATGAGATTTTTTGCAACATGTAGTTTAGAGTTTTTACATGATTTTAGACTATAATTCTGTCATTTTTGGTTTAATATTCAATGACTTACAGTCCCCCGAAGTTGGAATATCAAAGTTGAAAATTTTCAAAGTTCAACCACTAAGTAATTACCAAAAAATTCCGGTTTTCCGGTTTTAGACCACTTTACCCGGTTCCATCCGACCCATTTTGATATTTCTGGGTTTTCCGATTGTAGACCCACTTTACCCGGTAGCTTACTCGGAACCGAACCAGAATCGGTTCCTATATACTGGTCCAGTTTTTGGTCCTACAAAATCTTGTTAACCGGTTCCCGGGTTTTCTGAGTCTATGTCCACCGGTCCGGGTTTGGACCCATTCTTATCCCTACTTCATCTTGTAACGAATCACTTCCTAAACCCAACCCCATCAAACCGGCCATTTGTGATCAAACTCAAGCTCTAATTAAAGTCTTTATGTACGATTTACCTCCAGAGTTTCAATTCGGATTAATAGGTTGGAGAAGAGATCAAATCCAATTCGGCCTAACGTAAGTAAGTAGAGTTAAATCCCTTCATACCCAAGTGCGGTAAATATACAACGTAGCATGGAGTATTGGCTCACACTTGATCTTCTCTCTTCGGTTTCCCCCAAATGTGTCTAGACCTTGTACTGCAATTCCTGTAAAAAAATCGACCGAAGTAGATGTCATTTTCGTGCCATTTTTTAGGTCTTGGAGTTAGAATCGTCAGCCCAAGATTCGTAGGGCTAAAAGAAACAACATGGACTATATACTGTAAAAGAGATTGGTGGAATTTTTGAAGGGTAAGAGGGAATGGAGTGGATTGGGAGGGAAAGATCATTTGATCATGACTCATCATCCGAATAGCTTGCTCTTTGCAAGAACACAATTGCATTATGCTATGTTGTTTCTTGCTGATTTTGGAAGGTATCTCGCTCAGATTGTGAAGATTCATAAATATATTTTTGCACCTTAAAAACATGTGGTTAAACAGATTAATGGTAGTGGTTTGCCATCTTTTGAAGAACGACATGTACTGGTGTTTTTCCAAGGAGGAATTCATAGGAAAAATGTGAGCTTTTTGTATGTCATTGTCATTTTCTTTTAAACAACGTGTGTTATGCACGACATGACATAATATGTTGTACGATGTTTAGTGTGTGTTGGACTGTGTAACAAAAAGGAAAAACTACAATAAAGTCCCTATGTATTGCCCGTATAATCGATTTAGTACCTATAGTTTTTTTTTTCAATTAAGTCCTAATTACCGGTATACGTAATCAAAATAGGATAATTATCGGGTTAGCCGGTACCTAGCTGATGTGGCACCTTACGTGGAAGTTATCATGTTAAATGACATCCTACGTGCCATTTAAGAGGGATAAATCTATAAATCAGGCTCTTCTTCTTCATTCGACAGTCAAAGGAGCGGGCGATTAGGGCAAACTGGAAATAGGAAATCAATGTCGAATTCTTTAAGCAACAACATTAGAATGTGCTATTAGGGAGATAGGGTTGGAATGTGGATATCATGGACTCTAAAGAATCCAGGTCGGAGGTTTTTTGGTTACCTAAATTACATGGTATAGAATCTTTAATCTCACTTAGATTCTTTCTATTCCACTAAAATTCTTCTATGTTAAAAACATGTATCTTTCTATGTTATGTAGGATGAAGAGAAGGACTGTGGGCATTTTCGTTGGATTGACCCACGGCTATTGAATAAGTGGTATAACGAAATAATGTATGAATTAGGAGTTGTTGCTAATGGGGGTGTAGTTCCTTTCAATAACTCTGTTAATGAAGTTGAAATACCTGTTGATGGCCCTATTTCCCCTGTGAATGCCCTTGAACCTAATAATCAAATTGAAATGCTTGAGAATACACATGTGCCTGCTAATGAACTTGGATTTTGGAAGTGGATGATGGTTTGTTTCGTTTGTTTCATTGTAGGGATGATGTATGGTTAGTTTAGTGTAAGTTGTAGGGTATTATGGTATGGTAGGGATGATGTAATCTTTTGGTTTGTTATCATGATGTAATAGATATATGTTCTTATGGATCATGTAATGTTTTGGTTAATGAAATGGGAATATGTTATTATGATTTGCATACATGGTGTACACTTGCAAAGTATAACCATGAAATATGCACACTTGTCAACTATAATAATTAAACAACAAACTTCAATATGTCATCACCAACCATGTTAAGGGTATTCATAATGTTTCAATGTGTTTACAAAAGATGTACAAAATATGGCTATTAGTAATTTAAATGCATCCACAAAAGATGTACAAAAATGGCCATCTAATCACCATTGCCCAACTATTACCCTTAATACCCTTACTACCCTGAACACCCTAACACCCTAATCTAACTCCAATGTTGAATTTGTAGAAGTCCCAACACATCCCATCTTATTCAACTTGGTTTTGACAATCCTCTCAGAGGGCCTTCTTCTTTTCATAATCCTAAGGTGTACCGGTAATTCTTGGGTGTCATTAATGCCTTCTTCTTCTTCTTTTTCACTTTTTGGTTGTGTCTCATGGATAATTTCTTCAGCCCCATCTTGTGTCTCAGTCTGAGGTGGATCCTCCTCTTCCTGTTAAACATCAAGCATTTAATAACATAAATGAATGTTAACTTTAAGGTAAGATTAACCTATTAAATATGAAAACATAGAGGATTTAACATATACATAGGAATAACTTGTTCAATATTGTCATTGTAATCATTGAGTTGTTTCATTTGCGAATCTATCAAACTAAGGGTATTTTGAATTTATTCTATTGAATACTTTGATACTTTCAAATCTTGAATTGCCTTCCATCAATGGACTAAATATTTTTTAGGAATAATGTCATCCTCATTTTCAACCTCAACCACTCCACCACTTTCAACTTGAGCCATTCCACCATCCTGAACTCCACCAGATGTCTTACCACTATTCGTACCACCTCTCTTACTACCTTTACCACCTTTGTTACCCACCGCACCACCTTTGTTACCCACTGCACCACCTCTCTTACCCCTTGTACCACCTTTACTACCCATTGCACCACCTCTACTACCTCTAACACCACCTCTAGTCCAATGAATGATATTAGGATCCAATCTTGGTCTACCTATTTTTTTCTTGGGTTTGGGTTCTAGTGTGACCTTGGGATTCTTACATGATACCTTGTTGTAACCCCTTTGAAGACAATTTTTGCATTGGACTGTCCTTCATATTCCATTAACCTTCATCTTATTTTGGGAGTATTTTTCTTGAGATTCAGTCACATGCCTCTTTCTTTTTAGAGTTGGTCTCCCTGGCATTCTTGTAGATAAAGGGGGTATAGGCTTTGTATATGTAGTTCTAGACCATAGATTTCTACCATTCAAGGTAGTATATTGTTTGCATATATGGCCTTAAATCTATCCACATTAAACCACTCACTTACGAATTGAACATGATCTTGTCCAGTGTATATGTAACGCCCGTGTTTTAGGGCTAGACATTATTGTTGATGTAATAGTCTAGGTTAACCGTTGTAATTCTTTTTGAAGTATTAATGATGAAATATTTGAGTATTATGTGAATTATGTGTTTATTTTCTTAATTATTGTAATTTAATGAATTAAGAATAAAATAAGCATCAAAATTAAAGTGTGAATTATTTAATATTATCTTTGTCGTGTCGTGTCATGTTGTTGTTTTTTAATTGTTTCGTTTTCGTGTTAGTGAAAAAAAATACGACATCGTGTCGTGTCGTGTTCGTGTTACAAAAAACATTGTCGTGTCGTGTCGTGTCAGACAAAAACACGACACGATGGCCCGATTTGACAGGCCTAGATAAGCCCGATATATTTGCATGAAGATGTAGTGATTGAAACAAGGATTCCGGAGATATAAAGAATGCCGAAATCCGAGTTATAACGAAGAAGTTATGACCCGTCGAAGTTTCGCGACAAAACCGACGATGCTGAATGACGTAAAAAGTGAATTTTATGTTAGAGCGATATTTAGCCTTAGTGATCTAAACGAAAGTCGTAGAGTTCGTTAAACCAAGAGCATGCATAAAAAGAACGCCCAAATCTGACTTCGTATGAGGAAGTTATGATTTCCAAAGTTTCAACTTAGCAGTTTGCAGCGTGAATACTCGATTTGAGATCGAACGGTTTTTAGCCGAAGCAATCTAAACGAGAATCGAAGATCTCGTTAATATTAGTGCAACGGTACGAAAACGGACATCGGATGAAGAAGTTATGAATTTATAACGAAGTTTTCCTATCCTGACCTACTACAAATAAAGAATAAAAATAAAATAAAAATTAGCCGATGGAGTCTAAATGAAAGTTGTAGAGCGTAGTCTCACCTACGTGTGGGTATAAAAAACATCAAAAACGGAGTTCGTGTGAGGAAAATATGAATTTTTGAAGTTTATTAAACAATTAAAATAGTAAATTTAAATATAAATTCGGATATTATCCAAAGGGATGGAGTCACTGGGCTTATCCGAGTTACGCCCAGCGTACCTGGATTTACGCCCAGCGTAAATCGAGGATCTAGCCCCCTATAAAAGGAAGTCGAGGTTGCCGAGTTTCAGTTGCTATTTTCTTTCATTCTCTCGCGTTTTTACCTCGTTTTGCGTGCAACTTATACCGCGAAGCCCCGGTATCATTCCCGAGCCTCGAAGCAAGTCCCGAAGCTCCGAAGATCCTGAGAAGTGCAATTCCCGAGCCACATCTCAGCCCGCGAGAAGCCCGGTTTTTGTGAAGATCTTCCAGATCTACCGAAGAATACTACTTCTACAAGTCGTAGTGCTGTCCGATCATCTTCTGATCAAGTGAGTGTGTAGTCACTTTCTTCTAACGCATAATTATGAAGTATTTTATACGAAATACGTGTTATGTATATATTTTGTTGTTATATGTGTGAATGTATATTCACTTTCTTCTATCTCATAGATATGATTTATTCTCTATGAAATACGTGTTATGTGTATGTATCTCATCTGTTGTTTGGATTATGTATTGAACGAGAATGCTATACAGGTTTTAAACTATGTATAAAAATATATATATTTTTATCTACTAATATGTTGGGTAGAACATGGGTAGATAGTTGATGTGTGATAAACAAATGAGAGGCATCGATGTTGTTTTTGATTCAATCATCTAGCGGAGTTTAGATGATGACCACTGACTTTTTTAGATAGTCCTGTGGAATGCTAGCAAACTCACCACCTGTAGGTGTTAATGAACTTGGGTGTTCATTCGCTGTACTCCATCCCCCTCATGGTTGCCTTATTTGACATATATTGCTGGGAAACCCCCAAATGCATGTGTTGTCGCCCCGATGAAATATTCTAAGACTAGGTCCCTTGTGTTAGTTGTTTTAGGGACATAAAGTGAGAATAATGGGAATGGATAATTGGGTCATGTTGGTTGATGAAAATAAATTTAATTACTTATTGTGGGTTGAAAACTCTATATGCTCACCAGGCTCTCAAGCCTGACCCACTCAGTTTCTTTGTATTACAGGTAGTGGCGCCAGAGTATAAGTTGGATGATTTGTCAGGATATTTTAGATTATAGACCTGTTGTTGTAAATAACTGTTGTTAGATCTGTATTGAAATGTTTATGTTTTTGGTCTGTTTATCGGAACATGACATCTCAAGTATTGTAATATAATTAAAAAATACATTTCTTTAAGAAATGCTTTGGCAAATCTTATTTTTATCATATTTTGTTTTGGGAACAAATTCCATAACTGTTTTAATCAAAGGATTACTTTGAAATTATTTTAAAAGCATAAATTAAACCGGTGTTTTCTGGCCATGATTTTGGGGATGTCACAGTATAGTTGTAACATTCATAAATTTTTTTAAAATTTTAACTGTTTAATTAAACCCAAAACCATCATTGTTTACAAATTGTTTTCAACATATGTTTCAATATCAGATAAATCCCAAGATCATAAAACAAAAACATGAGGATGTGCACGATCACGCCTTTGCCTTCTCGCAATCCTTTGAGGTACCTGAAACATAATCCAAAACTGTAAACCCAAAGCTTAGTTAGTTCCCCCAAAATACTGATACATAACAAATAGCACAAATATAATAACAACATGTAATGGGTCCACATCTTAACAGACTGTATTACGCCTGAGCCCACAACATAAGTCTGGCTTGCTCTTGGTCCTCATCATAACAGACTGTATCAAACAAACAACACCCAGTTAACAATTGAGTTTCAAACCAAATCCATTAATCCATAAACGGTCCAACTAATCAGACCCACTAATATCCCAAGCCCATTAGGCCCACTAAGGCCAAACAAGGCTAGCCCAATAAATAAATATAATTTTAATGAAAGTACTCAGCCCAAGCAATTAAGCCTAAAACTTAACCAAAACCCAAAATCAAACCCCCAAAGTCCAATGATCCAAAAATACAAATCTCATATGATCAAACATACGCACGTCGTACGTCATCGATCCAAAAATGGGTATCATAGCCGAAACGTGCGGCGTTCCACAGTGGTATGCACGACGTTCCTGATGGCCACCCAAAAGTCGTTGTAATGACTTAATACTTTAAATCAAACGTCTAACACCTCAAAACAGCTCAATATAAGCGACTTAATCCATAAAGTCGAAGACTTTAAGCCTTTGCATGGCTTAATGAAGCCCAATCACCAAAGATGAACTTCAAAGGTCAAAGGCACTCTGAAAATGTTTTAAAACTTAATACCTTAAGACCTCAATCCAAACTTCTAGATCTGATTTCAAGGGACTACTTAAGTCATAAAGTTTCCAACTTTATGACTTAGTATAACTCAATGGGACCCAAATCAAAACCCTAAGTCCCAAACTTCATCAAATGACTACCAAATCATGCATGGAAGGTTTATACCCATCAAGATCCAAACTTTATGACTCTATAACCTCAATAAGGACCAAATATGAAGCTCAAAGGTTTTGGAGTAACTTCTACTCACAAGAACCACCTCAAAGAGACCAAAACCATAACAAAATACCACTTAGCTAGATCTACATGAAAGAGTCATCAAGGTTGAGACTTTATACGTCTAGAAGATAGATCTAGGTGTAGAAAGCTTAGATCTAAAAGCTCCAAGTCAAGCAATGACTTTTCAAGAAGTTCCTTCTTCATCCTCAAGCACCAAAAACACACAAAATTACCATGAAACTCAAGAAATACTCAAATGGAGTATAGGGTTTCATTCTTAGGGTTAGAGAGGATGGAGGCTGAAGGAAATGAAGGTTGGAGGTGAGTTAAGGTGTTTAAATAGGGTCAAAGACCCTAAATTAGGGTTTTAATCTGGCTTGACGAACACATCGCGTTCCCTTGAGGAACGCAGGGAGTTCTCAAATGCACCCACGTCCAATTTCCCGTGTACACCATGTGTACCTCCCTTGTACGCAATGCGTACCCGGTTTGGTCCAAACCCTTCTAACTTCAAATGATCATAACTTTTACATCCATTATCTATTTTCGATGTTCTTTATATCCACAGAAAGGTAAGGAGAAACCCTACACTTCTATAAACTTTATTTTGTCTACAAATCAACCGAAATTAAATCCAAAATTCATAAAAGGCCCGAACCAATGCCTTTACCAATACCCTTGGGATCCAAAACACAAACCGAATACCCGGATCATTCAAAATACATCATCCACCTCCAAATGAGCCAAAACTCAATTCTTCAAGGTATCTAAGTTTGAAAATTCCAAACAAGGCGTTACAATAGTATTGCAGAATGTGCATGTACACATGGAATTCTTGAGATATCGTAAAGCCTACAAATGGACACTTTCCTTTGCAAGTCAATCACGTACCCTTCAAATCCATTCCTAGCTTCAAAAATAGATGGTCCACTTGGATTCACATTCCAATTCTTACAATGACATTAGTAAATGAAACCAGAACAATAAAATTAGAAGAATGATGATAAGGAACAATCATAAATATGCTAAGACAAACCTCAAATACGTTCCAAACTTGTTCATTTTCTCGATTGCAGCTAGAAAAACCATTGATTCCCACTTTTCTGCCTTTTATAACATTTGGTAGAACCTATCCATCATGTACAACCTAATTTCTTCTAACAACGCTAGAATGAGTTTCTTTCTAGCATCCAATATGATGACACTGAAGCACTATGCAATTCCATTTTCAACTGCTTCACATGCTACCTTAGTCCTAAAATATGCCCTGCACCATGTGTGAGGATCTCTTGCAAGCAAATGTTCATAAACACTGGGATTGACCTCTTTGATATTATCCATTTTCCTCAAAAATTCACTCTTTACAGTTGAAAAGGAAGCTGCCCATAACATATTCTTGAACTCGACTCCACTATAGGTTTTCCAAAAGTTGGCATGTATGTGTCTTGCATACTGTCTATGCTCCACATTTGGTAGTACTTCCTTTGTTGCTTCAAGCAATCCCTGTAATGTAATAAAAATAAATACATAAACATATAATATGATGATAAGGAACAATCATAAATATGCTAGGAAATTACAAACCTTATGTTGATAAAAAATTACAGTAAACCCTCTTCCATCTTTCAGGTTAAGATCCTCTGTGAGTAGTTCTAGAAACCATTTCCAATTAGCTTTATTTTCAGTGTTAACAACTACCCAAGCAATTAGATATACTTGGTTGTTTGCATCCCTCCCTATTGCTATAAGCAGTTCTCCTTTACATGTCCCTTTTAAGAAAGATCCATCTAGACCAATTACCCTACTATACCCTATTTTCCAACCTTCCTTGATTGCTTTAAAACACACATACATCCTGTAAAAGTATGTTGTTTGATCTGGATTGACAGTGACACCCACTTGGACAGTGTAACCAGGATTTGACCTTATTAACTCATAAGAATAATCCCACACCCTAGCATAATGGTATGTGGGTTTAGCATCTATACTGCTCATTGCCCTACACCTTGTTCTGTAAGCCTTAAACTAAGACACCCTACAATGAAATTTGGTTCTAATTATTGATTTCATCTCCTTACACTTCAATTTAGGTTTCATTATCATCTCCTTCAAAAAGTGTCTTGCTAGCCATCTAGGACTTAGTAAATTTGAAATATTGAAATTTCTAACACATTTGTGCTCATCAACTAAGGTTTTAACCTGAAAAGACCTTTTTTTAGTCATCCAAGAAGCATAAACTCTGAATGAACAGGGTTGAGACTTTATTTTAGAAGCACATTTGGCAACTAATCTCATAGTGTCACACTTTGCAAATGTAATTTTATACCCTGCCTTAATAGCATAATTAGTGAGACATTATTGCAACTGCTGTTGTGATTCATACCTTTCACCAAGAAGGGGCTTCATCTTATTCCACTTAACCGATGGATCATGGATGGGGAAGCCTACACCACCCACATCTCCAAAATGAAGATCGTTAGCCCTTGCTGTGTCATCGATTTCTTCTTCTAACCCAAACCATTCTTCATCTTCATCAGAAGTGTCATTGTCTTCATCGACTTCATTATCTTCATAATCAGAACTGAAGTTAAAGAAAGCATCCTTGAATCTCTTTTACCCTGTGTCTTGAAATCATCTTCTTCCATTTCAACATCTATGTGTTCAGTATCAAGCACCTCCTCATCATCGTCGTATTCTTCCGAGTCGTATTCTTCAGATGATTCATGGTGAACTTCCTCTGATTCGACATCCATTAATAAAAATGGTCGGGGTTTAACTTCTTTTCTCTCAGTAAAACCCTACTTCATTTGTGTTTCTCTCTGTAAAATCCTAACTTTTTCTCTCAATCGATACACCCAGACGACGAACGAAGTGGAAATGGAAGGGTAAAACCCTAATTTACATGTAAGGTGCCACATATGCATAGTACCGATGGGGTACCGGCTAACCCAATAATTATCCCGTTTTGATTACATTTACTAGTAATTAGGACTTAATTAGAAAAAAACACTATAGGGACCAAATTGATTATACGGTCAATACATATGGATTTTATTGCAGTTTTCCCTAACAAAAAATACAACGTTCTGTCCTACCCAAAAAAGATGGAACGATGTGGGACTTAGATTAGCACTCGATCCCTATTATGCTCAAAAGACGTGAATGATCTTCCATATAACCACTAGGTCTTATTATTTTCATCTTCTTGTGTTTGCTGTTTTGTATTAATACGTTTTTAGTTTTACACATACAAGGTGGAAGGATTCGTCAAATACTATACAACCTTATGAAAAATGAAAAAGACGTGCACTTCACATGGTGTCCATGGGGATGACTTTTTCAAAATTCTGCCTCAGTATCGTCGGAGACACCCCGTTATCTAACCGATTATTCAACGTCATTGTTAGTTGGTGTGTACTAGTTATAATCAGCGATGACATCGAGTTGCCATTTGAAGATGTTATTGATTACACCAAATTCACCATAGTTGTTCGTGCATCTGATGCTACCAGTAAAGGGTACCTTGTGAAACTTCTTAAAAGAGTTCAAAGAGAAAAATGGATCTAAATGTGGGAAAGATTGAAGCGAATTACACCACATTTTGATTAACAGTATCCATCGCATCCTGGTGATGTTGTTGATATGATTTGGCAAGCAGTCCATCGAAAGGTGTCTTCTAGACATAGTAAAGTTACTAGACAAAATTGATATCAAATGCCACAGAAGTTCTTAAATGCATATAGAATGTGAGTTTTCCTGCTTTCAAAGATTTTTGCTTTATGGAGAATTCACATCGGCTCCTCAAAGCCCAGGCCATAGATTGTGTCAATATTTTCATCGTTATATACTTTTAATAATCCAAGATGTTACACTCATGTTGTCTCAATTAGTATCTATACACATTGTAATTGTTAACATTATAGTTTCTCAACTAAAACACTTAAACACATCATATACAACAATATAAAACCATCACGTTAATACTTCAACATAATCTTAGAATATAATACTAGCCAAAAGTCTCATAAACTGAAATATCTCAGATGCTATGGTTTGTTAAGTGTTCTAAGTACCATCGTAATTTTCTAAAAGTCATTAGATCACAAACCTGCTTAAATTAAAATTTCATGACTTAAGGGACCATTTGATAATATATGGAACTTGAATAATCTAACCTATTAAATAAGAATGATTTTATCACGTCTTTCTCTCATTTAACTGGTCGTATGTAATTTCATCATAATTTTGATATACATTTATTTTCCACTTGTCATTCATTTTATTTTTCATTTTCAATATATCATTAAAATAGTTTCCATAAATTAAACGTATCATAATGATTATTAATTTTAAATTTCAAAATTTTAATTTCAAATAAATTTACAGTTTAAACTTTATATTTAATAGTATTTTATTATAATTAACCCGTTTAGTACACGAGTCAAAGAACTAAACACATAATTTTAATTTATTTATTTTTCGGATGTTTGTTTTTCACATAATTTTCATTTATTTCAGATTTCAAATTCAAATACATTTCCCATATAATCGTTCCTATTTAACATTTTGTTTAATTAACTCGAATTACATACATCAAAATGATTAAGAACTAATTTATATCAAAATGATTAGGATTGTTTGAAGCTTCAAGGCAATTTCATAACTCCTAAGAATGCGCGGCACATGATTTTAGGGGAAAAATCAATTGAAACGTTGCAAAATCAATATTTTACCAAACTTTAGTCTCAAACCTTATACGTAACTTTTGGAAATTGATAATATTTAAAACGTAATTAAATCACCAGTTAACAAATGTTCTGAACTTTTATTTAAAACAAAGATAATATGGGCTCAGCCTACCTACAGAACAGCCCAACTCAACTTGGTGGGAGGCCTAGGCTAGATCTAGCAGACGGTCCGACCAACTCGTTTATTTGGATTTGAATTTGATTCATGTGAGTTAGAAAGAGTATATTCCTAGGGCGTGTTTGGTACGGAGTTTTTGAAAATATTTGGGAGCTTCTAGCTTCTAGCTTTTAATAAAACGCTCTAGTTTAAACAAAAAACTTCGTTTGGCAGTAGAAGCGTTTAACTTTTAGTTTTAACAAAACACTCCGATTCTAAAAGCTACTTCGCGTAGTGTTTAACAAAACGCTTCTGAGCTTTTAAAATCAATTTCCATAATTACCCTTAAAAATATATTTATATATTTATTTATTTTAATCAATTGTCTTTTTATGTAATTTTATATATTTCAAAAGCTTTCAACTGCTTTTGTCAAACATTTATATAACAAATAAAAACTACAACTTCCCGCTACCAGCTACCTGCTACACACTACCAGCTACCCACTACCAACTAACCGCTATCCGTTTCCAGCTAACAACTATTTTTGCCAAACACACCCCTAGTCTCCTAGTATTCTTTTTTGCTTGCTACCTCCCTCACTAACATCTTATTCTTAGCATAGCATTCCTAACATTTTTTTTACGTTTCTTTTTCAAATTGAAATAAATTATATGATTTTTTTATTAATTTTAAATAAATTATATATATTTTTTAATTATGACTTTTTCAATTTTACATTAATTATATGATATATATATTTTTTCAAATTTAAATAAATTATGTTTTTTTAGTTTATGATTTTCTTTTTCAAAATTTAAATTAATCATATGGTTTTTATTTAAAATAAATTATATATTTTAATACACAAACTTTTAATATTGAATAAATCATATATTCTTTTAAAGACAACCACTTAATATTAATAAAAAAATTACAATAATTTAAAACATAAAATACGATGAACAAAAAACTAGACTTACTACCTAAAAACTTACTTAAAGGGATAATGACTTGAAAGGGTAACAAAGTTTCGACTTTTATCACATTTAGTCACTAATTTTTTTTTTGTTATCTATTTGCCATTGAACTATTGAAACTGTTCACATTTTACCCTTATGACCGGCTGTTGCCGGTCATACGGGTAAAATGTGAACAGTTTCAATAGTTCAATGGCAAACAGATAACGAAAAAAAGTTTAGTGACTAAATATGAACAAAATCGAAAGTTCGTTTCCCTCTAAAAAGTTCAATGACTAAATGTGAACAAACCTCCTCTTGTATTATGTTTTAGCAAATTATTTATTTTTGTTAAATTGTAGCAACATTTGTTGATGAAGAAATCTATGAAATAATAAATAAAAAAAAAAAAACAAAACAAAACCCTGAAAATATATTAAAAAAAAAACAAAAAACCAAAACCGAAATAAAAACCAATGGTTTGACATTTTCCAAAATAAAAAAATCAAAATTTCCAATCTGATTTTGGTTTTACAAAAAAATAAATCATTCTTACTGATGTGAATTATGACCATTGGTTTGGCATGCGAAATTTGTGACATCCCATGAATGTGTAGTTACAACATCGTTTGAAATCGTAATTCATAGTAAGGGGTTAGAGTATCATCACATGAATACGTAGTTACAACATCGCCTGAACTCGTAATTCACCACCTACAGGTTATGGGTCTGCTGATGTTTCCACTAGGTTGTCTAGAATAGTCCGTGGTCGCCACCTATACTCTGGTAAATGACTACATCGCCACATTGCTAGTAAAGGTTATGGTATCTCCTTTCATCATACATCACATATTTATCATCATCTATTTACCTAATTATCACCACCTTTCTTTCATCACCTATCTCTCATCATTTTATTTCATCACACACCAACTATTTCATCTACCCATGTTTCATCCGCAACATATTTGTAGATATAAAATAAATATACCATTTAAATCTTTTAAAACATGTATAAAATCGTTCATCCAACATAGATAGCAAGTATTCAAATAATATGCGCACATAGCACGTAATTTATATAAAATACTTCATATCTATGTGTAAGATGAAAGTAACTATATATACCATAAATGCTTCCTAACTTTGAACCCCAAGGTTTACTCTACTAAAGCTTCATATTCTTGGCTCTCTGAACCTAAAAGGGTCCAGATCTATCACACCAAAAAGCTCAAGATAGCTCTTCCTCTCACTCTACACACTCAAGCTCGCTAGGGTTCTCACTTATGGGAAAGGTATTCGCAATTGAAGACCATAAGTGCCTTTAAATATGGCTCGAGCCCAAAGATTTAGGGATCTGCCAACAGCGCGGACTCGTCGAGTCGCCTCACCGACTCGTCAAGTCCATTCATTAATCCGAGTCATCATTCGCGACCTTACTCGACGAGTTGAGGCGTCAACTCATCGAGTCTCTCTTCTTAACTCAAAAGAAAAATACTTAAATGATGATACCTGGAAATCCGGATGTTACATTTTGTTTTTTCATTTCATAGATTTCTTCATCAACAAATGTTGCTACAATTAAACAAAAATAAATAATTTTGCTAAAACATAATACAATAGAAAGTTTGTTCACATTTAGTCATTGAACTTTTTAGAGGGAAATGAATTTTTGATTTTGTTCACATTTAGTCACTAAACTTTTTTTCATTATCTATTTGCCACTAAACTATTGAAACTGTTCACATTTTACCCTTATGACCGGTAACAGCTGGTCATAAGGGTAAAATGTGAACAGTTTTTCAATAGTTCAATGGCAAATAGATAACGAAAAAAAGTTTAGTGACTAAATGTGACAAAAATCGAAACTTTGTTACCTTTTCAAGTCATTATCTTTACTTAAAACCTAAAAACTTGACTTAAAGCCAACAATACGATTTACTACTAGACTTAAAGTATAAATTAAAACTACATTTAAGACATCAAAACACTACGACCTATCCCAATTATATTGTTTAGCAATATCATTTCTTGCATTGTTGAAAAACTGACGATCCTCCTCAAACAAGTTCTTTTTCGACTTTAAGAAAATCATTAGCGTACGGTTCATTTCTTTTTCCTTTCCCAATTCCAAAAAACCATCAAGTTTAGCGTTCAACCCTTTGATGTCGCTCCTTATCTCCTCAATTCCACTCAACGAACTTTGTGCTCATTTCAGCTTTCTTTTTGCTCTGTCTCGTCCCATAAGACGAGTTGTAGCTTCATATAGATCTTCGTTTTTGAGGTCAATCCCCCTCGATACGCACATCAGAAGATTAATTGTGGGTTGACTCGGAAGTTTAGCTTTGTTTGGACGTGCTCGCGTAATCATCATCACTTTTTAGATTAAGCCATTTTGATTTGTCCTTCACAACTCCACAAAATGCCTCATTGCCAAAAGGTTTTCTGACTTTCGCCTTATAAATCTTACGAACTTTTGATAGGAATCCACCTCATTTGCACCACTTTGGGGGTTGCGGGTCGCGTTTATGTAGATGTCATTGAACTCCATTGAGGCTTTGTTGACGGTCCTTCATTTTCGAGTAAAGTTGATTAGCATTGCGGTACTCAATTTTCATTTGGACACAAAAACTAATCTAAAATCTATTTTTAAAGGTTGTTGAATCTTGGTCGTCGCCCGTTGCAAGATCCTCCGACACATTAAGCCATGCTTGTGCTAATGCCATATCACTTACAAGTCAATAAGAAAGGTATAGTCACCCTTTCAGGAGGATTCATTGTGGTCTAAAAGCTCAATTTGTACAACAAGTAAATGAAGGCCCCTATAAGATCAATTTAGTGGTTCAAACTCACTAAGCATCTCCTGGATCGACCTTCTAAGGGTCTTCATTTACTTGTACAAATCGAGCTTCTAAACCACAATAACATCTCATAAAAGGTTGAGTATGCAATTTTCACCGACTTTTAAGTGAGTTTGAACCACTATATTGACTTTTTAGAAGCCATTTGTGAAGAAATACTCTAATGAGAATTAAACATTAAACAATATGATAAAAAGTGTCTTCCAAAAAGGTTAGTATGCCTTTTTCGCTAACTTTTAAGTGACTTTGAACCATTTGATCGACCTAAAAGGATATGTGAAAGTGGGTTCACTGCAAACCCTATATTTGAAACTCAATCCTACCACATAAGATCTTACATGGCTTCCATATCACAATATTGCCATGTCAATTTATTTTTATCTTGGTAGATTGATGGTAACCGGTCAATTGGTTTAGAAGTGAGTTTATAGGTATCTTCATTTATAGGGATCTTTATTTATTTGTTGTACAAATAAATCGAACTTGTAGGGGTATTCATTTATTTGTCGTACAAATTAACCTTGTAGGGGTATTCATTTACTTATTGTACAAATCGAGCTTCTAAACCATAATAACATATCCTGAAAGGGTGATTATGCCTTTTTCACTAACTTATAAATGAGTTTGAACCATTGGAATGACCTTGATTTATTTGTTGTATAAATTGAGCTTCTAAATCACAATAACATCTCCTGAATCGATCAATTGATTTACATTTCAACAAAATTGTAAATGTAATGACATATTTGAGAAAAAAACTCGATGTCAAAATCGAATTTTTGTGGTAATATAGTGACTTTCTTGTAATTTGACTTAGTGACTTTATTGCAATTCGGGAAAAGTGGTCACCAGTAGAACAAGGAGAATCCGTCATTTGGTTAATATTACAAAAAAATGTAAGTATAGTGACATAATTACAAAAAAAAAACTCGATGTCAAAATCGAAATATTTTGGTAATTTAGTGACTTTATTGCAATTTTTCATTTTTTAATTAAATGAAGTCAGGTGTTTTTTTAATTAAATGGAGTTAGGTTTGAATGGTCAAAAGTCATGCAAGCAATCTTGTTAAACACATTTCCTCCCATCACAACAAAGATTTTCCTTCTCTCTCCTCTCGCTACGTTTGTAGTGATATTACCTTGGCGAGTCACCAAGTGAGAGCTAGGGGGCGGTGTTCCTTGTAATAGCAAGAAGCTTGGCGAGCAAGGTAACGATTCCACTCCTCGTAGCCTAAATGGCTAAATCTATGCATTGACCTGAATTTCAACCATATATATCTCTAATCAAATTTGATCACTGGAAATTTTTATATATATTAAAGTTCAAGAAGTTTTTTAATATTGTAAATGATGCATAAATCAGTCAAAATCAAGAATATATTTAATTAAATATACATTTTCCCTTTCTTTTTAATTTTGTTTCTTAAGCAATGTAGGTTAAGAAATATATTAGTCTCATAACTTATAGTTGTTTGTTTTCACACTATTTGTGTTTCGTAACCGATTTGGGATAAAAACATGATGCAAAATGTAACACCCCGTTCCTGGTACGTATTTATTTTGATTAAATGTTCTTTTGGGAAGAGCTACTCGGCGAGTTGTAGCCTTAACTCGCCGAGTATATGTCGAGTGGATGCGGGCTTTAAGTGATCTACTCGGTGAGTCCACGCCTGGACTCGATGAGTAGGCCAATCAGGAGGAGACCCTAATCCTTAGGGTTTGCGCCCTATTTAAACATCCTTATAGCCCCATCTCAGCCTCCATCACCCTCAGAGCATTCCTTAACGAAACCCTAGCCTCCATAGGTAAGTTTGAGTGATTGTTGCCTTGTGAAGGGACTTTTGGTGCACTTTGGAGCCAGTGGGAGAAGGGAGAGGTTGAAGAGGTCAAGGAAGGGGACTTAGATCCAGAACATATTATTTTGTGGTCATCCATTCTGGTAATAAAGTTTCCATCTTGATTATTGATCTATTAGATTTTGTTTGTCCCTAAATTGTTGCCTTTAAGCCCTAAAATCCCAAATCCTTGTAGAGAAACCTTATGGTTGGGTTATACTTCAGATCTGGACTCTTATTACCTTCTAGAAGTGTTAATTTTCAGTCATATTTGTGATTAAGGTCCCTCTTGAGCTTAAAACCCCATTAAGAGCTTGGTTTGGACATTTGAAGCTCCTAAAGCTATGCATGCACGTAAAGTTTGCAACTTTACGTGATAAGCATGCCTTAAAAGCCTAGATCTGTGGTTTGGAGCCGCTGCATGGCTCAAATCAGGTTTGTATGGAAAAAGGACTGAATAAACTCAGCGAGTAGAACTTTGGACTCGGCGAGTCCTATGAAGATATCCGTGGACTAGGCAAGTTGAATGAGCAACTCGGCGAGTCCGATGAAGATTACCTTAGACTCGACGAAGTGTTCTTCAACTCAACGAGTCGGATGAACTTGGACTTAGTATGTATGCATCAAGGAAGAATGCGTCAAGTCTTCGCTAAGCTCGACGAGTAGAAACGGGTGTAGAACTAGAACAGATAGAAGGGACTCGGCGAGTTGGCGAGCCAACTCGGCGAGTCCAGTCAACCAGGAAGTTGACTTTGATCAGGATGTTGACTTTGACCGGGGGGTAAAATAGTCATCTTACCCTAAGATTAGTTATCAATATCTGACTTAGTGTTTATGGAAATTGTAGCCGGGGAGTTACGGTTCAGCAGTCAGGCGCATAACAAGCAGACTTTCAGTAGCTATTTCGAGGTGAGTTACCTTCTAGTAGCAGTGGGTCTAAGGCCACAATGCCAACCCACTAGTATGAATTGTATGATTAGATGATTGTCTCTGTGATATTCATCTAGGGTTGCCACTATCTATGTTATGTTTATGTGTTCGTACGATATGATGCTATGTGCTAGAAATAGTAGGGGAGATAGTCCCCAGGTTACCTGTCAAAAGGACCGAAGGGGAGACCAACACCCATATATGCTAGTCGGTATCCGGTCGAAAGGACCGAAGGGGAGACCAGCACCCAGATATGCTAGTCAATATCCGGTTGAAAGGACCGAAGGGGAGACCAGCACCCATATATGCTACTCAGTATCCGGTTGAAAGGACTGAAGGGTAGACCAGCACCCAGATATGCTAGTCAGTATCTGGTCGAAAGGACCAAAGGGTAGACCAACACCCATATATGCTAGTCAGTATCCGGTCGAGAGGACCGGAGGGGTAGGTCGGGCACCCAGATATGCCTGACATTATTTGTATGTTATATGGTTATTTGGTATGCGGTACGATGGGGGAACTCACTAAGCTTTGTGCTTACGGTTTTTAGTTGTTGTTTCAGGTACCTCTTCAGCCAAGGGGAAGGAGCTGGCGCGGTAGCGGCATATCACACACATGCTCTTGTTTTTCCACACTATGATACATTCTGGGATTTGTACTATGATATTATTGTGATTTACATTCTGGTTTACAAACACGAGACGTGTTTTATTAAATGCTATGGTCGAATGATATTTTGTTACTAACGTTTTGCAATTCACTTAATTAAAAATGAAATTTTTGGTCCATAATGTTTGGGATGTTACAAGTTGGTATTAGAGCCCTGGTTTGAGGGATTCGGACACACCTTCAGGGGTGTCTGAACTCAAATCAAGGGATTACAAGATTTTGAAAAATAAAATGTTTTCTAAAAGGTTAAGTAAAGAATTTTAAGAAGGAACAAAGTGTGTGATGTGCGCGACCGACCGAGCTCAAGTAAGTATTCCCTAATGTACCCATACAAGTTTATGTATGTTTATCAGTTTCAGTAGAACAACATGCTTGAATAGGACTAAAGATCTAGGAGTGAATGCTTATGTGCCTGCTTTATGTGCTTCAGTATATGAAAATTGCCTATTTAGGTTATGCCTGGTAACGTGAGCTTAGCATTGTTTGCTAGTATAGTTTCCCATTATGAGGATAGAATTGCTTGAATAGTCTCCTTCGTATGAATGTTGCTTGCTTTGTGCTTTGTGGGAATCTAAGTGATGGGAGTTAGCCATTAGGTGAATGCGTCACGTCACATGCGAACATGGTTGAATAATCTCAGAGTGCTATACTTGGCCCTATTGCGCAACTCTTGTCCGAGTCTAACCGTTGTAGGGATGAGCCTTTTACTTGAAGGATTATCTGAATCAATTCCTGAAGATTTTATAGTAATTTCCTGCACATTTGAAGCTACCCACATGTGATTTGATGTCCGAGATATGGATGCACTGTTTCCATGGATAAAGTCGATTGAAGTAGAAGCTTAATTGAAGAAAAATACCTTCGTAACTGCTATCCCAGGGGATTTTGTTTCAATTCTCTCTATATTTCATGTTTTTTTCTTGCATAACATGCAATGGGGACATTGCATGAATTAAGTGTGGGGTGGGGAGTTGGTTACATCTTAGTAAATTTAGAATCCTAATATCCTAATTTAGGTTTATTTTCTTAAAAAAAATTTGCATGCCAAAAATACTTAGGATTTAATTTAGAAAAATTTGGTAAAGAGTAATTAGGATTCCATGTTAGAATTGTGTGGATGATTGCATGAAAACCCAAATGTTTAGTTGAGCCTATATACATTCTAGTGCATTTGTGGCTTCCTTATTCCAGTGAAATCATGGGATAAAAACACGACCTCGTTTAGTTTGAAGGATGCAATATGTTTAGCATCGTGTACCATAAATGTATCCAGGAAAATTATTATCTTTAGCCAATAAATGTTGAAGTTGAGCGCCCCTGCTCAAGCATGTAGGGTTTTGAGTGAAGAAAAAAAGTGAGTACATGTAAAAAAAAGAGAATTAGAAGAAAAAGTTTGAAGAATTTTTGGAGCATCAAAGTTAAAGTATGAAGTTCAAAGATCAAAAATTATGAAGAGATTCAAAAGTTGAAGATACCTAAAAGTTAACGATCAAATGTCAAAGAAGTGAAGAATTCCAAAAGAGCTCCATAGTAGTATCATAAATTGTAATTGTCTAGATTATGTATGCATGGTTGCTCAATCAAAAATACCTTGAGGTTAAGAGGTTTTCTGGGGATGGAATCGGAGGGATGCATAAAATGAGCATTTTTTGGAAAAAGTGGGCGAATGTTTATGAGGATTGTGAGTATTTGGAATATGGGGGTTATTAGGAAAATTTTAGACACAAATGCATGCGTTTCGGTCTTGAGATAACGGTTGGGTTCGATTGGAGTTGTCTTATGTGATTATAATGTGTTAAAATTCATTTTTGCTTGGGGGCAAGCAAAAGTCAAGTGTGGGGTGTTTTGATATTTGCATATTTAGTCTTATACTAAGTATAAATTTTTATCATTTATTAGCTAATTTATTTTATATCATGGACAAAAGATACTTAAAAGTGTTTGAATTATGTTTTCAGTCCAAAAGCAAAGCTTGGGAGCCAAAGGAAGCAGGAGAAGCAGTTGGGAGCTCGGGAGTTGAGCAAAGGAGAAAAATGTTAAAAACATAAGGTACTCGGTGAGTTGGGTCGACTACTCGGCGAGTCGCATCGAAGGATCGAGAAGATAAGGACTCTAAGACTTACCGTGAATGGGAATCAAGCAATGGACTCAGCGAGTTGGACATGGACTCGGCGAGTCGGTTCGAATCTATATATACAGCTTTCAGATCGACATAAAAATTCTGAAACCCTTAGGGAGAAGCAAGCTACGAATCATAGTCAGAAAAGAGCCGGAGAATGCAGATACAACCCTAAAACCAATCTCGAAGAAGATTTGAGGTAAATCTACATCATTCTTACTTTAATCTATTGTTCTTCATTATGTATAGACTTTTAGATTACGTTTTTATGCTGTTAATCACCTCAATCATGAGCTAAAACCTTTAAACTTCTGTTTGGGGAGACAATGTTGATACTATGGATTGATTATTTATGGTAGGATTGATTTAATATTAGTGATTTTGTTGATTCTAGCTTGTTAATGAACCTTACTTGTGAATGATAACTACTTTTCTGTTAATAGGGAGATAATTAAGTCACATGAACATCTCTTAATTGCAACCTCATATAATTTATGTGACCACTTTATTATATGACTAGGATTAGCGACTGTGAAACTAGAATTAATAGAAAAATAGGTAAATTCATGTGTGAGCTTGTGTGATGACCATCAACAAGAGGTTAACTAAAGGACCAAATTAGTTAGCTATTACAAGTCTAAATTAACCCGAATAAAAACCTAGTGAATCAAATTAAATTAGACAACTGGCCACTGTTTGAGTTAGTTTGATCTCTAAGAATTAGTGCAGCGAACGTGAATCTAATTACTTGAATCGGTAGCTAATAGAAGAAGTAATCCATTGCACTATTACCATAATATCAACCATAGGATCAATTGAGTTGAACTAAACAGAAGTCCCCTTCGTCATTGAATTTAGTTGAATCTTTGCTTTTCTAGTTTTTAGTTTAAGTAATAGTTAGTAAGTTTGTAGTCTTGTAAAACTAGAGAAAAACCCCTTTTTATTATTCAAACTTAGATAAAATTAGTTTTTAGTTTTAGTTTGCCGTTCCCTGTGTTCGATACCCTACTTATTTAGCTTTATCACAATTGATAGGTCCACTGCCTTTGTGTGTTTATTTCATAATTAAAAGTAGGTTTAAAACTAGTTTGTTTTACACACATCATTACTTTTGAGCCTGGAAATAATAGACACGTATAGTGAGCCTTAGTGGTCCACTTACATGTTTATTGGGCCTGGGAATGAGTTTTATATGTGTTCTTCGTTCTTTTTCCGTGTAAATTTCGATTAAGGATCTAGTGAGACCTGTCGATTGACACCACTGAGTGTATGGTCGTAGCCTGTAGCTATAATCAGAGTCTCCTGGAGGGAGAGAGAGAGTTTGTGTATAGATCTATACGGGGATGACTCCCCCACACCTGAGCTGTTCGCTGCAGTTAGACTAGGCGAGTCTAGGGTGACAAAATCTTGATCAAAACTGGCGTTTGGAAAATGCCATGATAGGCGAATTGGTCACTATCATGTATGGTTATAACGACTCACTTAGAGGAATTAATGTTGTAAGATTTACGGGGAACCATCCTATGTTCTTTTTGGATAAAACAGGAAACCTTTTTTTTATAAAACGGAAATCTATACACACCGGTACTCAACCACATGGGTTGAGATTCCAGCATCATCTAACGCAGACAACATCGAGTTGTCTGGAAATCATTCTCTTTCTATTTTGTAAACATTAACACACATGAATTAATATAAGATCAGACACAAATATTTCAAACCATTTCTTATTAGAAAATATCAGATTTTTGAATGCATTATGAAAACGATTCTAAACAAGTACAAAAACCATTTTTACTTAAAACTGCTTATGAACTCACCAACTTTTTTTAGTTGACGCTTTTCAAAACAACTTGTATCCTTAGGAATCTAGTAGCAGGTAATATGCTAGACTAGGAGATCAAGTGGTGTGACTTCAAGAAATCTTACTTTTATTACTTTTGTGTAATTGATGAACAAGATTAATATGTAAACTATGTAAGTATGTATTTCCAATGTATGATGTTTGGTTTGTATGTTTCATTTATATTAAATTGTTATGATACTGTACACGAAGTCATCCGTCCCCGGACGTTTCCGTCATCCAGGTTCGGGGGTGTGACATCCAGAGAGATGACTGAAGCATCTACAGCTAGCCCTAGCAGTGAACAAAATCGCCCTTTTGAGATGGAAGCCTTGTGTGTAAGAATCTGAAAGTAGATTCTCTCCTTGGTTTTGACGTAAGTCGCTGTAGAATACACCTGGGACAACAACAACATTGGAACAGATTCCATTTGTGTAAGAGTGATTACCAAGGGAGAATATTTGAGACATTCCATGACTTGAAGCATGTACGAATCATACAGGAATGGAGTCATCTAAATTATCATGTTCTGATTGGGCTTGATCGTAAGCAATGATGACGATGCAGTTTGATCTTGAAGGGATGAATATTCTGTCATTGTTGAACTCGTGAAGAAGATGAACAATTTAATATCACTAGTGTATTTGAGAGAAGTTGAGAATGGTAAGAATGTACAGTGGTGCAAGAATCCCTTTATATATGACTGCTAGGAAAGAGAAGGAATCTGCCATCATGATGAGAAGATCTCTGGAAAAGCAGAATTTGACAGCTTGGTTTCCCCAGATAGACGTCATACGGCGAAGGTTTAGGAGTCGTTTTAACTTCATGCGCCTATTCTTGAACTTATCCAAAAACCCATTTCAACTTCTTATCCATTCAACTGCCCCGATCCGTTGCTCATTCATGGTATAGAATACCACTTTTGCTTCCATAAATCTGTTCAATGGTTAGAGCCAAAAGTAAAAATAACTCATAATTGTCACGTACTAGAATTTTGGGAAATCATGAAGATTTTTGTGCATTAAGGTTCCAAAGAATAAGAAATAAAGCAATAAGTGTATGAGATGTGAGTGATGTCAAATACGACATAGAACAGAGGATCCCAGGCACGAATCTCTTCCTTCAAAGTTAAGACAGACTTGAAGTGCTTGTGTGGTTTCCCGTGAGAATACGATCAAATGTTTGTTAAGAAACATTGAAAGGCTTCTTTTTAAACACATGCTACAGTGTGTGGTTAATCTTCAACCGAACGTCGATACTTAATATAAGACCGAACGTTGGATGAAGTACTTGTGAGACCGATGTGGTCTGTTGAACAAGTAGGTTGGATAGTTTGGAAGGAACAAGATTTATAATAGAAATCTAAAAAAAAACTAAACTGGATCTTTTGGGAAGAAATGCCTTAGTGTTAGACAATTTCATAAAGATCACGCAAGAAAATAAAAGAGACTTCATTAGGTAACAAGTGAGTTCTTGAATATAAATATTCACTGTCAATTCAACATTCGTTTTGAATTTTGGGTCTCACTTAGCATGTGGTGTATGCATCTAAGATCATTAACTCAGAGTTTGTGTAACCATAAACCTCAGTGGTAATCTCTGAGAGTCTTAAGAGTTACGTTGATGAACCGAAAGTAGATGGAGAAAATAGATGAGGTGGTTAAAGAACAGAAAGTACCGCTGCTTTAAAAGAGTGACATTGCAGAAAACTATTGACTCATTTGTGAAGAGTAGGGTAGCTCATGACTTGAGCGAATGTAGCGGCTTGATTAGGAAGAGACGATAGGTACTAATCGAATCATTAAGGCCTCACTCAAAGTTTTAGAGGATTTGGTCTACATGCAACAACATGCTTCTAGGGACACCTAGCTAGTTTATAGTGAAATTGATATACCTGCCCCCATCTTGAGTTCATATAGCAACCATGTACTTGATACATATTAAAGAAGAAGAGACAAACAAACCACACACAAGAAAAACAGAAAACGAAACGATAGAGAAGATAACAAGAGATAACTAAAATGTAAAATCTTTTTGGAAATTTAAATTTTCTGAAAAAATAAATAAAATAAAAAAAATATTTTTGGATTTTTGCAATTTCTGAAAAATAATAAAAACAAAAATAAGCGAAAATAATTTTAAACATGATAGAAATAAAGAAAAAAGAAAAAATAAAGCAAGAAAAGAGTTGAAAACAAAGTATACAAAAAGATACAACCGAACTTAAACCTTAAATAATTGAAGCTAAATAAACCGAGATATCAGTTCATTTTAGTCCCCCAAAACCGAGGAGCTGAAATAAGCAGAGCGCTCGGTTCATTTCGGTTCCCTTAAATTCCTGAGCCGAAATAGACCGAGCGATCGGTTCATTTCGGTTCCCAAAAATTAAGGAGCCTAAATAAGTAGAGCGTTCGGTTCATTTCGGTTCCCTAAAATTCCAGAACCGAAATAGACCGAGCGTTCACTCTATTTCGCTTGCCTAATTTTTCAGAGAGAGATTTGAGGATTCGGTACCGACTCTGCTTCCATCATTCCCAAACCTTGCAAAATTTTATTGAAGCTTGCTTCTGGTAATGCTTTAGTGAAAATGTCAGCATGTTGATCTGAGGACCTAACAAAATGGACTTCCACGTTTCCAGCTTCAACGTGGTCCTTGATGAAATGGTACCTAAGTGCAATATGCGTTGTCTTTGAGTGTTGCATCGGATTGTGACAAATTCTTATCACGCTTTCAGAGTCACCATAAAGAGGAATCTTCTTCATACTCAGCCCATAGTCTCTAAGTTGACTTTGTATCCAGACTACTTATGAGGTACACGAATGATCAGCTATGTACTCAGCTTTGGCTATTGAGAGGCACACACATGTTTGCTTCTTGGAATCCCAACTAACAAGTTTACCATCAAGGAACTGGCATCCTCCAATTGTGATCTTTCTATCTAGACCGCCTCCACCCAGATCAGCATCAAAAAAGGCTTATACAAAGAACCTGGATTTTGCTGGATACCAGAGACCGAGCAACGAGGTTCTCTTCAAATAGCGAAAAATATTCTTCACTGCCACCATGTGAGGTTCTCTAGGATTATCTTGAAACCTGGCACAATAACATACAGAAAACATAATGTCTGGTCTACTAGCAGCTAGATACATGAGAGATCCTATCATCTGACGATAGAGTGTCATGTCAACAACAGGCTTTTCCAGAGATGGTGTTAACTTAGTGCCAAACGCCATGGGAACCTTCACCTTCGAGTCTCTCGTCATACCAAATTTTGCTAATAGATTCTTCGTGTAGGCCTCCTGGTTAATAAAAATACCTTATGGTCCCTGTCTTATATTCAACCCCAAGAAAAAAGTTAATTGGACCCATTCTGCTCATTTCAAATTTAGTCTCCATCAGCTTCCTGAATTCAGCTGTTAAGCTAGGATTCGTGGAGCCGAAGATGATATCATCGACATAAATCTGAACTATCATTAGATATTCGCCTTCTTTCATGCGAAAGAAGGTTGGGTCAACCGAATCTTGCTTGAATTTAGACATTTTTAGAAAGCGAGTTAATGTTTCATACCAGGCCCTTAGTGCTTGCTTCAGTCCATACACAACTTTATCCAACACATAGCAATGATCAGGGTATTTCTCATTTACGAACCCAGGTGGTTGCTCAACATACACCGTTTCTTCTAGTTCTCCATTTAGGAAGGCACATTTCACATCCATTTGAAAAACTTCAAAATTTTTATGAGCAGCATATGCTAGAAAGATTCGAATCGATTCCAATCTTGCTACATGAGCGAAGGTCTTCTGATATTCTATTCCTTCTTCTTAGCAATAACCCATTACCACCAGCCAAGCCTTATTCCTCATGACATTTCCCTCTTTGTCCATCTTGTTCCTGAAGACCCATTTCAAACCGACCACAGAAGCATCTTTTTGTGTGGGAATTAGTCTTCAAACTCGATTACGTTCAAAATCATGAAGTTTATCTTACATTAATCGACATGATCAAGTGCAGTATTGACCTTCTTTGGTTCGATTTTAGAGACAAACGAATTAAACATGCAAAATTCAACATGAGAGAATAATGCAGTTTGCTTCGCTTTCAATTGAAAACGTGTGAGAACCCGCTCAGATGATTCACCAATTATCTGTGTTTTGGGATGATCCTTAGTCCATTTTGTCATAGGAGGGTAGTTCGGGTCATAAACAGGATCCAACTTTGCATTAATCTCTTCTTCAAATTCCGATTGATCATCTTCATCATTTGTATTTGAATTCTCCCCCTCAAATGGCAAAGCATATCCCATGTTAGGTTCAGGAGACTCTCCCTCAGTTGGAGTGGGATGCTCTCTTGCATTTGGAGCTGGGTTCTCTCCCTCGACTGGACCAACATGAGTTGGAGTTGGATGCTCCTCCTTTATTGGCAGTTCGGTTGTGTTGGTGACAGATAGACCCTCCCCCTCGAACATTGAGCTTTTTTTGAAGGATCTCCTGAGGGTTGACCTTCAACTAGTTTAGGAGGATCTTTTTCCACATCTTTTGCAGCTTCATCGATGATCTTCTTCAGATGGTCGATTTTGTTGTCTGCTGCTTTCGCCTATGAGATTATGACCTTTTCTGGTTTGTCGAACAGCCATATGTACTCTTCAAACAAGTTGGAAATTGGAACTGAGACTTGACCTGATTCTAGAAATATTTCCCCAGTGATGCTCTTGTTTGTTTGAACTTTCTTCATGTAGTTTTCATCAAATGTTACGTAGTAGGTTTCTTCAATTCGTTTGGAGTGTTTACTCAAAACCTTATAAGCTTTTGAAGTTAGTGAATAGCCAAGAAAGATTCCTTCATCAGCCTTGACATCAAATTTGTTTCGGTTCTCTTTGGAGTAAAAAATGAAGCATTCGGACCCAAACACGTGGAAAAACTTAACATTTGGCTTCGTATTGTTCATAATTTCATACGGAGTGATGGCGAATCGCTTGTTGAGTAGGGATCGATTCTGAGTATAGCATGCAGTAGCAACAACATCAGCCCAGAAGTATAATGGGAGTGAAGCGAAGCTCAACATGGTTCGGGCTGCCTCACATAGAGAACGGTTTCGTCTTTTAACAATCCCATTTTTTGTGGGGTATAGGGAGCTGAGAAGTTGTGAGATGTTCCCTTTTCTGCCAGAAAGTCTTCGAACTCTTTATTCTTGAATTCAATCCCATTATCGCTTCGAATGTTCCTCACCACCTTTCGTAGTAGTAGTTAGACTTGCTTGATGAAAGTTTTCAACTTTGGAGTCACCTCTGACTTCTGTTAAAGAAAGAATACCCCGGTGAAGTGTGAAAAATCATCTACTATAACAAGAATGAACTTACTACCACCGATGCTTTCAAGAGCCGAAGGTCCACATAAGTCAATATGCAGAAGTTCAAGAGCTTCAACGATCTTGGTATTGATATGTGTAGGATGGCTCTTTCGGATTTGTTTACCCATCTCGCATGCTGCACACAGGTGTTCCTTATCAAACTTTAGAACTGGAAGACCTCGAACATGATCACCAGGCACCAACTTATTAATATCTTTAAAGTTTAGGTGCGATAGGCATCGGTGCCATAGCCAACTTTCATCCGAATTCGCCTTGGACAGCAGGCAAATAGTTGGTTTTCCTATACATGGACTGAGGTTTAGGGGGTACATTTCTCCTTTTCGTTCAGACTTTAACAAGACTCTTTTGGATTGCTTTTCGATAATTTCTGATCCTTCACCGTCGAATGAGACTTTCATCCGGTACCCACAACCAATTGAGATACACTTATGAGGTTGTGCTACAATCCTTCCACGTATGCCACTTTTCGAATTATGAACTCTCCATTGGTTATCATCCCATATCCTTTGTTTGTTCCATAAGAGTTGTTGCTGTAACGCCCTTAGATCAGGGCTAGTCAATTTAGAGATGATAAGCATCAAAAATGACTTTTTGATGAAAGATTATTTAGAATGAGTAATCTTAAATAAGTTATAGTATATGTTACAAGGATTCTGTACATATAAAGAATGCCTAAATCCGAGTTATAATGAAGAAGTTATGACTTGTCAAAGTTTCGCGATAAAAACAGCACGACACAGCGCGACGTAAAAAGTGAATTTACGTTAGAGCGATATTTAGCCTTAGCAATATAATCGAAAGTCGTAGAATACGTTAAACCATGAGCGTGCATAAAAAGAACGTCCAAATCTAACTTCGTATGAGGAAGTTATGATTTTTCTAAGTTTCGACTTAACAGTATGCAACCTGAATACTCGATTTGAGATCGAGCGGTTTTTAGCCGAAACAATCTAAATAAGAATCAAATATCTCGTTAATAGTAGTGAAACGATAAAAAGATAGGCGAAAACGGACGTCGGATGAAGAAGTTATGAATTTATAACAGAGTTTTCCTGTCCCGGCCTACTAAAAATAATATATAAGTAATATATTTATAATATATTAAAAATAAAGTCAAAATTAGCCAACGGAGTCTAAATGAGAGTTGTAGATCATAATCCCACCTACGTGTCGATATAAAGAACGTCGAAAACGGAGTTCATATGCGAAAGTTATAAATTTCTAAAGTTCGGGGTGCGAAACCCCAAAACTGTCAGATACCACGACGTGGCAAGTAGTGCCACGACGTGGCAAGTCTTCTGACAACTCCTGGAGTCCCCCAGACGCAACTTGCGATGATGCATGCAGTGACGACCAAGCCCACGACGTGGCAAGGGCAAAATTTACCCTATAAATAGATTTGAAGGGCCAGCCGTTTAGGGTCGCTATTTTGTCTCCTCTCTCTCTCTCCCATTCTACCTCGATTTACGTGCAAAGAAGTACCCCTGAAGCCCCAGTATCATCCCGAGACCCGAAGCGAGTCCCGAAGCCCGAAGATCCCGAGAAGAAAAGAGTTTCCGAATCGAAGCTCTGCCTACGAGAAGCCTGGTTTTTGTGAAGATCTTCCAGATCTACCGAAGAATACTACTTTTACAAGCCGTAGTGTTGTCCGATCATCTTCTAATCAAGTGAGTGTATAGTCCCTTTCATAAACACGATTTTAATACAAGTATTGTTTGAATGTATTAAGTATATCTTTTGGGTGAGTGTATAGTTACTTTCTTCTCACACATAAATATAAAGTATTAGCTATAAAATACATGCTATGTATTATATATATTATTTGTGTATTTGAGATGGGCTTGGAATTGATGTTTTTATACGGGGTTAAATGATTTAAAATGTATATGTATTTTATATCTACAAATGTGTCGGGTATAACATGGGTAGATGAAATAGCGGCGACTATGAGACGTATTGCCTATTGAGTAAAGCCTTGGTGAAGATGCGACTTCGTGCCTATTGATTAAGCTTTAGTGACAATGCGACTTCGTGCCTATTTGATAAACCTTGGTGACGATGTGACTTCGTGCCTATTGAGTAAACCCTGGTGACTATGTGACTTAGTGCCTATTGATAAACCTTGGTGACAATGTGACTTCGTGCCTATTGTATAAACCTTGGTGACTATGGAGTTAGCACCTAATAACTATGGATTTAGTATCTGATAGATAAGCTTTGGCAGCAATGGACTTCGTGCCACTTCCTTAGGTAAATCCTTAGGAATGAATGAATGCAGGATAGTGGATTCTTAGGGTAAACCCTTGAGAAAATAAAGTAGATATGGGGATGGTTATTTGGGTTGATTGTTTGATAATTGAATATAATAAATGTATTATTGTGGGTTGAAAACCCTATATGCTCACCAGGCTCCCAAGCCTAACCCACTCAGTTTTCTTTACATTACAGGTAATGACACGAGGGTATAAGTTGGTGGACTTAACGAGAAATTTTGGATTATAGATCAGTAGTTATAAATAACTGTTGTAAGGTCTATTTTATATTGTTTATGCTTTTGGTCTGTATCAGAACATGACATCCCGAGGTTTTATTATTTAATGAAAATACATTCTCTTTGAGAAACGTTTTGATAAATTTTATCATATTTTGTTTTGGGAACAAATTCCACAACTCTTTTAATCAAAGGATTAGTCTGATTTTATAAAACAAAGTATAAACAAATCGGTCTTTTCTGGCTGTGAAATTGGGGATGTCACAGTTGGTATCAAAGCATTAGTTTAAGTGAACTAGGAATTTGTAAGATTTCTAGACTTAAACTAGAATGCTAAGCGATGATTGTGAGATGAGTGTCTACCATATTTTAGACACGGCCACTAGTATATTTTAGGAAAATTGCCTAAAATGATTTTATGTGCTAAATGTTATATGTTTGCCATATATGATATTATTTGTTCGGATCTATGGTCTGTTGCCGACCGGATTTGGAAACCTTATGTGTGTAGGATTCTAAGTGTACGTCTATGATATTAGAACTAGCATGTAAACGTTTCAGAGTGATAAGGATGATTTAAATATCTGTAGTGAATGAGGATCTAATTTCACCTTATTCGGTGTATAGATAAAAAATGGTGAGAACGAGGAGTGGAGTTGGAAATGCTGATGAAAACAAGAATCAAATACCAGTGATTGAGCAAATACCTGTTGTAGCAGCAACACCTAAACCAATCACAATGGCCGGAGTTCAAGTGATGATCCAGGCAATGTTGGATTATCAGATGGAAGAAACCAGACGTCTAATTAGGCAGAATCGTGAAGAATTATCAATTCAACTTTAAGATCCCGAAGTAAATGGAGGGCAGTCTGAAGGAGGAAACTATAGTGGGACCATTGGTCAAGCCAACCCACCAATAGTTCGCCAAAACAACCAGGATGGAGGAAATGACGGATGTGGATGCAAGTACAAGGATTTCATAGCATCCAAACCACTGTGTCTTTCTGGGAGCCCGACACCGGTGCAAGTCATGGACTGGATCTCCGAGATGGAGACAATGTTCGAAAGTTGCGAGTGTAGCAACAGATAGAAGACCGCTCTTGCAATTCCTCTGTTAAAATCTGGAGTACTGAGTTGGTGGAAGTTACTAGCTGGTTCGATGCCCAAGGGGGAAGCTAGCAAGATGTCTTGGGAAGAGTTTGTGGTGCAATTGGAAATACAATACTGCTCTGAGCAGGATCTTCTAGAAATCAACAATGAGTTCCAAAATCTGAAAAAGGGAAAATTGAGCATCACTGAATACGCTACAAGCTTTACGGAGAAGATGAAGCTTATTCCATACCTAATTCCAACGGAACTTTCCAAGTTCAACAAGTTTGCCAATGGATTACCAGCAGAATTTGGTCCGATAGTCAGAAAAGCAACCACTCTGAAAGCCGCCATCTGGGCAGCCAAAAATGTTGAAACCCAAATAAAAGAAAAGGGTCTGGAGAGAGCTGAAGTTGGAGAGAAAAGGAAACATGAAGGATCTTCAATGATCAACAAAGAAACAAAATTCTCGAAATCTGTAGGAAGAGATGAAGCTAAGTGGTGTGAGAAGTGTAAAAAGAAACACTTCGGGAAGTGTAACAAGGAGACGACCTGCTACAAATGTGGGAAGACAGGGCATTTCGCCAACAAATGTGCAGCTAACAAAAAGGTGTGCTATAGATGTAACGAAGAAGGGCATATTTCTAGAGACTGCCCAAAGAAAAACGCACCGCCACAGCCAAGGGCATTCCACATGCTCCTTGACGAAGAAGAAAATGATGGGAGGATTAAAAGATGAAGACTTCATATTAATATATAAAGTCTGTATTAGGAAGCATAGCCTGTTAGAGGCATAGTATAGGGTGAACTTGAACTTTTGTGTAATAGTTTCAAGAATTAATATAAACCCAGGTTATGTTATCTGATGTGTTGAATGATTATATGATTTATGTATGGCGAGTTGGTTAACTGCGAGACAATACTTGGGACGAGTATAAGTCTGTGTGAATGGTAGTAGAGATCTATACTACCGGAAGCACAGGACTCACGCTTGGATCATGGGAAGTTGCAAGGTTACCAAGAAGCTAGTAATTGATGCTGTTTTACTCAAGTGTGTCATTACCATTGTTTCGGTAATGACTAGTAAGATGGTTGTTATTTTGACCCTAGTAGTCATATCAAATTGAGTCCGACTACGATGAGTTTGTTACGTGAGAACCAAGTTTGATGTAACATCTGACGTAAGTCAGAATATTGGAATCATTTTATAGGTCCTATTTCGTTGATGATTCCAGGACGTAATCGTCCTAAGGGGGAGATAATTGTAACACCCGTAGATCAGGGCTAGTCAATTTAGAGACGATAAGCATCAAAAATAACTTTTTGATGAAAAATTATTAAGAATGAGTAATCCTAACTAAGTTATAGTATATGTTACAAGGATTCCGTATATATAAAGAACGCCGAAATCCAAGTTATAACGAAGAAGTTTCGCTACAGAATCGGCACGACACAACGCTACGTAAAAAGTTAATTTATGTTAGAGCGATATTTAGCCTTAGCGATCTAAACAAAAGTCGTAGAATACGTTAAACCATGAGTGTGCATAAAAAGAACGTCCAAATCTAACTTCGTATGAGGAAGTTATGATTTTTCTAAGTTTCGACTTAACAGTATGCAACCTGAATACTCGATTTGAGATTGAGCGGTTTTTAGCTGAAACAATCTAAACAAGAATCAAAGATCTCATTAATAGTAGTGAAACGATAAAAAGATAGGCGAAAACGGACGTTGGATGAAGAAGTTATGAATTTATAACGGAGTTTACCTGTCCCGGCCTACTAAAAATAATATATAAGTAATATATTTGCAATATATTAAAAATAAAGTCAAAATTAGCCAACGGAATTTAAACGAGAGTTGTAGATCATAATCTCATCTACGCGTCGATATAAAGAACGTTAAAAACGGAGTTCGTATGCTAAAGTTATGAATTTCTGAAGTTCGGGGCGCGAAACCCCAAAGCTGTCAGATACCACGGCGTGGCAAGCAGTGCCACGATGTAGCAGGTCTTCTGATACCTCCTGGAGTCCCCCAGACACAACTTGCGATGATGCATGCAGCGACGACCAAGCCCACGGTGTGTAAAAAGGTGCCACGACGTGGCAAGGGCAAAATTTTCCCTATAAACAGATTTGAAGGGCCAGTTGTTTAGGGTTGCTAGTTTCTCTCCTCTGTCTCCTGTTCTACCTCGATTTACATGAAAAGAAGTACCCCTGAAGCCCCGGTATCATCCCGTGACCCGAAGCGAATCCTGAAGCCCAAAGATCCCGAGAAGAAAAGAGTTTCTGAGTCGAAGCTCTGCCTGCGAGAAGCCCGGTTTTTGTGAAGATCTTCCAGGTCTACCGAAGAATACTCCTTTTACAAGCCGTAGTGCTGTCCGATCATCTTCTAATCAAGTGAGTGTATAGTCCCTTTCATAAACACGATTTTAATACAAGTATTGTTTGAATGTATGAAGTATATGTTTTGAGTGAGTGTATAGTTACTTTCTTCTAACACATAAATATAAAGTATTAGCAATAAAATACGAGCTATGTGTTATATATATTATTTGTGTATTTGAGATGGGCTTGGAATTGATGTTTTTATACAGGTTTTAAATGATTTAAAATGTATATGTATTTTATATCTACAAATGTGTCGGGTAGAACATGGGTAGATGAAATAGCGGCGACTATGAGACGTAGTGCCTATTGAGTAAAGCCTTGGTGAAGATGCGACTTCGTGCCTATTGATTAAGCTTTAGTGACAATGCGACTTCATGCCTATTTGATAAACCTTGGTGATGATGTGACTTCGTGCCTATTGAGTAAACCCTGGTGACTATGTGACTTAGTGCCTATTGATAAACCTTGGTGACGATGTGACTTCGTGCCTATTGTATAAACCTTGGTGACTATGGAGTTAGCACCTGATAACTATGGATTTAGTATCTGATAGATAAGCTTTGGCAGCAATGGACTTCGTGCCAATTCCTTAGGTAAATCCTTAGGAATGAATGAATGCAGGATAGTGGATTCTTAGGGTAACCCCTTGAGAAAATAAAGTAGATATGGGGATGGTTATTTGGGTTGATTGTTTGATAATTGAATATAATAAATGTATTATTGTGGGTTGATAACCCTATATGCTCACCAGGCTCCCAAGCCTGACCCACTCAGTTTTCTTTGCATTACAGGTAATGACACAAGGGTATAAGTTGGTGGACTTGACGAGAAATTTTGGATTATAGATCGGTAGTTATAAATAACTGTTGTAAGGTCTATTTTATATTGTTTATGCTTTTGGTCTGTATCAGAACATGACATCCCGAGGTTTTATTATTTAATGAAAATACATTCTCTCTGAGAAATTTTTTGATAAATTTTATCATATTTTGTTTTGGGAACAAATTCCGCAACTCTTTTAATCAAAGGATTAGTCTGATTTTATAAAAGAAAGCATAAACAAATCGGTCTTTTCTAGCCGTGAAATTGGGGATGTCACAGTTGCCATACTTCACACATCCACCATCCTTAAGGGACCGAAATTCCCTTAGTTCTTCTTTTCTCCCTGTCATGTGACGTGAGCAACCATTGTCTATGTACCATTCATCATCGAACTGCTCGTCACTTATAACCTGCAAATTTAAGTAGATTTACGAACCCAAAGTCTCTTGGGCCCTGGTGAGTTTTTCACAGAAAAAGGAACAACAACAGAAATATCAACAAGATAATTTCTTTTTATTAGTATGGTTTCGTCTTTTCTTTTGATGGTGTACACTTTTATTTTATTTTTATCTTGTTTAAATTGCAGTGTACCAAAGGATGTTTTGTTAGTTGGAATATTCTTTTGATCCCTAGGGTTAGCTACCTTGTTCTTTTTATTGACATTTGCATCTCACTCAAGCTTTCCCTTCCCTTTAACATCCTTTGACGAGTAAGGATTTTGTTGGGAAGAACCAAAACTTGATCTTCGGTTCTCATTCTTGGTGTTGGGACAGAAGCATGATATTTGGTTCTAAACTTTGTTGTTGAAAACGAGACTGGATGTTCGGTTCTGTCCTTTGGAGTCGGAATAGAAACTGAATGTTCGGTTTTAAGCTCTGGAATAGTAAGAGCTGGGACTGAAATTTTTCTTTCTTTTTATCTCTGGTTTGTCATTTGCTTCTTTCTTCGAGGGAACATGGTTAGGGTTTTGAGATTGCCAAAACCTTTTTCTCTCATGTATCTCTGATTTCTTTGGCGTTTCTGTTCAGTCAGCTGCTTTTGAGATTTATGAATGTTGAAGCTTGATTTTGGCATCTCCTTTTGAGCTTCGGTTGTATTGGAAATACATTTGGTGTGTTCTTTGGCTCTTCTGGTATCTCTTTTGTCCCACTTGAGCTTGGTTTGTCAAAGCTTAAGGGTTTGTTGATTGGTTTGGCAACATATCTACGCTTTACCCTCCATGAGGTTCGCTCTGATAAGTCGACGGTCTCATCTGCATTATCAATAGGGGAGGACCAGAAATAATCATCACATCCTTCAGTATTGTCTTTGTCCACCAGGATTTTTAGTTCTGCTATTTGTTTTCCATTGACCCCTGTAACAACATAAACCTGATTTGGCACGGTTTGAACTTTCTGGTAAACCATTGCCTTCTCTTTGAGTTTATTTGACTTGTCCTTTGACAGACATGCATATTCAACCGAATTCTCAGATATAAGGGGTTTCTCGGTTTTGCTTTTCAAAAACTCAGAGCAGTTAACTACATCTTCCACTGAAATTTCACTCATCTCACTCTCCTCATCAAATTCAGACGTACTTTCTACATTAATTTTATGTTCGGTCATTAATTTGGCGTTTGACGAGTCAAATTATTGTAAGGTATCCATCTTAATTTTCAACCTATCATTTTCATCTAAGAGCTTTTTGAGCATGCATTTGTGTTCCTTAGAGTCAATGAAAGTTTCAATTTTTTCCAGACCGATTTTATAAGTGATGGAGGTCTCTTCTGAGGACATTATGGATTCACATTCAGTAATGACCTCATCCTCCTTAAACTCAAGGAAGGGTAAGATCATCTTATGAATCTTTTTCCCTATTTCACAATCTAAATTCAATTGAGTAATATTAGTATATAAATGTTTAGCAACCAAGCAATAAATGTTTCTTTGTTTAAAAAACTTTAAATTGTCTCGCTGTAAATAAATAATCTCATCCCTAGCCCTACTTAACTCCGTCTCCTTCAGCTCAATCCATATGCGTCTCTCCTCGCTCTTCGATGACTCCCTGCTGAGTTGGTCAGTTAGGTTAGAGTTCGATAAGTGAGTTTGCATGAGACTACTACTGAGATAAGTAAATTTAAATTTAAGTTCGTTTAATTCTTCTTCATAATTTGTGACGGGAACTTTAAGAGATTCAAGGATGGATTGTACCCTTTTGATCAACCGATTGCAGTCGTTGATCCTTTCACTCATGGGCTTTGCTGCAAAACACTTGTCCTCCTTCAAGTTTGGCTCCTTATGATCATCTTCTATTGGTACTCCTGCAGTCACCATCAAGCACTTCCCAGCCGAACTGTTCACTGCCTCTCTCACCACATATGCTCTGCCATGCGTGGGCTTCCTCACTTCTTCATCCTCAGAGTCGGTTGACCAAACGTCAGCACCTCCAAACTCATCATCAACCACATTCTCCTGCATAACCAAGTCATTCATTGAACTGTTAACTGCCTTCTTTTTCTTCAACTCTTCCAACTTTCTTGTATGATAAGCCTCATCATTTTCACTATCTCTTTTCTCAGCCATCTTTCGTAACATGCAATCTTTGGCAAAGTGGTTCTTGCCATGAAAATAATTGCAATCGTATCCAAAATCTCCTACTAGCTTGCTTTCTTTCTTATCATCATCTTTTTTAGAAGCGTTCTTCGATTCTTCTTTCACCTTCTTGGAGCTGTAACTTCCTTGCCAGTTTCAGTTCTTATTGGCAGGGAATTTCCTTCTTGCAAACTTCTTAGGGTTGGAGACCATCATTGCATATTCTTCACCTATAAGGCCACACTCAGACATATATGATTCATCTTCTTCTTCCGCCACATTATTCCCTTTTGAGACAAGGGCTAAAGAGCCCATACCAGACACAACCTTCGCTTCTTTTTTTACTGTGCTTTCATGGGATTTTAAGATTCCCATCAGTTTTGCCAACGAGTAAGATTTGAATTGTTCATGAGCCTTTACAGTTGAGAACTCTACCATCCACTCAGGTCTCAGGCCATTCATAAACGTGACTTTCTGTTCTATCTCCTTCCTTTCAATACCATGCTTCATCATCCTGCTGAGTAGATGATTGTAGCGATAAAAATTCTGAAGAAGTGTCTCCTCAGTTTTTTGAGCAAAAGCACTGAACTCAGAGAGTAACAAGGTTTGTATTGAGTGCTCTAGATCTTCGTCAGTTGAATACAATTCTTTCAGTTTGTCCCATATTTCTTTCGCAGTCATGCATGAACTAACCAGACATAAGGTATTGGCTTGTAGGTAAAATCTGATCATCTTCAAGGCTTAAAGATTGCATAACTGCTTTTCTTTTTCATCTTGTGGAATCTGCTCTACATCCACCAAAAGCTGATTGTACTCCTTTTGAGTCTTCACTGTCCTGTTTGTTCCAGAATGAATGAACATACTGATCTTGATAGCCTCCCAGATGAGATAACCATTATCTTCATATCGAGCAACGTAATCTTCAAAGTGATGTGCCCACACTTCATAGTCTTGAGTGTAAAGAATGGGAATTGTTATGGATGATCCAATGTTATTCGAGATGTTGATGGGATTGCTTTGAGAGTCTTCGTGTGACATGATGAGCTTGTTCTTTGGATCTGCTAGAATCAGACTTGTAAACTTGAGATTAGGGTTTTATCAAACACTAGAGTTACCATCGATAGGAAGAAGACGTCCTATATGTATTTGACAAAGGCGGAAACCCTAATGAATTCTTCACACAGAAGGAATGCGTATGAGTAACATAGTCTCCTGCTCTGATACCAATTGTTGGAATAAAAACTTCTTATAGATCGTTAGATTCAAGCAGAAAAATAAAGATAAAGAATTGATGAACACAAGAATGGTTTAACTGATGTCGAATGATTAACTTGAACACCTCAGAAGAGCTCGATTAAGAACTTCGACTGTAGAGGTGTTTAGGGTTACAATGCAACAAAGATAATAAAATAACTATTGTATCTTGTAAGGCATACATGAATGCACTATATATATAACGTAACCTTAATCTATGATCACGGTTGGACAGGCCCAAACCGGATATACAAAAAGAATGGCCCATGACGCAACACATAATACCCAACAATCTTATTAACATATCATAATAAAACCAATACTTAATATGTTTTGATTTTTTTTTCTAGTTATCAATTTTAATTTTAGCTTTATATAATATACTAAACTTAATAAGATCTTAGTTGGACCTGGAAAATATTTTTAGAAGTTCGCAAAAGTCTTAGACCCCATATTATTTCGTGTATTGGCAATGGATGTAGTACTTCTATTTGGCACGATTCATGGCATTCCATTGGTATTATCAGTATGATTATTCCTCGAAGGGAATGGATGAGAGAAGAGTTTAATGATCAATCTATTGTTACAAATATTAGAGTAAATGGGCAGCTTGTTTGGCCTAATGATTGGTTGCTAGCTTTTCTTGGACTGTCGGATGAACCTATGTTCTGTAGCAAAGTTAATGAGAATGATAGTATTTTTTGGAGGGGCTATTATGGAATTTGTCATTCTGAATATAAATGAATTTGGGAATAAGGTTCCCTAACTCTATAGTTGTTTGGTTTAACAATAATATACCAGGGAATTCTTTTATCTAATGGATATTAATATTGGGGAAACTTAAAACTCAAAATCGGGTTAAGAACTGGGAAGTGAATGGACCTTTGTTATGATTTTTTTGTTTAAGGGTGAATGATTCTCATGATCATTTGGTTTTTCAAGTGTGATTACACTCATCAAATTTGGAGTTTCTTTTGCAAGAAGGTTGGAATTAATAATAGACATGGCAACTGGAATGATTTAATTTCTAAGTTATGTTCTGTTGTTAGAGGGAAATCTCCCTTGACAGTGATTCAGAAACCAACCTTAGCCAATGCAGTTGCCCATGTTTGGCATGAAAGGAATTCTAGGTTGTTTAGAAAGGAAAGTAGACCTAGTAATTTAGTGATAAGATGGATTGAGGAAGAAATCAAGTTGAAGATTTTGGGGATGAAGTTTCAGATCAATTGTTCTTATGATGATGTGTGTAAAGTTTGGGGTATTTATGGGATGGATAAAAAGAGAGAGGAGGAAAATAATAATAAGGAAAAACAAAATGGGAGCACACAATTTTAATATGGGTGGATGAATCAAAATTTGTTGAAGTGGAGAATTTGGATGGTTAATTGGATGGGTTTTGTAGTTGGAAGTTTCATACTCTATGGAATTGATGGAAATTGCAATTTAATGGACGGCTTGCCTTTAGTTAATTTTGCTTGTACCACAAGGGATCTTTGTTTGGGTATGATCTATATTGAGATTACTCCAACTTTCATCCGTGGACATGTGATTGATGTCATGTCTAGACTGCAATTTAAAGGAATTGACAACTCTTATACCAACTGTTTTTTTTATCTAGTTTTGATCATTATTTTATGCAAATTTTTATTTATAATGTTGACTGGCTTAGCTAGAATATGGAGATTGCAAGAGATCTGTGTGGACTGCTGCAACTATTGGTGTTTGGTTGTTGCTTTGATTGATATTGCTTTAATTCATACTTAGTTTATAAGGAGAAGCTGCAGTGGGGGAATGTGGACTTGCAGAAGGAAAATGTAATTTTTGTGTTAACTTTTGGAGTTTTATTGAATATGTATTGAAGTCATGTCTTGCCATCTTAACTCTTAGGGCACTGGGTTTTTTAAGGACCTTACCCCTTGCTATTGCTTTGATGGAAGTAAATGGAGTTGGTATAGCAAGGGGATGGAGTTACATTTTTTCCCAACCATAATAAGTCCTTGGAGTGTTGATTGATATTGGATGATTTTTGGATTATTTACCATCTGGTTTTTAAGGGATTATTGGAGTATAAGTTGGGTGATTTTCTTTTTTAGAAAATGGTTGAGCAATTGGTTATGAATAGGTTGGAAACTTTCGTTTAGTCTTGGTTTTTTATTGTATTGAAACTTTATTCTTTTATTTTTTTCCGAATAAAGTTTATTGAGATTGTGTCTCTTTCAATAAAAAAAAATATACTAATGTAAATTAAGTTATGAAAATTATCCTTGACAAAATTTTACACTTTTAGTCCAAAGATTATTTTTAACGATTTCTTATGTAAGTTTGAACTTTGTTACATAAATGGTCCGTCCCTAAATATTAAGTAACTCTTTACAGATATTATTATATTTTATCTTAGTAGTTTTAATCTCTAATAGCACTCATGTTTATTACACTTAAACTAAACGACCATAACATTAAAATCATCAATATAACTACATTAAAATATTTCATATATACTTATCGTGAGGCTATGATTTCTAAGTAAACATGATAAAGTTTTGGTACTTCAACCAATAGTAGTGGGCCTTAGTCGAATTGGATATATGGCATCTAATATGAGTCAAGTGTAAGGCTATGAGACACAGGATTATCCCTCACTTTGTCCTTAAAATCATATTGTTCACATGGTTCCTACAACATTACAACATGCCATAACTAATGAAACTTGTGATATTCATTCATGAAAAATGGAAACTTCTGATTTTTATTCATGCAAAATGCATTTGACCTATCGGTATCATGTATTATTAGATTGTTACTTCTTATCTGTCATGTTGGAAACAAAATGTATAAATATAGAAATAAGATAATAAGAATATAAGTTAGCCAATCTTTTTTACGGGTTTGATGTTTGATGCCCTTTTTTAAGGTTGTCTTTTTCTCTTTATTTTCACAATGTCCTAAGACCTAAAACTCTAGTAATTATTATATACATTGAGATTTGGATTATAGTGATTCACGCGGACGTTTGTCGAAACTTTTCATTCAAATAATTTTTTTTAACGGCGGATGTATTATAAAAGTAAAAATTAGCGAGGCGCTAGATGAGTTACAAATTACATGAAAGGAAGAAAGGAGAACAAAGTCAATCAAACTAATTTAAAGAACTAAACTTCGTCATGTGTTTGATCCGGTTAAACTGAGAAAATTGAATACCGTCCGCCGTTTTCAGAGGAGTATAATAGGGGCCGTAAACCTTAACTTCTCTTCTTGTCTAACACCAAAGAAGCCATATAAGACAAGACATTTGAATCGTTACGAGGGAGAGCCGAAAATACACTGTTCCATTTGCAAAACATAAATGATTAACTTCTCTCAATATTTATCAAAAAGAATGGTGGTGATTTTAGTGTAAACAGACATTTTGTGTAGTTGCAACTACTATGTGAGTTAAGAGGCTTATAATTTATACTCTACATTATATGTTTGGTGAGAATGGAGTGCACACATATATAAGATTGAATGATAAGTCAGTATGACAAATGATGATGATCAAGGGACCCGCACCCCCTTGCAGGGTTCTAGGGGCAGCACCCCTAGCAGGGTCCAAGGGGCAGAGCCCCTGGCGCAGGGTTGAGCGGCAGCGCCCTTGTGGGGGTTTAGGCAGCGCCCCAAAAGATCTTCAGAAATATGAATTAGTATCATAGTGGAAAATCAAAATTCAAGTGGGTAATTATGGTAAAATTGACTAATCTCGTCAGTTTTGAAAAACAATTGATTATGTCATTAATTCTGTGATTTGTTGAACTAATTTAGAAGATACAAACCCTAATTGTCAAGTATAAATACAACTCATTTGTTGAGCCGTATGACACTCTTCTCAACTCTCTCTTTTCTAAACATTCTCAGAATTTTCTAGCAATTTAACTCACGTTTCTATGCCTAGATTCGTGAATGTTTCTTTGGATTATTCTAAATTGGTTTTATTATAACCCAAACATATATTAGAATATTAGTTCAGAAAACGAACTTACATGATCAATTGAGAATCTGGTTCTCCACTACAACCCTTCTAAACCGTAACACATATGGGGAATACAACAATGGACATATTTACCCCTCGAATGACAAGATTGCAAGCCACTCGAATTTTGTTTAAAAGCAGCCTGCAAATGAAATAATTCATTTTTAGGGGCACCCAATTAATCCAACAAAAGTTTAAGACATTAACAGTAGATTTACTTTGCTAAAGGTATTAACATAAAATATTTTATTATTCTGGTAAAAAAAAATATAAAAGTATATATATGAAACTATATCAATATTATGTTTATTTATAGAAAGTAATAATAACAAATTTTGGTATTGTTGATTCGTTTTCTAAAATTTAATTAAAATATAAATAAATTTTGTATGAGAAAAATTGAAAAGGCAATAAAAAAGTGTCCGAGTTTTAAAATTCACAATAACAGACACCAACTTTCAAGATTTTTATTCCCTTTATTCTTTTATTTTTAATTTTGATCACTTCAGCGATAATTACGAATTAAGATACTCTAATGAATATACTTGACTTAGTCTCGTTGTGATACTAAATATCATTGTATGGTGGTCGATTTTGACAAAGACTAATTATAAGATACATGACCAAACAAAATTCTTTGACAAGATGAAGTTTGGCACGTTCCATGCAATTATTTTGAAGTCTTTTTCTACAAAAGTATACTTTTTATATAATCATTAATATCTAATATTTATTTAACTAAATCCATAAAGTTTGATGTTATTGTGTTCAAACTATGTATTGTGTACATGGAAAAAATATTGTAGATCAAACATTTAAGTTATTTTAAAAAAACTCATTAATACATATTACGTATTGAATATATAATATAAGTATTAATGATATCTTCAACATTTAATATTCATTAATTACTTTATTAAAATAACTAAAATGATTTGTACGCAATCAATCCTACATACACATAAAAGATAATAGAAACATCTCAACCTAACTCTATTTCTATCTACACTTCAATTATATTTCATTTTCTTTCCTAGTAATTGAAACACCATATAAAGGAAAATAAAATTATACAAAAACCTCATGATAAAAATATACAACATATTTTACTAAATGTAGTTTAAACTTTAAAACGTAGAAGTTACTTTATTCTGATGGGCTGACCCATTATATTTCCATTCCGTTCCTCCGGAATATGTCGTTCCTGAGTATCCGTACGTATTTCGGATCTCGGATTCAAAATTCGAATTCCGGAATATATTATGAAAATACGGATCTCGATTTCATTCTGGATACCGCTCCGTGTAACATCCCAAAATACTGATAATTTTTTTTCAAGCCATCAAATTCATACATCATTTGTTCCAAAATCAAGCATAGCAAAAATGTATCTTAAATATCAGAGTATAACAAACCTATCAATGCATAAATCATAGGGCGAAACGTTGTGCAGTCAAGTCGGGTCCTTCCCTTTAAAACTGAAAGTATTTGAAAATGTTAAACCACAAAACTGTAAGCACAAAGCTTAGTGAGTTTCCCAAAATACCGCATATCATACATAACGTCAGGTCGTGCTCACATAACAGTCCCAACCCATCATATGTATGGGCCCCGGCCAACATTCAAACAGGCGTAACCCAACATACAAATGGTCTCCGCCCAACATACAAATACAAGAGTCACAAAGACAGCTAGCATCCTATACAATATAGTGATAAGATTCACCTCAATCCGAAGGCAGACAAATCTTGAACCCAAACCATCAATACTGGAACTTCTCACACTAATTATAAACACAATAAGGTAATAACCCGCACTCAAGGCCTTAGCTTATAATTACTCTTTTTGGGATAGAATATGATTTTACCCTTCCAAGACTATAACCCACTCCACTTGACCAATAATCCAATTTTGTCCAAAATCACACTTTTGGTGCTACGCCCATCGTACACCATACTTTATGCCCAACATATAGCCTCTAATGAAAATAAGAATAATTCAGGCTATGCTAATCGTAGCCCAGATTACACCCCACATACTTATGTTGTTTTGCCAACTGCACATTAAGCCCTTAATAATCCCGACTGTTAGATTAATGTCTAAGTCCACAACTATATTTGGTATGTACTTGACCCGGTTATAGCATGATCCTTTTGGGTTGCCTTTACCAAAGCAACTTGACTGGATGATTAGTGGAGAAAGAGGATATTATGGTTTATTAATATATGGATAATATATTAAAAGAGAAATCATATTGATTAATTAATATTGGTCAAGAGTTAATTAAGAATTTAATTTTATGATCAAAAGATATTAACTAAACTTAGGGGAATGGAATTGCAATTATAAGATAATTGGTTTTTAGGGTTGTGGATGAAATTAGGGTGGAAGCCCACCTGAAAATCATTCAAGGCCTTATTCCAGAAGGTTCCATTGGACTGCTTAAGGCCTAAGCTATCCAATCAGGGTTTTGACTGAAACCCTAGCAGCTCCACTATATAAGGACCTCTATGGCTTCAGAAATTGGCCACTAGAAACCCTAAGAAGTATTAGAGCCGATTTTGAGTCTCTCATCGCCTCTCTCCAAGATCATACAATTTGCTTTGGTGTTTGTGATCAATTATAGGCATCACATTTGAGGTGCTAGGTTCTCATAAGCTAAAAATCTTCAAGGTAACATTCTTATTGGTTATTTATGTTATTTTCAAGTTTTTTTGTATGCTAGATTAGGATTTGTAAAATTTGGATGATTTTCATGTACAATAGAGAAACCTAGATCTAAAGCTTTAGGGTTTGCATGTGCACTGTAGGATTGATGTATTGTTCAAAACCCAACAGTGGTATCAAAGCCTTGATTGATTTCTATTATATTTGATGCATTGTATGATTATTCATTGCCTAAAATACAAAGTTTGTGCTTTCTGCCTAGCAAACTCGTCGAGTCACCTGATGAACTCGATGAGTCAGATGAACTCGACGAGTCCAGATGGTGACTCGGCGAGTCGAAGAGTCAGACAGAAGAAACTTCGGGATTTTGGCCTATTTTGACTTTGGATAATTACCAAAAAAACATTTTTGATTGATAAAATTTGAATTTTATTAATATGATGTGATTATCCTTATCAAAATAGAAGATAATTGTCAATTAATTAGATAATTATTGCCTTATATAATAAACTTTAATTATTTGAATTATTTGAAAGAATTAACTTGCCATGGAATTGGATTATGTCAAAATTAGATAATCACCAATTAATTGTTTAGTTAATTTATTTAAATTTTGATCTAGAAAGTTTTGAAAAATTTAAAAACCTGCCCACAAGTTTTGGAATTTAAATTTTGATTAAAAAAGTTTAATTTTGAAATATTTAAATTCTAAACTCTAAATTTTTACAAGTTTAAAATTCAACCCTTATACTATTATAATATTATAAGAATAATGATTATATATATATATATATATATATATATATATATATATATATATATATATATATATATATATATATATAAAAGATTAATGCTAGCCTTACCGTTAGTAGGCCTCATTCACGAAGCCGATCTATAAGGGGGTATAAGGTTGCTGCATATAAAATGACAGTTTAATGGGTGTCCACTCTTACCCACCGCTTCCTTGATTGGTGGAGGGTCGTTAGCCGAACAGGTAGGATAGGGCAACTAAATCCTCATTAAAAGGATAATGGTTAATAAAGTATCTAAATGTTTTTTTATAAAATTCTCAATCTTAGTTACTTTGTACCCTTGCCAAGACGTTTGTGGAGCGTGTGTGATTAACTGGCACACTAATTTGGGTCTAGCAAAGGTGGCACAGGGTGACTCGATGTTTGTCATAGATCAATGGAGTGTGTGTGGCTAACTGACACATTCATTAGTTGACTTTAACATTAAGAGCACCAAGTACATTTGCATGGTTATTCACACCTTGTTTGTGATCCACGGTATCCCAGTCACAAACTTGAAGGGCATATCGAGATTTAAACATGTCATTGAAAAGTTCAATGAATATCAAAAGATCTAGGAGTTTCAATACATTTAAAAATTAACCTTTTTTTTTGTTTTTCATGGTGGAAATTAGTGAATCATATTTCACTTACCTTCAAATTATCTTCAACTTAGATTACGACATTCCTCTTCTAAATTGTGAATAATGTTGTTGGATCCTAGCCTTAATTTCTTATTTTGGTGTTTAATTGAGGATTCTTATGTAATCAAACTTTGTCTCTTTTCTTTTTCATATGTCTACCTTAAACAACAACAACGCTTCTGGCTCAAACTCTTCCGACTTATTCTCACTCATAAATTTGTGTGGGAGGGTGATTTTCGATGGGACCAATTTCAATGATTGGATCTGCAACATTCAAATGGTTACCCACTAAGAGGACAAGGATTATGTCCTCGACAAGGAGCTGAAAGGAGTGAATGTCAACACTAGTACTCCCGAGGAGATCATTGCCTTTGAGGCTCATGAGCGTGATGCTATGAAAGTCCATTGCATCATGCTCACGACTATGACTATCAAACTCAAAAATTACTACGAGGACTTCTACCCCTATGAGATGCATCAGGATTTACTGGACAGGTACCACCAAAGTGCCAAGCAGGAGAGGTACGAGGTCATCACTTCGATGATCACTACCAAGATGAAGGACGGAGAGTCCGTCATGGCCCACCTGCAGAAAATGTAGAGATATGTCAACTGCCTGCTGAAGTTAAATGTTAACTTCGATGAGGATTTGGCGATTAATATCATTCTTCACTCCCTACCTCCTTGTTACAACCAGTTCCGCATGACCTACCACATGAACAAGGAGGAGGTCATTTTAAGCAAGCTTCAAGGCCTGCTGAGAGCAACCTCAAGGACAAATCTGATGCATTAACTCCTAATGTTGTTGCCCCTGTCTCGGCTATTGGGTAGGGGAAGGGTAAGAAGAGGAAGGGTCCTTCTAAGAGCCATCATAAGGGAAAGTCCCATGATGACACCTCTTCTAGTGGAACCAAGGCTGGTCCTGCTGCACCCTCCTCTAACCCGAAGGATACAGAGTGCTACTACTTCCATGAGAAAGGGTAGTGGAAACGAAGCTGCCCAAAGTATCTGCAGGACATCAATGATGGAAAGATAAAATCATCCTTTGCAGGTACTTATACTATTCAATATCATAAATCATCACATGTTATTTATTGGTTTCTCGATACAGGATGTGATTTTCACATTTGTTCTGATTTGCAGGGCCTAAGAGGAAGTAGGCATGTGGAGCATGGGAAGATAAACTTATTCATAGGGAAGAGAAGAGTGTCGCATGTCACCAAGGTTGGAGTTTACTCTATAGTGCTTAGTAGTGGTTTAGGACTAGATTTAAATAATTGTTGCTATTCGCCAGAAATGGCAAGAAACATCATTTCTTTTCATGGTTTATATAAACAAGGTTTTAGATTTTAGTTTGATGTTGAAAAGGGTTCGATTAATGCTTTCTTTAATAGTGTTTTATATTTTGAAGTATTGCCTTGTAATGGAATATATTAATCTGTGATGGTTGTAAAAAAAACTTAGGAACTGATGTGTTGTATATCAATTCTTCCAATGATTTGGATAAATCATACTTGTGGCATTATCGTCTTGGACATGTCAATAAGAAACACATAGCCCAACTCCAAAAGGATGGAGTGTTGGAGTCATTTGACCTTAGGGACGATGATGTGTGCGAGTCTTGTTTACTTGGAAAGATGACCAAGTCACCCTTCACTGGTACTTGTGAAAGGGGTGGGGGTTTATTGGATCTCATACACACCGATGTGTGTGGGCCCTTTGGATCACAAGGGATGCAATCCGCTTCTATGTGACTTTCACCAATGATTATGGTAGATATGGGTATATCTACTTAATCAAGCACAAGTAAAAAACCATTGAAAAGTTTAAAGAGTTTAAGCAATATGTGGAGAATAAGCTGGGCAGGAAAATTAAGATGCTCCGATCCGATCGAGGTGGTGAGTAACTTAGTCTTGAATTCCACGACTACCTCAAGTAATGTGGAATCGTTTCGCAAATTGACGCCACCTAGGACACCGCAGTTGAATGGTGTGGCTGAGAGGCGTAATCGAACCTTGATGGACATGGTTTGTTCCATGATGAGTCGTGTTTCATTACATATCTCATTCTGGGGGTATGCCTTAAAGACTGTCGCCCATATCCTTAATCTAGTCCCTACGAAGAAGGTTGCCAAAACACCTCACGAGATGTGGACAGGGAAAGCTCCCTCGTTGACACATATCAAGGTTTATGGTTGTGAAGATTTCGTAAGATGAGAGAATCATGAAAAGCTCGAGCCTTGTAGTGAGCGGTGTATTTTCATCGGCTATCCAGATAATTCCGTTGGATATCTCTTATATAGACTGAGTGACAATGTTGTCTTCGTTGCGAGGAGAGGGGTTTTTGGAGAGCGAGAACTCATAAGCTAAAGGGATAGTGGGAGGCAAATCAATCTTGAAGAGCTTCAAGAATCGAATGATGAAGGAACCTCTAACATTGGTGTTCAACCTGAGGAGGAAACTTCTGTTGAACCTGTTAAGGAGTCCCTACCTCTTAGACGTTCTAGTAGAGTTAGTGTTCCGTCAGAGTTTTATGGTTTTCATATTACTACTGAAGGTGATACGTTTATTATTGATAGTACAAATCAGAGATCAAGAAACAAACTGCTAGACAATAAGTATGACTATGTTCCATGTAATTGTTCGCACGATATCTTGAGAACAGAGGAATATACGATCCCTTATCTAAAGGGTGAGTCAGAGTTCGAAACCGGATTTTGAGAGCTACGATTGCTAATCATATTTTGAAGTCATACTTGCATTTATAGTTATTAGACTTATCCAAGTGGGAGACTATTGGATTAGTGTCTAATTCCACAGCTATATTTGGTATGTACTTGACCCGATTATAACATGGTCCTTTTGGGTTGCCTTCACCAGAGCAACTTGACTAGATGATTAGTGGAGAAAGAGGATATTATGGTTTCTTAATATATGAATAATATATTAAAAGATAAATCATATTGATTAATTAATATTGGTCAAGAATTAATTAAGAAATTAATTTTGTGATCAAAAGATATTAATTAAACTTATAGGGAACTGGAATTGCAATTATAAGATAATTATTTTTTGGGTTATGGATCATATGGAAAAAGGGGTGGACGAAATTAGGGTGGAAGTCCACCTTGAAATCGTTCAATGGCCTTATTCCAGAAGGTTCCATTGGACTGCTTAAGGCCTACGCTATCCAATTAGGGTTTTGACTGAAACCCTAGAAGCTCCACTATATAAGGACCCCTAGGGCTTCAGAAATCAGCCAACAGAAACCCTAAGAAGTATTAGATCTGATTTTGAGCCTCTCATCACCTCTCTCCAAGATCATCCAATTTGCTTTGATGTTTGTGATCCATTAGAGACGTCACATCTGAGGTGCTAGGTTCTCATAAGCTAAAGATCTTCAAGCAACAATCAAGGTAACATTCTTATTGGTTATTTATGTTATTTTCAAGTTTTGTTTTATGTTAGATTAGGGTTTGTAAGCTTTGGATGATTTGCATGTACAATAGAGAAACCTAGATCCAAAGCTTTAAAGTTTGCATGTGCACCATAGGATTGATGTAGTGCTCAAAACCCAACACCGACTCCCAGGCATAATATTAAATTTATTTGCATTCATGTTGTCATAGAAACTCGATGAATTGGAGGCCCCAACTCGACGAGTAGAGGATTTATTGGCCGCGTGATTTTTAGAGTCTACTCGACGAGTTGGAGGACCCCAACTCGATGAGTAGGAGCTGAGTGTGAAAACCCTAATTTTCAGGGTTTGGGTCCTATTTAAAGGACCTTAAGCCTTCATTTCCACATTTCTCGTCACTTTATAATGTCCAGAGAGAAACCCTAGTGATTTAACCCATATTTTGAGTGTGTGAAGCCAAAAGTGTGCATTTCCTTGAAGAAGCTTGAAGAGTGAAGAACTTGGAACAGGAAGGAGCCTTTAGATCCAGCTTCCATATAGTTGTAACAACTATTTGGAGGTAAAAAGTCTTTACCTTGACTCACCATTTCTTAGATCTCTTAGTATGCGAGTTATGGACATATTGGTGCAAAAATGAGGACCATTCTCGGGTTAAGCATGTCCATAGGATGTGGTTATAGATTTGGACTCCTCTAGACCCTTTTACGCATAACGTCTCAAGCTTTATGGAGCTTGATCCCTCTTCTTCGCCTAGACCCCTTCTTTAGTATTGTTATGAGTGTTCTAGCTTGTGGATGGCCTTGCATGCACGTAAAGTTAGCAACTTTATGTGGTAACTCCATTCTAGGAGGTTAGATCTGGAGTTTGGATCACTAAAATCGACTGAATTGAGAAATGGCTAGGGAAATCGACGATTTGAGAGGGTTTTGCCCATCGTTGGACTCAGAGTGAACTTGACGAGTTGATAGGCCAACTCAACGAGTAGTTGGAGTTTTCCCCGAGATTCTGGACACTGTACAAGCTCGACGAGTTGGTGAGGGAACTCGGCGAGTTGACTCGAGATTTTCTGATTTTCAGAGAAGAGAGGGAACTCGACGAGTCGCATAGATGCACTTAATGAGTTTATTCAACATGGATTGTTGACTTGAGCGTTGACTTACGTTGACTTTTAGGGTTTGGTCCATTATGGACTTTGGAGACCATCGAGGGGTAAAATGGTCTTTTCACCCTTTTGAGATTTAGTGGAGGAGTTAGCTTAACATCTCGGAGTGGTTATTACAAATTGCTAATTAAAGATGATTATGATACATGTAGGCGGATTTTAGACCTACCGTTGTGTAAGAGATATTCTTGTTCTACTTACGAGGTGAGTCCTCTCACTATACTTACCTGAGTAGTAGTACTGTGTGACATGAGGGTCTTATTTGAGTTATCAACTGGAGGGTCCTATGTTCTTATACTGAGTTATGTGATATTATGCATCTTTTATTTTTGATATATGCTATATTATTTTATGCCTTACTGAGTTAGGACCGAAGGGTCCAAACCGAGTTGTGAGACCGGAGGGTCTTCACTAAGATACAGGACTGGAGGGTCCAACCCGTGTAGTGAGATCGGAGGGTCTTCACTGAGATACATGACCGGAGGGTCTACATCGAGCCGTGATACCGAGGGGTCCTCACCGAGATGCATAATAGGAGGGTCCATGCCGACCTATAGCCATGATAGGCTTATTATTTGTGTATGTGGTATTTTGGGGAACTCACTAAGCTTCGTGCTTACTGTGTTGTGTGATATGTGTTTCAGGTACTTCTCAGGATTGCGAGAAGGCATTGGCTTGGTTGTGCACACACCTGTTCGAGATTATGTTTGAGGATTCGAGGATATTATCAGTCATATTGTTGAATTGTGTTTTGAAAATTGATACATTTGTGATTTTTGTGAAATGTGATATTGAGTTTTATGTGGTTTAAAAATGAAATTTTTGTTTGAAATTTTAGAGTGTTACAATAGGTATGGAGTAGCTCATACTCATTAAGACCAAAGTTAAGGGATGAAAAGCGTAAAACCCATGAGCTAATTAGATTTATCAAAAGGAACATCAAGATGCAAGCTTTATACTTCTTGGAGAATGTTGATGAAGTTGAAAGTCTAGATCTACAAAGCTATGGACTCCCATGAGATTCTTCAATGGACTCTTTCTTCATAAAACACACAAAGAAACGCATTAATGCTTCAAAACTCTCACAAGGTGGATAGGGTTTCGAGATGATTGAAAATGGGATTGTAGGCTAAGCACGGGGAGACCCTCAAGGAGTTAGAGCCTTTAAATAGGGATCACAATCCTTCAATTAGGGTTTAGGTCAAGTGCTCCTACGCCCTGCATAGATATCTCTACGCCCATCCTAGATCATTACTCCATTTTGAGGAATCTTTTACCTACTTCCAATGTAGGAGGCCATCATACGCCCAACGTAGGTACCTAAAGTGTACAAAATGCTAAATTTAATATAAAGAATCATAACATAGGATATGAGTGTTACACATCGACTTTCTAATTCTGATCTCTAACAAGCAATTTCGCTTCCGATTTTAACTCTCCAATTCTGATTTCAATCTCCGCAATGCCACTTCGACTCTTCGATTCTAATTCTGATATCTGATATGTCACTCAAATATAGAAGATGATCACTCCAACTTAAGATTTATGTTTATATTCATATCCTACGGAATGAACTAACAATGTTCTAGAGTTGCAATAGAAGATCCTTGCGCTTTAGGACAAACCCGAACCTAGATTCGTTTTTTGTATAATTTGAGTATTCATTGAAAAGTTTTTGATGCATCCATTACACTGTCATGTAAACCCAAAATTGGCGGGAAAATTCTTACGATATTCAAAAGTAGACCGTTATGCGAGACCATGTTCCAAAATTCATGTTTTGGGAGGTGGTTAGACATTCCTAATGTAGATGGGGATCATTGCGACATCCCCAATTTCACAACCAGAAAAGACTGATTTGTTTATGCTTTGTTCTATATAATCAGAGTAATCCTTTCATTAAAAGAGTTGCGGAATTTGTTCCTAAAATAAAATATGATAAAATAAAACTTATCAAAGCATTTCTTAAAGAAATGTGTTTTCATTAAATAACAAAATCTCGGGATGTCATGTTCCGATACAGACCAAAAGCATAAACAATATAAAATAGACCTTACAACAGTTATTTATAACTACTGATCTATAATACAAAATCTCTCTTCAAGTGCACCAACTTATACCCTTGTGTCATTACCTGGAATGTAAAGAAAATTGAGTGGGCAGGCTTGGGAGCCTAGTGAGCATATAGGGGTTTCAACCCACAATAATATAATTATTATATTTAATCATCAAACAACCAACCCAATTACTTGTCCCCATTATCTTCGTTTAATCTTCCCTAAAGATATTATCCTAAGGGTCATCTCCTATATTATATTTACCTCTCATCTCCTTACATCTTATTTCCTTATATGTTTGTTCCTAAGAACTTTTCCTAAGGATCATCGCCTACATCGCATATACAATACTAATTTGGGGATCACCCCCTCAATATGTGTTTAGTAAGGGTTAGGGTATCATCGGATGATTACACATCCATAACATCGCCTGGACTCGTAAATCATAATAAGGGTTAGACTATCATCACATGAATACGTAGCCACAACATCGCCTGGACTCGTAATTCATTACATATCTATCATCACCTAATTATCATGACCATTATATCCTCACCTAGCTCTTATCACATTATTTCATCACACACCAACTATTTCATCTACCCAACATATTTGTAGATATAAATTACATATACAGTTTAACTCATTTAAAAACTATATAAAACTTCCATTCCACACTCATCTCAAATAAACAACAACATATAAATACACATAACACGTATTTCAAAGCAAATACTTCATATTTATGTGTTAGAAGAAAGTAATCACACACTCACTTGATCAGAAGATGATCGGACAATACTACGGCTTGTAGAAGTAGTATTCTTTGGTGAAACCAGGAGATCTTCCCAAAAACCGGGCTTCTCTCGGGCAGAGCTTCGGCTCGAGAATTTCACTTCTCCGGATCTTCGGGGCTTTGGGTCTCGGGAATGATATCGGGGCTTCGGGGTATTTCTTGCATGCAAAACGAGGTAAAAACGCGAGAGAAAGGGAAGAATGGAGCACCAAAACTAGGCAACCCTCAACGTCTATTTATAGGGTGTTGGAAGAAGGATTACACTGGGCATAATCTTTAGTTACGTTGGGCGTTACCTGGATAAGGTCGCTGACACCCCCCCCCCCCCCTTTGGATAATATCGAAATTTATAATTAAATTTAATATTTTAATTATTTAATAAACTTCAAAAATTCATATCTTCCTCATACGAACTCCGTTTTTGACGTTCTTTATATCCACGCGTAGGTGAGACTACGCTCTACAACTTTCGTTTAGACTCCGTCGGCTAATTTTGATTTTATTTTTATTATTTATTTTTAGTAGGTCGGGACAAGAAAACTTCGTTATAAATTCATAACTTCTTCATCCGAAGTCCGTTTTCGTATGTCTTTTTACTATTGCACTACTATCAACATGATCTTCAATTCTCATTTAGATTGTTTCGGTTAAAAACCGCTCGATCTCAAATCGAGTATTCGGGCTGCATACCGCTAAGTCAAAACTTAGAAAAATCATAACTTCCTAATACGAAGTCAAATTTGGACGTTCTTTTTATGCACGCTCGCGGTTTAACGAGATCTACGAATTTCGTTTAGATCTCTAAGGCTAAATATCACTCTAACGTAAATTCACTTTTTACGTCATTCAGCGTCGTGTCGGTTCTGTCCCGAAATTTCAACAGGTCATAACTTCTTCGTTATAACTCGGATTTCATCGTTCTTTATATGTACGGAATCCTTGTAACATATACTAAAACTTAGTTATGATTATTCCTTCAAAATACTATTCCCTCAAAAAGTCATTTTTGACGCTTATTGTCCTTAAATAGACTAGCCCTAATCTATGGGCGTTACAATTATCTCCCCCTTAGGATGATTACGTCCCGGAATCATCAACGAAATAGGTCTAGTATAATGATTCAATACGTCATCCTTCCATCCTAAATAATCACCATGATGCTCAATCTTGCAGCTGTTCTTCGTATTATGTTCAACTTCCAATCGTAACCTTCGAGTTACAAAATAAATCCTTATTGAGGACTCCTCCTTCTTCTTAGGATAAATACTTTCCTTTATCTATTCTAACAGACCGATGGGTCGTGTTCTAATGACCTTTCATCATATGATGCAACGCATAGACTCAAGGCTCTTAGAGTTAAATTCCAAAATGGAATAGACCTTCCTTCATATTCTAATGTGATATAATCACATTTTTACATGTAGCATTTCTAGCTACAAGCTTCCTTAACAAAGAGCGTGATGCCATTGATCGCATTGATTTCAATCTTCTGACTTAAGTCAAATGCTACATCGAACTCGATTCTCTAAACCACGTAACAAACTCATCGTAGTCGGACTCAATTTGATATGACCACTAGGGTCTTAATATCAGTCATCTTTTTAGTTATTACCGAAACAATGGTAACAACATACTTGAATAAAGATGAACTCAATTACAAGCTTCTTGGTAACCTTGTGACTTTCCCTGATCCAAGCGTGAGTCATGTGCTTCCGGCAGTATAGATCTCTACTACTATTCACACCTACTCATACTCGTCCCAAGTATTATCTTGCAGTTAACCGAGTCACCATAGAAAAATCACACAATCATTTAACCATCAGATAACAAAACCAGGGTTTATATTATATCTTGAAACGATTACACAAAAGTTCAAGTTCACCATATACTATGCCTCTAATAGGCTACATCATAAGTTACTATTCGCATTGCTACTTCATAACTTGATCCTTGGATATAAAATCCTCATCCTTGATTCGCTTCATCGAGGATCATGTGGAATGCCCTTACCTGTGGTGGTGCGTTTTTATTTGTAGGTTCATCCTTTTTCGGGCAGTTCTTCGAAATATGCCCACCATCTCCACATTTGTAACACTTCCTATTGTCAAATGTACAATCTCTGGAATAGTGACTGGTCCTACCACACTTATAGTAGGTCACTTCTCCATCGCATCTTCCGAAGTGCTTCTTCTTGCACTTCTCGCACCATCTTGCTTCACTTCCTCTTTCTACTCATGACTTTAGAAATTTGCACTCCTTGTTGGATCTTGAAGATCCTTCAAACTTTCATTTCTCGCCCACTTCAGCCTTCTCCAAATTCTTTTCCTTTATCTGGATCTCGACATTCTTAGGAGCCCAGATGGCGGCTTTCAGAGTGGTCGCTTGCTTGACTATTGGACCAAAGTTTGCTGGTGTCAAACCCCAAAACCTAGAATGGAGGAAACGTTCTGGGGTGGATGACGTCATGTACAGTATCACAACACAGTATAATAGTAAACAAGTAAACAACATCATCCATTTCATTAAATAGATAATTTTAATACAAGTATGTTCTGTAGTATATAAGATACTAAAACATGAATCAAAATATAAGATGAGTCTTGAATGTGCTCCATCTTCTCAAAAGTTGGCATCGGTACTTGTCTACTGATGACCTGAGAATACAAGTTATTTCGAAAGAGTTTATCAACATTAAGCTGGTGAGTTCATAAGTATTTAGTGTGTATGTTTGTATCAAAATGTTTGAACCGTTGTTTGAAGTACAAGTTTGTAACGTTTGTAGTAAAAGTATGTGAATGTTCTTAAGTGTTTGTAAAAGTTTGTAACCCCTATAAAATCCTATATTTTCTACTAAAAGTAGCCTTCTACCAAGGCACAACTGTTTTGTATGTTTGTTTCTTGTAAAAGTGTGTAATTTTCCCAAGTGTTACTATCATTATCAAAATATAGTTTGTACATGAATGTTTAAGTGAAATGATCACCAAAAAATGTAAAGGGTAAATTAATGTAGTATTGTAGTGTTGTATTATAGGAAATACTGCTGATTAATTGTACCATACTATCGACTGGAAAACACGAAAATGTAAGTCGTCAAAAGGTATGACAATTGGCACCTAAAGACCTGCAGGTCCCGCTGTAGCTAGCAAAAAGGTGTAGGATAGTCAATCCAGTATAGATCTATACGCAAACTCACGCTCTCCCTCCAGGAGATTCTGGCAACAACTCGGACCATGACAATGAAGGCATTCTCCGACACAGTGGATCACATTTATGTTAAAGTATACTTGTATATGTAATGTATTGTTTCTCATCATAGTATCGTTGTATATGTTCTCATCATAGTATAGGTGTATATGTTCTCATCATAGTATAGTTGCATATGTTCTCATCATAGTATAGTTGTATATGTTCTCATCCTAGTACAGTTGTATATGTTCTTATCCTAGTATAGTTGTATATGTTCTCATCCAAGTATAGTTGTATATGTTCTCATAGTAATAACTAATGACTCATGAATGAACTGAATCTTGTATGCTTCTTTGAACTAGAAGTAGTAAGTAGTATAACCCTAAACTATACCTATTATAGTTTATTAGTAGACTTGTTTGTATGACCGAATGTACTGAACTGAGATAAAAGTATTTATATCTATACATATATACGTAATATATAACTAAGGATTCGACGACACTCGGACTAACAACCAGGTACTTAAATACCACAACCAAACAAGGACAGGAAGTAAAGTGGGTTATCTCTCCTAAGTCCTTCAAGCCTTATTTATATAACAATATATGTAGTAGACATGGTTTTAACAATATATAAGTTTAAAAACTATAAAAGGAAGGTTTATTATTCAAAACTGAATTTGATAAAGAGTTTGACATGTAAAATAGCTTGATAAACAGTTTGAAGTCATTTGTTTGGTAAAACAGTTAAGTATGAAAAATCCATTTGCATGCTAGTTATTAATCACATGTGATTGATCTTATAACTAACATGGTTGAACTTGTATACCCCCATAAAGCATTTAAAAATATTTAAAAGCATTTCAAAGGTTAATTAAGGGGTATGAACTCACCTGTAGTGAGTGGTTTGGATGAACGGATGGTATAGGATGATAAGTGTCAAGTGAAGGCTTGAGAACACACACGGATCCTATTTATCATATAATAACACATATATGTATACAATTAGTAATTTACAACTAATTAACCAAGTTAAGACACCCAAGGATAAGGAAAAACACTTTGATTTAAGTGCTAGTAGTATCAAGGGTTGCATCTAAGGGTTGTATAGTCACTTAAGGGAGTTTTCGGTCCAAGTGGCTTTCGGTTCATATGGCTTTCGGTCCAAAGGTTGGCCGAAAAATCTTGTTCTTTGATGCATAAGGTGTTTTACAAGGGCTTTCAACAAGTAAATAAGTGTTCTAGACTCAATACTAAGCATTAGGAAGGCTTAAAGTCATAAAGGCATCTTTCTTTAGGTTTTTCGGTTTAAGGAGATGCACCAACCGAAAACCCCTTTTGTTCTTGGAAAAATGACAATTTCAAGGCTCTAAATTAAGTATCCTTACTAGATAACAAGTATAGGAGATAGATACTTACAATATGGAAGCAAAGAAGGTGATTTTTGGCCCAAAACACTAGTGTGTGTTCTTGGTGTTCTTGGTGTAACTAAGAACACTTGAAGATCTACATAAATGGAATGATTTCATGGATGAAATCATGTAGAAGCACTTGAATATGGGAGGAGTCAACTAGATAGGGTAAGAAACACTTACATTTTAAAGATTTAGAAGGAAAAAATCGGATAATACTTGAGAGGATTTCGGTTCTTGCTCTTGAAAGAGTGAAAAAGTGACAAATATGGCTAAGTGTCATATATATACTCATGGGGGTTTTCGGTCCAAACACTATTTGGGCCGAAAACTCCTAACTCTTGGAGTTTTTGCGAAAATGATGCAAAATGAACCCAGGGCATCATCTCTCCTGTTAATCCTTGAAGTACTAAGATTTAAAACACTTAAACTGACTCCCAAAATGATTAACAGATAGCAGAAACATTTATGATTTCTGTTGTAGTGAATGATTATTCAGAATAGAAATTTCGGGTTGTCACATCATCCCCCCGTTAGAAGGAATTTCGTCCCAAAATTAGAGTTTAAGCAAATGAGTAGTTACACATAGTTAAATAAATAGATGAGGATATTTCAGTTTCATCTGATCCTCTCGCTCCCAAGTGAATTCAGGCCCTCACTTGGCGTTCCAGCGAACCTTCACTATTGGGATGCGGCTTTGCTTCGTCTGCTTGACCTCATGGTCCATGATCTCTACAGGTTCTTCCACGAAGTTGAGGTTCTCGTTGATTTCGATCTCGTCGAACATACACTTTTCAACTTTGAGACGTAGATGTAGAATGTACATTACAGAGCTCGTGTGGTAGGTTGAGTTTGTAAGCTACAGGGCCGATTCTAGCGAGAATCTCGAAAGGTCCTATGTATCTTGGATTGAGCTTCCCACGCTTTTCGAAGCGTATCAATCCCTTCCAAGGCGAGACTTTCAAAAGAACGTAGTCTCCCACCTGGAATTCCAAAGGCTTCCTTCATTTGTCTGCATAGCTCTTCTGTTGGTCTCTAGAGGCCTTCAATCGTTAACGAATCTGAACGATCTTCTTTGTTGTTTCCCGTATGATTTCCGGACCTGAGAAAGTGCGGTCAGGAACTTGTCCTTTAGCTAACTGGGTGTCACCCACCTCAGCCCAGCACAGAGGGGATCTGCACTTCAGGCCATAAAGGGCTTCAAATGGAGCAACTTTGATGCTCGTGTGATAACTGTTATTGTAGGAAAATTCGACTAGGGGTAAGTGAGTATCCCATGCTTTCCCGAAGTCGATCACAAAGGATCTCAACATATCTTCCAATGTTTGGTTGGTTCTCTCACTTTTTCCGTCGGTCTGAGGATGGTAGGTTGTACTCATGTCCAACCTCGTTCCTAGGGAACTTTGTAGTGACTGCCATAACCTCGAAGTGAACCTACTATCTCTATCAGAGATAATGGACATAGGAACACCATGCAGTCATACGATTTCCCTAATGTATGTTCTCGTAAGCTTCTCCATCTTGTCAGTTTCTTTGATAGGTAGGAAGTGTGCATACTTGGTCAATCTATCGACGATGACCCATATGGTATCAAGTCCACCCGTTGTCTTGGGCAACTTGGTTATGAAATCCATAGTGATCTGTTCCCACTTCCATTCTGGAATCTCTAGTTGTTGTAGCAAACTGGAGGGTTTCTAGTATTCGACCTTAACCTTCGCGCAAGTAAGGCATTTACTCACGAAGGTAGCAATCTCTACTTTCATGTTAGACCACCAGTATAACTTTTTAAGATCCAGATACATCTTATCTGAACCTGGGTGAACGGAATACTGAGTGTTGTGTGCCTCGGTTATGACCAAGTCTCAGAGACCACCGTGCTTCGGTCTCCAGATCTGATCCACGAAATATAAGGCTCCGCCACCCTTGGCTTCTAAGTTCTTATCCATTCCTCTAAGGGATTCACTCGTCACGTTTTCAGGTTTCAAGGCTTCTAGTTGACCCTCCTGAATTTGTGTAGACAAGTGTGAATGGATAGTCATTGTCAATGATTTGACCCTTCGACCAAAATATTCTTTCCGACTTAGGGCGTCTGCTACCATGTTAGCTTTACCCGGATGATAACGAATTCCACATTCGTAGTCATTGAGTAGCTCGACCCACCATCATTGTCTCATGTTGAGCTCCTTCTGATCGAATATGTGCTGTAAACTCTTGTGGTCTGTAAAGATCGTGCTTTTTGTACCATACAGGTAGCGTCTCCAGATCATCAGGGCAAATACAACTGCCCCTAGCTCAAGATCGTGCGTGGTGTAGTTGACTTTGTGTGTCTTCAGCTATCTCGAGGCATAGGCGATGACCTTACCTCGTTGCATCAGAATACAACCGAGCCCTTGGTTGGATGCATCGCAGTATACAACGAAGTCTTCTATCCCTTCAACGAGGTATAATATCGGTGTAGTGCATAAGGCTCGCTTCAGCGTTTGAAACGCTTTTTCTTGTTTCTCTTCCCAGTCAAAGGCCACTCCTTTTGGGTTAGTGTAGTAAGAGGTTTCACAATCCAGGAGAAGTTCTGTATGAACCTGCGGTAGTAGCCAGCGAGACCTAGAAATTGATGAATTTCTATAGGCATCTTCGGTGCTGACCAGTTCTCAATGGCTTTAATTTTGGATGGTCCATGTGGATTCCCTCTTCGCTAACCATGTGTCCTGAGAATTCGACTCTTCAGATCCAAAATTCACATTTAGAGAACTTCGCATAGAGTTTCTCCGTTCGTAAAGTTCCTAGAACTTATCGCAGGTGATCACCATGCTCTTCCTTACTTCGAGAGTAGATCAGAATGTCATCAATGAAGACGATGACGAACTGATCCAAGTAAAGACGACATACTCTATTCATTAAGTCCATGAACACTGTGAGCGCATAGGTCAATCCCAATGGCATCACCACAAGCTCGTAGTGTCCATAACGAGTTCAGAAGGCTGTTTTTGGAACATCCTCCTCTAGCACTCATAACTGGTGATATCCGGATCTTAGATCAATTTTGGAAAAGTAACTCGCCCCTTGCAGTTGGTTAAATAAACCGTCTATGCGAGGCAGAGGGTAACGATTTTTGACCGTCAGTTTGTTGAGTTCTCTGTAGTCGATACACATACAGAATGATCCGTCTTTATTCTTAACTAATAAGATCGGTGCCCCCCAGGATGAGAAGCTTGGTCTTATAAATCCCTTGTGGAGTAGTTCGTTAAGTTGACCAGATAGTTCCTGCATTTCTATTGGTGCTAATCGGTAGGGTAATTTGGCTAAGGGGTAGCCCTTGGGACTAAATCGATTTTGAGCTCGACTTGTCGTTGTGGAGGTAATCCTAGTTGTTCTTCAGGAAAGATGTCGGGAAAGTTGCTCACTACCTGGATTTTCTTTAGTTCTTTTGTTTCTAGGCTCGTATCGACAACGTGAGCGAGGAATGCATGATATTCCTTACATAGATACTTCTATGCTTGAATACTTGAGATGATGCGAAGACTCGTACCAGGTTTGTCACCATAGATAATGAGAGTTTCGTTAGACAGAAGATTAAGGCGTACAACTTTTTTGTAACATATAATGTTGGCACGATGAAGACTCAACCAATCCATGCCGATGATGACATCAAAACTTTTAATCGAGACCGGCATGAGGTCGATTGGAAATGAATGGCTATCTAGAGTTAGGGTACATCCTATGTATATGCTATTTGTGCTCTCAGTTTTCCCATTAGCCATTTCTACAGTGAATGGTTCTTTAAGTGCGTGTGGTTGTCATTTAAGTAAGCGTGCAAATTTCTGGTTTACGAAGCTTCTCTCCGCTCCACTATCAAACAGTATGCATGCATATAAGTTTTCAAGGAGAAACATATCAGTCACCACCGTAGGGTTAACAACTGCTTCCCCTTGGCCTATAGCCAGAACTCTTCCTGCTCCACCAACATTTCTTTCCTTGGGGCAGTTCCTTTTATAGTGGCCCACCTCGCCACATCCATAGCAAGCCTGGCCCACACCAGTGCCGGGAACTTGGGTGATCGGCCTTGCCGGAGATTTGCAGAAACTGACAGTGTGTCCTTTCTTGTTGCAGTTGGAGCACTGCATTTCCCGGCAGAGACCATTGTGGTGGAAGTTGCATTTGTTGCACTTTGGAAAACTTCCAGTGTACTGCTTCACCGGAGCAGCAGCAGCGGTGTTATCGCAGCATGAATCTCCACAATCTGCTACTTTTTGGCAGCTCGTTGTTTCTTCTTGTAATCCCAGAACTTCCGCTTATTGTCAACGGGTTTGGAGGATTTTGAGATGGCCAGGGTTGTTGTTGACGATGGGGATTGGACACCAAGGTCGATGAGTCGTTGTGCCAATCGTTTGGAACTGTCGAAGGTAGCAGGGTGTGAAGCTAAGACATTTCCCTAATACGGAGGCACCAGCCCCCAAATATATCTCTAGATCTTTTTCCCCTCGGTGGGAACCATGTTGGGACAGAGGGGCACCAGTTCACTGAATCTGGTGGTATACGTGACTATGTTGCAGCACCTCATGATTAGGCTCCACAACTCCTATTCCAACTTCTGGATCTCGCCCTCGGGCAGTACTCCTCAATCATGAGGTCTTACATAGTTTCCCAACCCATGTCATTTTCCACTACAAGAGTGAGTGACTTGACATGGCTATTCCACCATGTCAGGGCTTTCTCGTCAATGGTGCAAACGACAAATTTGACCTTACTCACGGCAGGGCAGGAACAAATCTTGAAGACCGACCCCGTCTTCTCGAACCATTACGAAAGGGCAATGACTCCGCCAGTCCCCTTGAAGGACTTTGGCTTGCAGTTAGTGAAGTCCTTGTAGGAGCACTCTCTTGAGTGCACAAGGAGTTCACCTTGAGTAGAGTTAACAGGGGTTCCACCTCTGTTGGCATCAGTGGAGTGATATTGAGCCATGGCCGTAGCCATAGCCGCATCCACTGCAACATTCAGAGCTGCAACATCGAATTGTGGAGGAGGTGGTATTGGAGTTGGAGTACTTGGAGGATTATGCCTTGTTGATTTGTGAGGAGGCATCCTTCAAATATAAGTTTAAAGGAAAGATGTACATGGTGGTTAGAATCAATTGTGAGCATAAAGAGGGTGTTCCATGGGCTAAATCTCCATAGTCCAATAGTTAAATGAGTGTAGGTTTTGAAATAGCAGCATAGCAGAAGAGTAGGAAAACACTTACAGATTTTTCCAACAGATTAGCTAACTATCAATATTACTGGTATTGCTGACGTAAATGAGTTTGGGAAAATCGACCTATCAGTAGGTCTTACATCAAACCATATGAAGGAAAATGTTTGATAGCTTAGTAGACTAAATAGTGTACTGAAAGATATGAATAATTACAGACAAGTGCTTCATAGAGTACAGATACGAAAGGCTATTCCATAATCAAAAGAAAAGAAGTACTAGCCATCTTTTAACGGCGATGGGAACTCCTCGGGTGAACCCTAAGGTCTTCCATCTGACAAACCACTTCTTGGAGATGTCGTTCATGAGCTCTCTGGCGAACTCGAAGTTCTATGACTTTAGCTCGGGAGATAGCTAGTTGTTGCTGTAGAGTCTCATTATTCCTTCTGGTCCTTTCCATCTCCTCTTCGAGATGGCGAATGCGGACCGTGTTGAGACCAGTGTTGGCATCAGTCTCCACTATTTGGCCAATGGCTGCTCGACCTTGTTCCACATTCCGAGCAATTCTACGGACCATGATGGGTAAGGCTCGATCAGCCGAGCCACCCTCTCTTATGTTGTAGAAGCTTCGGTCCCTTTTGTAGGGTAAGGGTTGACCTTGTTCGTCGCTCCAACGATTCAAGTTTGTTGCCCACAAGGGTGTGGGACCCTGAAACGCTGGTCAGGGGTTGTTAATTAGGGCTTGACCTACTTGGGGTAGGTTGTTGACTTCAGGCTTGGAGTCAGATCCATCGGAGAAGCCTTCTGCGTGATGATCATCCAAAGAGATTTGATACTCATCATCGGACTCTGCTTCAAGCCATCCAGCATTGTTGTGGGGTGGAAAGTACGGGTCGCCATGATGAAATCCAACCATGATATCTATGAGAGAAAAGGGGTATAAGAATCTTATATAAATAGATGTACTACTTAAGATAATTATAAGATGACCTTTATAAGTTATGTCAATACTTGTGCAGTGTATACCAGTTATATGAAATTGAAGTAGGATAGACCTTCGAATAAGTGGTCCTAACTCCAAATCCACAACCAAACAAGGACAGGAAGTAAAGCCAAGATCACAAATTCTGAGTCTATAACACCTAAATTTCATATAACCTTAGTGTATGCACTTAACGACTATTAACTACTTGGTAGAGACCTTTTTAGTTCTCAGATAAGTGATTACAGTAACACAAAATACTCATATAGTATTTTTAAACTTATGTTTTGTTCTAGTGCTTTCATTGTGGTGGTGTTGGTATGTTTTTAGACTTGTTTCCATATCACAACCATTCTAGGGCATATGCTAATCACTCCTCGGACCAGCATAGTTGATCAGGCTATGCTACTCCCAAGACTGACCATACATCCCCGAGCTTACTTGTAATATTCAACAATCATAATACTTTTGTATTTGTCATTGTGACACTGATTTTTTTTATGAATGCAGACTTGTATACATAGTTAAATACTTTATTATTTAAAAGTATAGACTCTTGGTCAGAGTGTTTTAATCCCATTATGTTTATAGTTAGTATATCTTTTATGGGTTGATATACTAGATTCACTATAAACGATGCTCTGATACCAATCTGTCACACCCCACAACCTAGAACGGCGGAAACGTTCTGGGGTGGAGGACGTCATGTGCAGTATCACAACATAGTATAATAGTAAACAAGTAAATAACATCATCCATTACATTAAATAGATAATTTTAATACAAGTGTGTTCTGTAGTATATAAGACACTAAAACATGAATCAAAATATAAGATGAGTCTTGAATGCGCTCCATCTTCTCAAAAGCTGGCATCGGTACCTGTCTATAGATGACCTGAGAATACAAGTTATTTTGAAAGAGTTTATCAGCATTAAGCTGGTGAGTTCATAAGTAATTAGTGTCTATGTTTGTATCAAAATGTTTGAACCGTTGTTTGAAGTACAAGTTTGTAAACGTTTGTAGTAAAAGTATGTGAATGTTTGTAAGTGTTTGTAAAAGTTTGTAACCCCTAGAAAATCCTATATTTTCCACTAAAAGTAGCCTTCTACCAAGGCACAAATGTTTTGTATGTTTGTTTCTTGTAAAGCTGTGTAATTTTCCCAACTGTAACTATCATTATCAAAATATAGTTTGTACATTAATGTTTAAGTGAAATGATCACCAAAAAATGTAAAGGGTAAATCAATGTAGTATTGTATTGTTGTATTATAGGAACTATTGTTGTACTAACTACCTTAAACCGGATTTATATCTAGGTATTATGTGATTAATTGTACCATACTATCGACTGGAAAACACGAAAATGTAAGTCGTCAAAAGGTATGACAATTGGCACCCGAAGACCTGCAGGTCCCGCTGTAGCTAGCAACAAGGTGTAGGATAGTCAATCCAATATAGATCTATACGCAAACTCATGCTCTCCCTCCAGGAGATTCTGGCTACAACTCGGACCATGACAATGAAGGCATGCTCCGACACAGTGGATAACATTTATGTTAAAGTATACTTGTATATGTAATGTATTGTTTCTCATCATAGTATCGTTGTATATGTTCTCATCATAGTATAGTTGTATATGCTCTCATTATAGTATAGTTGTATATGTTCTCATCATAGTATAGTTGTATATGTTCTCATCCTAGTATAGTTGTATATGTTCTCATCCTAGTATAGTTGTATATGCTCTCATAGTTATAAGTAATGACTCATGAATGAATTGACTCTTGTATGCTTCATTGAACTAGAAGTAGTAAGTAGTATAACCCTAAACTATACCTATTATAGTTTATTAGTAGACTTGTTTGTATAACCGAATGTACTGAACTGAGATAAAAGTCTTTATATCTATACATATATACATAATATATAACTAAGGGTTCAACGACACTTGGACAAACAACCGGGTACTTTAACACCACAACCAAACAAGGACAGGATGTAAAGTAGGTTATCTCTCCTAAGTCCTTCAAACCTTATTTATATAACTATATATGTACTAGACATGGTTTTAACAGTATATAAGTTTAAAACCTATAAAATGAAGGTTTAGTATTCAAAAGTGAATTTGATAAAGAGTTTGACATGTAAAATAGTTTGATAAACAATTTGAAGTCATTTGTTTGGTAAAACAGTTTAAAGTATGAAAAATCCATTTGCATGCTAGTTATTAATCACATGTGATTGATCTAATAACTAACATGGTTCAACTTGTATCCCCCCCCCCCCCAATAAAGCATTTAAAAATATTTAAAAGCATTTCAAAGGTTAATTAAGGGGTATGAACTCACCTGTAGTAAGTGGTTTGGATGAACAGATGGTATAGGATGCTAAGTGTCAAATGAAGGCTTGAGCACACACACGGATCCTATTTATCACATAATAACACATATATGTATACAATTATTCATTTACAACTAATTAACCACGTTAAGACACCCTAGGATATGGAAAAACACTTTGATTCAAGTGCTATTAGTATCAAGGGTTGCATCTAAGGGTTGTATAGTCACTTAAGGGAGTTTTCGGTCCAAGTGGCTTTCAGTTCATATGGCTTTCTGTCCAAGAGGTTTTCGGTCCAAAGGTTGGCCAAAAACTCTTGTTCTTTGATGCATAAGGTGTTTAACAAGGGCTTTCAACAAGTAAATAAGTGTTCTAGATTCAATACTAAGCATTAGGAAGGCTTAAAGTCATAAAGAAACCTTTCGTTAGGGTTTTCGGTTTAAGGAGATGCACCAACCAAAAAACCCTTTTGTTCTTGGAAAAATGACAATTTCAAGGCTCTAAATTAAGTATCCTTACTAGATAACAAGTACAGGAGATAGATACTTACAATATGGAAGCAAATACGGTGATTTTTGGCCCAAAACACTAGTGTGTGTTCTTGGTGTAACTAAGAACAATTGAAGATCTACATAAATAGAATGATTTCATGGATGAAATCATGTAGAAACACTTGAATATGGAAGGAATCAACTAGATAGGGTAAGAAACACTTACATTTTAAAGATTTAGAAGGAAAAAAACCAGATGATACATGAGAGGATCTCGGTTCTTGTTCTTGAAAGAGTGAAAAAGTGACAAATATCGGTAAGTGTCATATGTATACTCATGGGGGTTTTCGGTCCAAACAATATTTGGGCTGAAAACTCCTAACTCTTGGAGTTTTTGTGAAAATGATGCAAAATAAACCCAGGGCATCCTCTCTCCTATTATTCCTTGAAGTACTAAGCTTTAAAACACTTAAACTGACTCCCAAAATGATTAACAAATAGCAGAAACAATTATGATTTCTATTGTAGTTAATGATTGTTCAAAATAGAAATTTTGGGTTGTCACAGCTGGTAGTCCATTGGCAAACTTGTTGACCTTGGAAAGTTTAGTTGGAATTTGGTATGGAATAAGCTTCATCTTCTCCGTAAAGCTTGTAGCGTATTCAGTGACGCTCAATCTTCCCTTCTTCAGATTCTGGAACTCGTTGTTGATTTCCAGAAGATCCTGCTCAGAGTAGTATTGTATTTTCAATTTTACTACGAACTCTTCCCAAGACATCTTACTAGCTTCCCCCTTGGGCATCGAACCAGCCAATAATTTCCACCAGCTCAGTACTCCAGATTTTAATAGAGGAATTGCAAGAGTGGTCTTCTGTTTGTTGGTACACTAGCAACTTTCAAACATTGTCTCAATCTAGGATATCCAGTCCATAACTTGCACCGGTGTTGGGTTCCCAGAAAGACACGGTGGTTTGGATGCCATGAAATCCTTGTACTTGAATCCAAATTCGTCATTTCCTCCATCCTGATTGTTTCGTCTATCTATTGGTGGGTTGGCTTGACCAACGGTCCCATTATAGTTCCCTCCTTCTGACTGCCCCTCATTCAGGTCAGGTTGTTCAACTGGTATTGACGTTCACTCCTGTTGTTCAGCAACAATTGTCCCATTTCCTCTTTTTGTTCAGCCATCGTGGCTTGAATCATGGTTCGCACTGCAATTGTGATTGGTTCAGGTGTTGCTGCTACAAAATCCATTCACTCAACCACAAGTGGTTGATTCTTGTTTCCGTTCACATTTCCAGCTCCACTCGTAATTCATTACCTATCTATCATCACCTAATTATCATCGCATGAATACGCAGCCACAACATCGCCTGGACACGTAACTCATTACCTATTTATCATCACCTAATTATCATCACCATTATATCCTCACCTATCTATTATCACATTATTTCATCACACACCAACGATTTCATCTACCCATATTCTACCCAACATATTTGTAGATATAAATTACATATACAGTTTAACTCATTTAAAAACTATATAAAACTTCCATTCCACACTCATCTCACATAAACAAACATATATGTACACATAACACGTATTTCAAAGCAAATACTTCATATTTATGTGTTAGAAGAATGTAACCACACACTCACTTGATCAGAAGATGATCGGACAGTACTACAGCTTGTAGAAGTAGTATTCTTCAGTGAAACCGGGAGATCTTCACAAAAACCGGGCTTCTCTCGGGCAGAGCTTTGGCTCTGGAATTTCACTTCTCGGGATCTTTGGGGCTTCGGGACCTGCTTCGGGTCTCGGGAATGATACCGGGGCTTCAGGGGTATTTCTTGCACGCAAAACGAGGTAAAAACACGAGAGAAAGGGAAGAATGGAGCACCAAAACTAGGCAACCCTCAACGTCTATTTATAGGGTGCTGGAAGAAGGATTACACTGGGCATAATCTTTAGTTACGTTGGGCGTTACCTGGATAAGGTCGCTGACACCCCCCCCCCCCCCTTTGGATAATATCGAAATTTATAATTAAATTTAATATTTTAATTATTTAATAAACTTCAAAAATTCATATCTTCTTCATACGAACTCCGTTTTTGACGTTCTTTATATCCACGCGTAGGTGAGACTACGCTCTACAACTTTCGTTTAGACTCCGTCGGCTAATTTTGATTTTATTTTTATTATTTATTTTTAGTAGGTCGGGACAAGAAAACTCCGTTATAAATTCATAACTTCTTCATCTGAAGTCCGTTTTCGTATGTCTTTTTACTATTGCACTACTATCAACATGATCTTCAATTCTCATTTAGATTGTTTCGGTTAAAAACCGCTCAATCTCAAATCGAGTATTCGGGCTGCATACCGCTAAGTCAAAACTTAGAAAAATCATAACTTCCTAATACGAAGTCAAATTTGGACGTTCTTTTTATGCACGCTCGCGGTTTAACGAGATCTATGAATTTCGTTTAAATCGCTAAGGCTAAATATCACTCTAACGTAAATTCACTTTTTACGTCATTCAGCGTCGTGTCGGTTCTGTCCCGAAATTTCAACAGGTCATAACTTCTTTGTTATAACTCGGATTTCAGCGTTCTTTATATGTACGGAATCCTTGTAACATATACTAAAACTTAGTTATGATTATTCCTTCAAAATACTATTCCCTCAAAAAGTCATTTTTGACGCTTATTATCCTTAAATGGACTAGCCCTAATCTACGGGCGTTAAAATCATTTTATTCAAAGTTTTTTATTTTACCGCAAAGTTATCATGAACCCTCGAAGCGAAGTAGATGAAATGGTTTTTGATATTGGGGGTTAAAAGTTGTCTTCTCATTAGCTTCTGCTTTAGAGATTATTTTCCTGCCTCCGGTTCCAACTCCGCCTTCCTTTCCCGTGTGTTTCCTATAGTCGTGAGGAATGTTTTCGTCAAATTAGATGATGTGAAGAATGTGTTTGAGCATTTACTTAATGACTTATCGAATAAGGATGTGGTATGTGTATGTCTCCTATATCTATTAGAGAAGGGGTTCAATGAAAGGTTGGATAAACAACCTGTTTTAGATGAGTATTTTGCTTTGGTATCTAACTTTGATGAATTCAACATGTATCATGTCGTTACTTTATAATTACGGATTATAATTAAGGGTAATTAATTATCATTACTAATATTTTTAGAAATTTAATTAGGAATTTTTTATGTCACAAATATTCATGGGGGAGGATAATTTGGCATCAATTGTACTCCCAACTAATTATTATATTCAATAAGGTGGACAAGCATATGCATTCGGTCAAACCGAAAGAGAAACAACCTCAAAAAATAACCTACACACTAAATGACTTTTAATACGCTTTTAAGGTAAGTACATGATTAACAATTGATTTTTTTTGTTGGCTAACATTCTAATAAATTATTATTTTTTTCAAATATGGATTCTTTAGACTTTTCTTGTCATCATTTTGTTTGGTACTTAATAAGAGAATGTGATCCCTCGAGCTGTTGCATGGTTGAAACTAAGGCATTTAAAAATGACTCAATGCAACCAGTTTATAAAAACCGACGACACATGGTTACTAATATATTTTATGATTTCCTGTTATATGTATAATTTATGTGTATTTATATTTTTATAATTTTGTTAGCCATATTATAGACTTGTGCAAAAGTTGGAGCCGACAATATCTAATAATCGTGCTGAATGGTGGATAGTTGGCTCAACGTGGATTGGTCACCTTAATTTTCCCAATACAAAAGTTCACAGGACACCTTCCCTAACATCATCACCCAAACCCTCCCCTACCCATGAGCCTCGACAAAAGAATGCACATATAGATGTTCCATCTGATCCGCTACCACCACCACCGTCGGTCATTGAACCATCAACTGATAAGGACCAAATTATTACTGGCTTGCAAAACGAGGTTCGTCAATTGCAAAACGAGCTCAGTGAATGTCACAAGCACATGAGGTCAGATGATAAACGTTTAGTAGAGCATGACACTACTTTAGCCATTCTTCTAAAACTAATCAATAAGACTTCATAAGACAATGTTGGTACCTTGAAGAGGGTGGAGGTATATTGTTAATTATTTCACTCCCATATAGTTTTTATTTAACTTTATGGTCCTTATGTTTTTGCATCGTTTATAATTAAACACTATTGAATTGTACATGCACATATCATGTAAGATGCTGGTACCACAAAGTACAATGACATGTGGGAGCATGGTTATGGATCAGGCAAACACAAACAACTGTTGAATCACGAACTTGGGTAGTCTCTCCATATATTCAATCTTCATTAGTAAAAGAGGTTTTGTGAGATGAATACAAGATACCGGCGACAACACCTCTTATGTGTTCTATGCGCCAAAAAGTTATGTTCATATGATATAAGTCCCCATGGACACAAATGAAGAGGAAATGTGTTGCATACCAACAGCCAGTACCATTGGACAATTTTTTAGAATCTATCGTACATAATCTATATAAACAACATGATGGTTCGTTGTTGTTTGCTTACCGTTTTTTGACGAGTATTGCGACAATTGAATTTTGGACGTGCTTATATGAAAATAGTCATGCAGGCTGGTTGGAATGCAATGTAAGTTATATAATTATGTGCTCATTACGTACTACGCTTCTAATGACAATACTTACTTTGCTGACTTTTTTTTTGATTTTCAAGACATCATGATGTGGATCTCATTACTGATAGAGCGTAGACAACATGACTCTCGATGGATGGTTGTTCCGTCAACTTTCAACACTAATAGGTTTGACTGGAGCGACATGGCTGACGAATCCGTTTACCCAACTTGGACAAACTACGTTATAGTATAATTATGTTTGGATTATATCACCTAAGTAATAGTAATATATAATATATTGTTATTGATGATTAATTATTTCTAACCTTTTGTGTAACTATACATCCCAATCAATATACCATATGCTATCTGGTTTTTGGATGTTTTGGATTTGAAGACATTCAAGATGACTATATATGATCGTCATTGGAAGAGCAACTACTGTTCAGAAAATAAGGATTGATTTATAGGTATGAGAGCTCGCATCCACATATTGCTAGTGTGTATAAACTACTGGATACCGAACCAACCGATGCAATCCCACTTGAGAGTTTCAACATGACACTCGAAAATACCCCATGCATACCACAACAGATTGATAGTAGAGGGGATTATGGGGTGTTTTTGTGTTGGTTTCTGGATATGTTGATCACCGAGAAATCATATTTTATAAAGGATGAAAGTGGTCCATGGGCTATGTCATATCGTAAACAACCGGCGAATTTTTTTTGGGTGCAAAGACAAAGACCATTTGAACATTGTATTATTACTTTAAAGAACTCCCTTAAGTTTATGTATTTATTAGTTTTTTTGTTGTTTTTTAAGATTATATTTGCATCTTAGATTGTATAAAAACAAAACTTATACAAAAAGAACAACACACATTTACACATTATATATATATATATATATATATATATATATATATATATATATATATATATATATATATATATATATATATATATATATATATATATATATATATTCCTGAATAATGTCCGAAATCCTATTCCGGTGTTCTGGAGACCTCTCCAGATGTTATATTCCGTTTAAAGTGATTATTTTACAAAATAATAATAATAATAATAATAATAATAATAATAATAATAATAATAATAACAACAATGTCATTTTTTCTTAAATAGTTCATTTTACTCCATTTCTCTAAATAATTCGGTTACTTTTACAATCAATCTAATCCTATTTAGTAAGAATAAGGTAGTGTTTGTTTTTTGTCTGCAGATCTGCGAGACGTCTTCTGTCTGCGCCGCGCAGACCACGCGCAGACATTAGTCTTCGCAGACTGTTTGTTTTTTTGAAGACTGCAGACCTAAAAATGTCTGCGCGCCCTCTTCTTGGCGCAGATGTGGACCAGAGTCTTCTAATATCTTCAGACATCTTCTAGCTTAAAAAAACATATATATCTTTATTTTTTTTAAGTTTTTTTTTTAATTTATATTTTTTCCAACTTTATTAATGATAAACAATATGAAAAAAAAATTACAAAACTTAAAAAAAAACATTTGACGATACAAACATGATATTTTTAACAAATTTATAAATAAATATTTATTATAATAATAGTCGTTGAAGTTGTTTATATAAATATGAAAAAAAAATCATAATATATTCTTATATTTTTTTGCCAAAATTTTGTAAAACTTTATTTAATAGAGTATCATCAATTTCTCGAGAAAATATTTATCGTACGTTTTTAATATATTTATTTGAAAAAATCGAAGTTTATTTCCATCTATTTATGTATCAAATTCTTTGATCACTAATTATAATGTTTAGTTATAACTTTGCAATCAAAGTTGTTGGTTTTTATCAAATATGTATATGAATTAATACCATTTTTATTTTTATTTTTTATATAATAATACATAAAAGTTGATCTAGATTCGTTATATATTTATAATAAAGTCGTAAAAATATATAAAAAATTCGCTTTGAAGTTTTAAAAAACCAGTTTATTTAGATTTCAGTTTATTTTAATAGCCCGCAGATGTTAAAAAAACAAACACTTCTTTTTTCAGACTGCAGACGTTTGGTCCACCTCTTCTACTGCAGAGGTCTACAGATGTGGTCCGCAGACTGCAGACATTTTGCCTCAGAAAAAACAAACAACACCTAAAGCTTCCCCTTTAATTTAGGAAAGTAAGCAACAAGTTTATTACAAGAGTAAATGAATTTGTAGGTGTTGTCACTATCCTCATGTAGACAATGTAAGTTGAACCAATTTCTTTGCACCTTTTCCAAGCACAATTTAAAGTCCAATGTAGTTCAAAGTTGGTCGATTGAGTCAATCACCACCATAATCGAAGTAACTTTTTCTTTTCTTTTTCTTTTTCTTTTCAAAATATATTGATGTAACCATTAACAAGATTACAAGAGCACACAGGTTGTAAGTGAGTTGGACTTGGAAAAAATGTCTATCAATTTCAGATAAGAGATTAATAATGCTTCCCCACCATTTAAAAAATGGCATTCCACTCATAATGATGAATGTATCTACGTTGACAACCAAAAGTTCCTTACGTGGTTGTTTGAATATATTTTCTTTAAACTTTAACGATGTGCTTGTCAAATTTTCAAAATACACTTGTTTGTTTTTAGGGCCATGGACAAAAATATACGATGACATTATATCATAAGAGATAAGTTAAGTATCTTTTAAACATTTGTTATAAAATTATCATATATTAACTTACATTTTATGTGTTTGTAAATTAGATCAAATAGACACACAAGGAGACTGACAATTAATATGAAAAATTATATGTTGATTAGTTACTAAATAATAAATCCAAATTATTATTAATAATAACCAAGTTTCATCAGCAAATCAGATTGGTCATTCATGATAAGATCTTATTATAATAAAGGTAGAAGGAAGCCTGTCTCGTTGTTGAGTGAATTAAAATTGTTAGGAAACTATAACAAGTAATTGCACGAAAGAACAGAGAATATAAGTGTTGTTGCTCGTTGTTGAGTGAATTAAAATTGTTAGGAAACTATAACAAGTAATTGCACGAAAGAACAGAGAATATAAGTGTTGTTGCGTCCCGTGTTTAACACAATGTCTTTAAAATAAATTTGTCATATATGAATGTTTGTTTCCTAAGATACGACAGCGGAAAACTATTCTTCAAGATCGTCCGAACCCTCAGAATGCTTGAAATATACATTAGTTGTAGATAGGGATGAGCGTAGGCGGGTACGCGCCTCATTTGGCGAGAACCGGAACCGGAACCGGCGGTTCCTAGAAAGTTAGAACCGGAACCGGAACCGCTCTAAGAAGTTCTTAAATATTTGGAACCAGTCTCGGAACCGGCTCCGATGCTCATCCCTAGTTGTAGAAGTAGGAAGAAGCAAAAGTAGAATTGGAAGAAAGAAAGAGACGACTCGATCGTCTGGTGCAACCCAATCAGTGAAAGAGATGCAATATTTATACTGCAAAACGTAACTGATATGATTAATTCAAAAACGTAATTGTCAAGAATTAAATGACCCAACTAATTAAGAAATCTGTCTTTCATGGATTTTAATTTCGGGTTTATAACTAATACAATTTCAGTCACGAAAAGAAAATAGTTGTAAAAAAGGTCCAATACAATTTCAGTCACGAAAAGAAAATAGTTGTAAAAAAGGTCCTTGAACTTTTCTGATATAACAAATTAGTGAAAGAGATGCAATATACATACCGTAAAACTTTACATAACTTATATGATTAAATCGAAATCGTAACTGTCAAGAATTAAATGACCCAATTAATCAAGAAATCTGTCATTAATGACTTTTAATTTCGGGTTTATAACTGATATGATTAATTCAAAATCGTAAATAATTTTTATTTTTTTAACGGGGATTAGTTATTTAACATTAAATTCACCAAGTTAGTAAATAATTAAATGGCCCAATTTTCTTTTTTTTAACGGTCGATTAGTTGTTTAATATTAAATTCACCAAGTTAGTAAATTCGTTTATGCGTAGGTTTGAATCCAAGACCTTCTCTCTAAGAGGTTTCCACCTCTATCAAGTGGACTAGTCCCACATTGGCATTAATGACCCAATTAATCATGAAATATGTCATTCATGGCTTTTATATTCGGGTTTATAACTGATACGGTTTCGGTCAGGAAAAGAAAATAGTTGCAAAAAAGGTCCTTGAACTTTTCTGATGTAACCCAATCAGTGAAAGAAAAGCAATATTTATACTGCAAAACGTAACTTATATGATTAATTTGGAATCGTATTAGTCAAGAATTAAATGGCCCATATAATCAAGAAATATGTCATTAATAGCTTATAATTTCGGGTTTATAACTGATACCGTTTCAGTCTGGAAAAGAAAATAGCTGCAAAAAAGGGTTCTTGAACTTTTCTGATGTAACCCGATCAGTGAAAGCGATGCAATATTTATACTGCAAAACATAACTGATATGATATATTCCAAATTGTAACCGTCAAGAATTAAATGGCCCAATTAATCAAGAAATATGTCATTAATAACTTTCAATTTTAAGTTTATAACTGATACAGTTTCAGTCCAGAAAAGAAACTAGTTGCAAAAAAGGTCCTTAAACGTTTCCAGTCGATTGGTGGTGCATTCGTACCCACAAGACGCACGCTCGCATACAAGTTTAGTGAGCTCAAGTCAAAATGCCTCTAGAAAGTTGTATTTATGATAGCAAAAACCCTAAAAGGCAACAAAAAATATGGATATGTGACAATGACAACCCTATAACAACTCGCCATGCGTCACGTGAATTCGATCCTTATCTACACTTGTTGCTCTCAAGCAACTCAGTTTTGGATGCTTTTAGAACGTTCCACAACTTTATCCACAAAATCAAACACGTGGTCAACGTTGATCGGGAGTTGAAGCTTTCTAGTTATTGACGTCAGTTGCGAGGTGAGTTCTCCTAAATATATCAACATGGTCTAAGGAACCAATGTTCACTACTAGAAAACTGCTCTTTAATGACGTGCAAACAATGACACTCGCTGATAGAGGACGCACATTAGTGTGCGCCTTGAAAAATAATATTAGTTTTGCAAAATTTGAAGGATAAAAGACACGCATTTGTGCGTGCCTTAAAATTAGTGTTAGAAAAGAAAAAAAAAAGAAATGCGGAGGGCACCTTTGTCTAAATATGTCGCTTTATAACATTTTAATGAAACGTGCATTTTAAAGGCGGGATTTCACCCGCCTATTAAATCCCAAAAATTAAATCCCCCCCCCCCCCCCCCCCCGCCCCGCCTCTTCCAGTCAGCAAGAAAAAGCCCTAGGTGTTCGTCTTCATGGCTGCCGCTTAAGAGAATGGTACCGTTGATATCTGTACTGAAGCTGTGGTTGTCGATGATGACGTCAAGTTCAGATTCCAAAGGAAGGAGATGTACACCGAGAATCTCTCCGGAAGCTGTCGATGATATCTCTACTGAAGCATGGTGTTAGCAATCTTTTACATCAACCAATATTCTGAGTCCATGTTTATATTGTTGATGTTCTTTTCACTAAAATTCTATTGAAAATGGTTCATGATACCTATTCATGTCTATCTTGTAGATATGGAAGATCTGAAGCAGTTCAACATGAAAATCGCTGGTTCATATTTCAGTCATTCATATAAATCCCCGATGATTCAATTTGATTTTAAAACCTACCTACATCAGCATCCTGGAAAAACCCTAGCACATCATCCCTAAAACGCCAAATAGAAAAACCCAAATTTAAAATCCCTAAATGATTCAGATGATGATGATGAGAACTTGGATGAAGTCGCACCTTCTTCACCTTCCGGTTTGATTTCATTGGATTGTTGATTCAAAGTTTTAGGTAAATTTTCTTGATATTTTTATCCTCAGGCCTCTTCAACTATCTTTAATCTCAATGTCTTCAATCGATCGTTTTTTCTTCCATCACCACCGCCCCTCTTCTTCTTTATTCGATTCCCAGGATTGATTCATGAAATCAATTTTATAAAATATATTTAAAAAATTGAGATAAAGCACAACGCTTTTGATATCATATCTTTGGGAAAATGCAGGTAACGAAGAAGAAATTGAGATAAAGCACAAACATCAAATGCTGCCCTGCATCTTCCCCACGTAAAGAAATACATGAGAAGCGAATCATATGCAGGTAATGAAAAAATGGTCTCATAGACTTGATAAAACTTAACTTAATCAACTATTTTTGCTTTCCCTCCTGTGTTTATGATACTTAAAACTTTCGGTGATATAATGATGGGGTAAATGAAAATAAGTAAATAAATGCAATAAGTTGTCAATATGCCCTAAATTGTTGAATCTTTATAATAAAAAAAGTCATTAAAGATTGTCTAAGTGGTAAAAAAATCTTTTTCGCTTGTTTTTAAATCTTAGGATGTCCCAACTGGTGAGCTACCAAGGAACATGTTTTTATCCGTAGACAGACAACTTGTACAAACAATTGTGCCTGGTACAAGATTGACTATAATGGGATTTTACAGCATATTTCAAGTTTCAAAGACATCCACATCGTAATACTTTCACTTAATCTATTCACCAATAACATTTAACTTTCATACATTTTGAATATAGCTAAATCTGCAATCTTTTTTCTGTTTTGATCTAGTCACAAAGGAGTAGTTGCTATTAGACAACCGTATATAAGAGTTTTTGGAATAGAAGAAACAAATGAAGCTACAATTTAGGTGTTCAAATACATTGCATACTTGTTGCTGCAAGTAATCCTTATCCACTTCCAACACTAGTTTATCAACCCCCAATGCAAAAAATAGAACCAACTGATAACAATGAAGCACAATCAGAAAGTCGTTTATCAGATGCTGAAACTATAGCTAAAGCATTTGCTCAGGTATTAAACTATTAATAAATAAATTTATACATAGATATCTAATTAATGTTAAATGTTTTTTCACCTATATGAATTTTTCGTAGTAGTGTTCCGTTTCTTTATCAGTTATATGCCCGAAACAGCTTCCGAAACTCAAAGCATTCTATAATGCGGTAATTAATGATTACATTTTATTTTTTTTAGTAAGTTTCTTATTTTATTATATAATATATTCCTTAAATTAATAATTGTATTTGATTTTATATGGAAAAAGGAACCCTTCAGCAGCTGATCCTACAATTGTTATTGTGAAAAATCCACATTATCTTTTACTCATTTCAGAAACATTCATGGAGGCTCGTGCTGCTTTATGTCGATCAGGAATTACAAATTTGCCCTCTCAAAGTCCTATAAAAGTAGATGAACCTTCAATTCCTCCTGTTTCAGCCCCCCTCCATCTTCAATTCCACCAGGTTTTGTTTCAAATTCATGTTTATATCATTTCATTTTAGTTAATATAAACATTTTGTATTTTTTTATATACAGCAAATGGGCCTATGATGAATAGACAACCAGTTCCTGTAGGAAACATTCCTCCTACAACCGTGAAAGTTGTAAGTCTCATTGAAAACCTTTTATTTTTTCAGAAAACAGAAAAGGGTATTTTGTTGATTTTTGAAAAATTTCAGGAGCCAACAATCGTTACTTCAATGCCACCTGTAACGGTGCCTATACTTGCACCATCATTCCAACATGTGCCACCTGTCCCACGTCCTACACCACCCATGCAAATGTCATCACCATTATCAGTTTCACAAGATATGTTATCAAGTAATGATGGAATCCAAGATATGTGAGTGATGTACAGCCACCTATGCGTCCAGCTGTCACTGTAAATCACAACATTCTCAACAACCTATCACAAGCAAGGATCATCAACCAAGCAGCAATTGCTGGAGGAACATCCATGGGAATACCAAATCTCATGGCTGTGCGTATGTCCAACATGATATCAAGTGGAAGGGCATCCACAATTCTGGTTGCCCAAATCTTAATCTCATTTGGGCAATCAGTGATTCCATCAATGACAATGTCAACTACATCAACTGTACCTGGTTCTTTTGCTTCGGCAGCTAATGTTGGTCTCACCCAACAATCAACTGGTGCATTACAATCAGCACAGTCAAAATATGTCAAAGTCTGGGAGGTATAAATATAAATATAATAACAAATATTCACATTTGGAGCATTATTTTTATAAATTTATGATTAATCATTTATTTGGAAATTGGAATAATATAAGTGTGAGATAAATGATGCAGGGAAATTTATCCGGTCAGAGACAAGGTCAGCCTGTATTTATTACAAGATTAGAATTAAGTTTAAATATATTATTTAATTTAATTTTGATTTGTAAAAAAATGGTAGGGGTACCGGAGTGCATCGGCTTCTGAATCGTAAGTCACCCATGACATGACATCACATAGTATTTAAGCAAAATGTTTGACTCTGATTATTACTGAAATACCTAAAATACCCTTCTCTCTTAGGCTTGCAGCAAATTGGCCACCAACAATGCAAATAGTGCGACTTACATGTCAAGATCACATGAACAAAAAGTAAGCTTTACCAATTTTTTTTTTTGTCATATATTGTTTCCCTCTTCAGTTTTCCTTTAAATATTTATTTATTTAAATTTAAATTCCAGGTATTATGTGGGAAAAGCAGATTTCCTAGTTTTTCAGGCAATTAATCAGTTGCCTTCACAAACACTTCTACTCTGACTAATTGGAATGCTTTACAACAGGAAGTTTTTAATTACAAAATAGTTGCATGTCCTGATAGACATAGAAAATTTGAAAATGAACTTGCCTCTACAATGGATGTTGCTCTTGGGATTTTGATTGCATGTTTTAATATTCCAGAATTAAAAGAACAGGTGACTTTTTTCCTTTTTCTTTTTCTTTTTAGCAATAAGAAATTAGTATTAGTAGTTAGAATCTGCAAGGGGTAAATAAAGTCAATTTAGTTAGAATTAGTGAATACATTGTATTAGTCATTAATCATGTTTGTGTGCTTTTTTTGTTGGGCAGGATCATCGGGCAGGACATTTAGGCATAATTATAATATAAAACTATAAAAAAAAATCATTTTTTGATATATATTTTTTGTTTTGTTTTGCAGAGGATACTAAAGAGCAAAGTGATAGTGATGCCCTTGAGATAATCCACAGTACACAACCATTTATGTAGGCAACCTTAGCCCTGAAGAAATACTTTTTCTACAAATGTTACTTAAGGTAGTGGAGGGCCTTTATGTAATGTGATGGATCAACCTCTTTTGAAGTTTCATTTACATCTAGTTTTATTCTTCTGACATGCTTTTTGTATTTGGTTTAACAGCTAAGGATCATAATCAAACCCACGCCTTGTGTTGGTGTAGGGCCTTTATGTAATGCACAACAGGTTTCCATGATGGCATGAAAGTGGTATTAAGTATTAGCATTCTTATTATATTATACCCCTCACATTTTCCCAAATTACCCCTTGCTCTACAATGTTTTTTTTTGTTTCTATGTATTTTGTGCATCAGTTAAAGTTGATGGAAGAAAGGAATATGAAGCCACTTGATTTAAATCTTGCAGCATTATCAGCAAGAGACTTGGAGTTGAATTTGGCTAAGTCATTATTGAGTGAGATGGGCCAATATACAACTGTTTATCCATATAATCAGCTGTTTGGAGCATTAGTTTTAAAGAATTATGAAGGCAAGATGCAACTTTACTTAGTTGGAATTTGATGTACATAGTAGATTAGATACAAATTTATATATTGTAAGAAATAGATTTGTATGACATTGAATTTATGCAACGGATTCTAATTTTTGTATATGATATTTTATTTTCTATTATGAAACATTAAATACAAATTTAATTTGAAAATAAGTAAATCTATAAAGAATCTTTTTTTAAAACATTTAAAATTATGATATGCAAAAATATGTGTCATCTTCATTTATGACATGGCCTTTCTTGATAGGGGTTTCTTGATATGCATTGCGTGTCATTAACACGCACATCGTAAGGTTACGACACGCGAATGCGTGTCGTCTTCCTTTATGACAGGGCCTTCCTTGATATGCATTGTGTGTCGTAAACGCGCGTCGTAAATGCACATCGTCTATTCGTCTATCATCATTCATGTTATTTTGTATTTCTTGTTATGTTATGAGTGTGGTTTATGAGGTTGGTATTATGGGGGAATTCACTAAACTCTCGGGCTTACAGTTTCAGTTTATTGTTTCAGGTACATCAAGGGATCGCGGCAAGGCGAAGGCGTGATCGTACAGCTCTTCATGTTTTATCAATGTCTCTGGGAAAAACTTTGATATTATACATTTGAAAACAAAGTTGTAATGATTTTTAATGGTTTGAAATGTTTTAAAAATTTTAAATTGGTTTCACGACTTCTCGAGTTCAGGAAGGACTCGACGAGCTGGTGAACTGCACTCGACGAGTCGAGTCAACATGAACTGTTGACTTTGACTGTGGGAGTTGACTTTGACCATAAGTTGACCAGTTGACTTATGATGGTATTCAGATAATTTGGAGACTTATGAAAAAGGGTTTTATGGTATTTATAGGTAGTGAAGTTTGTGTTGGTGATCTGGGAGTTGAAGCTTTCTAGTTTCTGACGTCAGTTGCGAGGTGAGTTCTCCTCACTATATCAACAGGTTCCAAGGCACCAATGCCGACCTTTATTGGATTGGTATCTGGGTTTATTGCATATTATGCTTATTGATTTACATCCTGGTAGTTAGGATGGTTATATGCTTAGTGACCTGGTTAGGTCGATATCCTCGTTATAGGATATTGCTATACTATTTGATCTGTTAGATCGGTTGACTGTTATATATGCTAGTGTATGATATGTATGTGTACATGTTTGTTGATTGGGGGTTGGGTTGAGGCGGTCCTGCTTTGTGCTGAAGGACAACATACCTAGGGCGGTCCGGATAGACTACAGACTCCGAAGGGTATGTTAGTCAGACCGAAGGCCCAACGAGCGGTTCGGATAGGCTAAAGGCCCGGCGAAGCGGTCCAGACGTGCCGAAGGCTCGGAGAGTTGTCCAGATAGATTGAAGGCCTGTGAGGCGGTCCAGTCAGGCTAAAGGCTCATTATGCATGCTTTTTTGTATTTGCTATTATGTTATGAGTATGGTTTTATGAGGTTAGTATTTTGGGGGAATTCACTAAGCTCTCGGGCTTATAGTTTCCGTTTATTATTTCAGGTACATCAGAGGATCGTGGCAAGGCGAAGGCGAAGGCGTGATCGTACAGCTCTGAATGTTTTATCTATGTCTTTGGGAAAAACTATGATATTATACATTTGAAAACAAAGTTGTAATGATTTTTAATGGTTTGAAATGTTTTAAAAATTTTAAATCGGTTTAAATTTTTGGGTGTCACATATGGACTTAGACACTAATCCAACAATTATCCATTCCCGTTATCCTCACTTTACGTCCCTAAAACACCTATCATAAGGGACCTAGCCTAAGGATCATCATCGGGATAGACACTACTACTAAGCGGGTTCCTCAACAATAAATGTCCATAAGGCAACCATGAAGGGGATGGAGTACACAGGTGAACACATCGTTCACAAACACCTACAGATTGTGAGTCTGCTAGCGTTCCACTGAACTATCTAGAATAGTCTTTGGTCATCATCTATACTCCGCTAGATGACTGGGTCATTGTAAACATCGAGACCTCTCATCATTTTATCGCATATCGTCTATTTCATCTACCCATGTTTTACCCCAACATTTTTGTATATATAAAATACATCTACAATTTAAATCATTTAAAACTTGTATAAAAATGTTCATCCAGCATAGATATCAAGTAAATAGATAATATGCATACATAGCATGTAATTTATATGAAATACTTCATATCTATGTGTAAGATGAAAGTAACTATGCACTCACTTGTTAAAGTGATGATTCCAAGCTCGGGCAGCGCTTCGCTTTTAACAATATAATTTATTCGATGAAACCTAGTATTATTACCACTAGATTTTATTCTAATATTTACCGTGACTAATTATTAGTCTTAGCATTATTATTATATATGCGTTTAAACAATATTTTCCACCACTATGTATATACAGGGACCAGACATAAAACATCGGAAGGCAGGATCATTTTGTCATATAGCACTTCTGATATCTACCAACCCTATGTGGCCTATTAAACCAGATTCCCCGTACCGTGAGTAGTTAAAAAGATATTATAACGACACTTATACAAGTCATAATAATAGTCCAAATATTTATTATAAGTTCATAATAACAATACTAATTTCAAATATAAGTTATATTTAAAATAGGGTAAGCATAACTTACTTACAAGAGAGTTTTAGCTAGGAGTCGGGCTCTGCAGGGGTAGGAATTCGTCGCTAAATCTTCTAAGAAAGAGTCTTGCAATGCTTCAGCGGTCACCTTACTACACTAAAAACTACAAAAAGAGAAGTCGAATCACAAGGGACCGAAATGCTCGGGAGATAAGAAGAGAAAAACTCTTGAAGCAAGAGAATGGTGCAAGAAATATCAGAGGCTAGAGGCTCGTATTTAACGTAATTGAATTTTCAAAAACTACCCTCTATATTTACTTAAATGACTAAACACCCCTTTATAATACAATTTTAAATAGATTTAATGATATTTGTACTAAACTAATGTTGAAAGTACTCAACACTAGTCTTATAACGACCGCATCGTCAATACCTTTCTAATGATATATACATATGTATATATATATATATATATATATATATATATATATATATATATATACGTATATATAATTTATACTTTATTTTAATACGTAAATGTGCTATTAAAAATTATAACTAATTCATACAAATTCCGTTTCTGATGTTCTTTATATCCACGCATAGCTATCGACGAGATCTATAACTTTCGTTTAGACTCCGTCGGCTAGTTTTGAATTTATTTTTTTGTCCCTATTTTTATAAAATTAAATGATTTTGCTAAAATCATAACTCTCTCTCATACGGAATCCGTTTTTGACATTGTTTTTCGCAATATTCATATTTTAAGGAGTACTACGATTTTCATTTTGGTCGCATTAGCTAAAAGTCAACAATTTTCTTCGTAGCTTTTTACGTCACACAATCCTTGTGCACGAGTGACTTTTATATTTTATAAAAATAATATCTAATTCATAAGGAGTCGGATTTCTACAAAATGTATATTTTCAGGATCGGGAAGACGTGTACTTTCTAAATATTTAATATATATATATATATATATATATATATATATATATATGTTTTGGCGCACTTATTTTTACGATTTATGGAAGATTCAGTTGATTTTTCCTATTTTATTATATTATAATAATCATGAAACACATAATATTCATATAATTCTTCTTTATTACGTCAAATAGGTTATAATTATTGACCGTAACCATTACATCATCATATTAATGTTTATCCTAGAAACACGGGCGTTATAATTCTCTCCCCCTTCAGATGATTCCATCCCGGAATCACGCATCAGAAAACAAATGTGGATAGTGACTCATCATGTCACTCTCTATTTCCGAAGTGTGGTTCGGCCCATTCGTATGTTTCCATCGCACAAACACTAAGTCGATCATCTTGAGTCGTAACTTTTTTGTCTTACAGTTAACAATTGCCTCAGGCTCTTCGATTAGCCTCTTAGTTTGATCCATCCTTAAATCTGAAATAGGAATTATGTCGGGAACTTCAACCGTGAACTTCCTCAAATAACACACATGAAAAGTGTTATGAATACCATCTAGTTCTTCTAGTAATTTGAGCTTGTAATCTTGGTTCCCAATCCTCTAAAGAGCTTTGAATGGTCCAATAAACCTTGGACTTAGCTTTCCTCTCTTTCTGAATGTTATAAGTCCCTTCCAAGGTGAGACTTTAAGCAAATCTGAATCTCCAACTTTGAATGTAATCGACCGTCTCTTTTTGTCAGCATATCTCTTTTGATGATCCTGAGATGCTAACGTCCTTTCCCTGATCACCTTTAGCTTTTTAGTAGTCTGATAGACTATCTCGGGGCCCACAAACTGCTTTTCTCCAACCTAAAGCCAACAGGATGGCATACGAAACTTCTGTCTGTACAAGGCTTGATAAGGTGCCATTTTAACGCTCGAGTGGAAATTGTTATTATAGGAAAACTCTACCAAAGGTAAGTGCTCATCCCAGTTACCTTGGAATTCCAAGGTACATGCTCTTAGCATATTATCCAGTGTTTGAATCGTTCTTTCGCTCTGACTATCAGTCTGCGGATGGTAAGTTGTACTCAAACACAACTTCTTACCCAATTCCTTTTGTAGACTTCTCCAAAACCTTGACGTGAAACGACTATCATGATCTAATACTATCATTAAAGGAACACCGTGAAGTCTTACCACTTCCTTCACGTAAACATTTGTAAGTTTATCCATAGATCATTTCTCATTGGCTGCTATGAAGTATGCACTCTTAGTGAAACGATCCACAACTACCTAAATCATGTCGTGATTGTTCTTCATCATGGGTAGTTTAGTCACAAAATCTGTGGTGATGTCTTCCCATTTACCCATGGGTACGGATAAAGGTTCTAAACTCTCATACGGTTTCTGATGTTGTGCCTTAACTCTTGCACAAGTTACACACCCGACCACATACTTTGAAACATCGAGCTTCATCGTCGACCACCAGTAGTAGCTTTTTAGGTCTCTATGATTTTTTGTGCTGCCAGGATGAATTGAGTACATGTTCTTGTGAGCTTCTTCCATCAGAAGACCTCTACTCCTACAGTCTTAGCTACCTAAATCCTATCTTGGAATACCTTCAATCCTTGGCTGTTTGAACCGAACTCCAATGTTTTACCTAAACGTTCTTCCTTTCGGTCACTTTTCTTTAAATATTCTTCCTGAGCTTTCTTGAAACTTTCCACAATAGTCGAGAAAACTTATATTCTCAATGCTCTTGGCCTTTTTCTTTCAAGGTTGACTTTTCGACTTAGAGCATCAACGACAACATTTTCTTTACCAGGGTGGTAAAGTATCTCACAGTCGTAGTCCTTGAGTAACTCTAGCTAGCGTCGTTGTCTCATGTTCAGTTCCTTTTGATTAAATAGATACTGGAGACTCTTATAATCCGTGAAAAATTTACACTTTGTTCCATAAAGATAATGCCTCCATATCTTTAGGGAAAATACTACCGCTGCGAACTCTAAATTATGAGTGAGGTAGTTCTTCTCATGTTCTTTCAATTGTAGAGATGCATATGCTATCACCTTTTCTCTTTGAGTTAGAACACATCCTAACCCAAATCGCGACGCATCACTATATACCGCGAAGTCTTCAACTCCATCGGGTAGAGAAAGAATCGGTGCTTCACATAATTTCTTCTTTAGCTTCTCAAATGCTTCTTCGTGCTTCTCACTCCAAGTATATGTAGCTCCTTTGTGGGAGAAAGTTGTCAATGGCGCAGCTATCGAAGAAAAACATTGGATAAACCTTTGGTAATATCCAACTAATCCCAAAAAGCTTTGAATCTCTGTGGGACTTTCGTTCGTTCCCACTTCATCACAGCTTCGATTTTTGATGGGTCAACCATTATCCCGTCTGGGTTAACCACATGACTAAAGAATTGGACTTCTCGGATCCAAAAATCACATTTGGAGAACTCTTCATACAACTTCTCATTCTTCAATACATCTAATACTTCTCGTAGATGCTTGTCATGCTTCTCTTGGCTTTTTGAGTAAATAAGAATGTCATCTATGAACAGGATCACAGATTTATCGAGAAATGGTTTTACAAACCCTCTTCATCAAATCCATGAATGTTTTTGGAGCATTGGTTAGTCCAAATGACACAACCAAGAACTCGTGGTGTCCATATCTTGTTTTGAATGCAGACTTCAACGAACAATGGAAACATCTCCCATATTCATATCTTGTCAACAATATACAATAAGTGTTAAGTGTTAGTACTAGCTAAATTTATCATGTATATAAATATTTATAAATGTATTTTTTTTAATTAGTTCAATATACCTTCAACGGGTTAACGAATACTGATAATGTATACACAAACATCTTTGTTGGATTACCACGCACATGATCCTCAATTTTATTAGACAAACCTGACAATTTTGGGTATGTAAGAAACCATAAATAACTCCCCCATGCAATCCTAAATTATATATAAAGCATTAGTTAAGCATATAAAAAATTTATTTTATTCACAAATTTAATTGACATATACCTGTTCCACACATCCAGATTTTCCACCACCCATATCCATTCCTTGGTTACTTTATAGTTTCCCTCTTTTCCTAGAAAACCATGATTGAGAAAATATAAAAAATTGCTCCCACACAGTCCTTAACTGGTAACACATAAAATCACTTATTCATGATAATGACCTCTAAATCACATACAAGTAACATAGTCATTGTGCGATGTGGGAAGACTCGTGAGCGAAATATGTCATAACCGTAACCATGTTTATACATAGGACCGAATTTGACCCTTGATCTTGGACACTGGCCTATATGAAATCCAAACACCAAACAGAACTCCTCGGGACCAAAGTTCAATGTATGCCGAGAAAACAAAAAATGTAAATTCTCAGTCGCATCCATTTCTGCAGTCGGACGCAACTGATGCAGTAATAGCCCATTAATAAGAAGTCTGTCACCCACCTGAGGTGGTACGTCCAACTAGTGACCGAAACTAGTTCTCGCAAATAGCTCAAATACTTCTCTAGTTAAAAGGCTTAATACTTCATGTAATTTGTGACATGAAGCTTTGACAGATATGTTAGCCAACATTCATTAATTTGCATGCTAAAAATTAAATAAACACTAAATGTCAATAAAATTGTTATAAATGAAACAAAGTGATAAAACATAAACAAACATAATAACACTTAATCATTTAATATATGTTAATTACTTTGTCTACAAAAGTAAAGGAAATTAGTTTACCAAAATTTTGCCCTCTTCTATACGAAAAATGTACCATATATAGCATTATACTTTACAATGGTGTTAGAAAAACATAGTTTATCATAAAGTGGAAAATACCAATGTACTATCTTATCTTATCAAGACCTTATACTTTAAAATATATACAGATCACACACATACATATTTCTTCCAAGGTATAGTACATTGCTATAATTAGCACATTTTCGAACTTGAATTGTGTAACGAAAAGGAAACATAATATTACTATAAACAAATTATCTATAATCTAGGTGGAAAGGAAAACCACAATGAAAAAAAAAGTAATTAATTTTTTTTGGCAAAAACCATAGGTTTCATAAGATCCTACGGTATACAAGTTGTGGATGCACAAATTGTGAAACATCGTATATGTATCACAATACATTTATATATAACTTACAAGCAAAATAAATCGCAAAATCAAATAAAAAAAACGTAACCTTTGTATGAAACCTACAAGTAGACAATACACAATATGTGCATTGTCTACTTGTACACTGTAGGTTTTGTATGAAGCTTACGGTTTCATATTTTTTTTAGTTAAAAAAATAAATAAAAATAAAAAACTTTTTGTATAAATTCTACTAATAATCAACAATACGAAAAATTACAACAAAAATCTACACATACATGGTTGTTATATGAAGGCTTTATTGAGAAAAAAAGAGTAGGAAAAGATAGGAAAAACTACCTAATCTAAAAAATAATTTTTTTTATATATGATAGGCTGAAGTGACCCGAAAGAGTAGATGGGCCACAAAATAGTAGCTCATTGCCCCAAAAGAGTAGCCATTTTCCTTTTTTTTTCATTTATCATAGCCAATTTAGTTAAGACATTAGACCCCTTAATCCAACACATACAACACTTTGCGCTATTATTGGCAACCAACATATAAATGCATAATTGTATGTACTCAGAGATAAGAACAGATGATCCTACCCTAAAGCCAAAACCAAACAAGGAACATACAATAAGGTCTAGATCAAGAGTTCTCAAGTTATTTTATTTGACTATACACAACCCCTATGACATTTACTCGATGATCACCAATACTATCTACACTCCTGAAGGGTTTTGAGCATTCTAACACTCCTAAGGTGTACATGCAACCCTAGAAACCTTGGATCTATGTTTTACTAAGATACATGCAAATTTGATTTTCCAAGGTTATTAACCTAACTAGCATGGCATGGGGAACTTTTAAACATAATAGCTAGTTGAAGTACATACATTTTGTTGTTTGGATTCCTTGAGAACCTTGTGAGCCTAGAACCTCAAGTGTGATGCTTCAAATGTCTCACACAACACCACATCACTTGGAATAACCTTCAGAGAAGATCACTAACACTAAAAATTCGGCTAGCCCTCTTGTACTTGCTTGTAGTGGCCGATTTTGCTAGTCATGGGGTCTTTATATAGTTGTGTCACAAGTACGGTTACACCATGTAAACCCTAATTGTCATGGCTTTCCATATTCCATGATCTATGGGTTTATAACTCCCATGGACTATCCATGGAGCACCTTATGGGTTTAGCCCAATTCATATAAACCATGGATCATTAGCCCACTATACAAGAACGGATGATTTACACAATCAACCTCATTTATTTAATTAGTCTCGTTTTTATCACTTAATTAATTCCAAATTAATTCTTTGATCAATACTTATTAAATAATATTATTAATATATTAGAACTTATAATATATTAATAATCCTTAAGTGTCCTTTTTCTCATTTAGTCTATCCAAGTGTTGCAATGCCATGCAACCCAAATGCACCATGCCAACCGGGTCAAGTACATTCCAGAAATAGTTATGAACTTAGACACCTAATCCAATAGTCTCCCATTTGGATAAGTCTAATAACTATAACTGCAAGAATGACTTCTGGAACCGATCAGCAATCATAGCTCTTTCAAGGTCTCACGGAACTGAGATGATGATGATGCTCCATTTAAGATAAGTTATCATATAATCCTTTGTCCTAGATATCAGTCGAACAAATATATGGAACAATGTCTTACTTATTGTCCAGCAGTTTGTTTCCCGATTTCCGATTTGCTTGACATATAACTTAATCGAACACATCAACTTAGTTCTGACCGAGCCCGGTACATAGGTCAAAACAAAATCATCGAGGGGCCCATATATCACTTCTAATGCAAGAAGGAGCAAATAAACTTCAACTCATATGCTTGTTCTACTACTTGTTGATTCATACACAAAGGCACGTTTTATAACATCAAGTTACCTATGCGTTTTTGTACATTCAATGTATAACAAACTCATAGCCAAAAACTCATATCTCTAGGTTTGAAGACTTATAAGATATTACCGTCTCACGATCACTCAAGATAAATTCCATGAAGTGATATAAGTGAGCGTGGGTTGAATCCAATACTCAGAACTTATGAGCACTCATGAATTTTGTAGCTGTTAGATATAGTGTCTAAGTCCATAACTATATTTGGTATTTACTTGACCCGACCCGACATGGTCCATTTGGGTTGCATGGCATCGTGCATTTGGATAGACTAAATGAGAGAAATAAGACACTTATGCTTATTAATATATTATAAGTTCTAATATATTAATAATAAGAATAATAATATTTAATTAGTATTGATCAAGAATTAATTTATAATTAATTATGTGATCAAAAGAAGACTAATTAAATATATGGGTTGATTGTCTAAATCATCCATAACTTATATAGTAGGCCAAAGCTCCATGGATAATCAAGTTGGGTTAAACCCATAGGATGCTCCATGGATGCTTCATGGAGGTTACATAACCCATGGATCGTGGAAATGAAAGGTCATGACAATTAGGGTTTACATGGTGTAACCCTAATGGTAACACACTATATAAGCATCATATTATTCACCAAAATCGGTCACTAGTGTGTGTAAAAGAAGGTCTAGTCGATTTCATGAAGTGTGGATTTCTCTCTAAGTTGTTCTAAGAGCATTTGATGCTGTGTGAGCCATTTGAGGTGTCACATTAGAGGCATTAGGCACTCAAGCCCTATGGAGTCAAACTACACTACAAGAGGTATGTATTCTATCTATATTATTACCCACGTATCTATGATTGTATGCTAGATAGGGTAATACCTTGGAATATTATTATTTGCATGTATATTAGAGAAAACATAAATCCAAGGTATTTAGGGTTGCATGTACACCATAGGAGTGTTAGAATGCTCAAAACCCAATAGTTGTATCAGAGTATAGGCTCGTTTTCCTGTATACTTGATGCAATTGCTGAAAATCGAAGTTTTTGTGTTGTCTAGGCAGTGGACTCGCAAGTTCCCTCATGGACTCGACGAGTCCAAGGAAAAACTCATCCAACTCGACGAGTTGGTTCATGTACTCAACAAGTTGGACTCCCTGACAGCTTATCTTCGAGTTTTGGTGTTGGAATTGGTTTAGAATCATTATCTTAAACTATTTTGGACTTATAAAAACTCTTTTTTGATGTGATAATGATTATGGTAAACCATTTTCAAATTTGTTATCAAAATTTCAAGTTCTATATGGTTAATTTTATGATTTTTGAAATTGTTGATATGCATGTTCTTGAATTTATGAGTTTTGATGATCATAGGAATTATTTGTAACCTTCTTGGTAGTTTAATTCTTGATCATTATATGTTTTAATGGAGTCCATAACTTGTCCTCAAGTTATGGATAATCAAAAGTCACAAGTTATTAAATCCATTAAAAGACCACAATGGTTACATAAAATGAAGAGTCACTTTCTTAATTAGTTTAAAGTCTTCCATAACTTATCCTCAAGTTATGGAGCTTGAAGAGTTTTTTAATTAAAGCTACTTTAAACACATAAGTTATGGAATTGAAAAGTTTTGAAAGTTACAAAACTTGCCCTCAAGTTTTGGAATTTGAAAAGTTTTATTTTATGAATACTTTAATTCCAAATTAAGCCCTTAGAATTTCAAATAATTAAAATTCAACCCTTATACTATTATAATATTATAAGTTAATAATATATATATATATATATATATATATATATATATATATATATATAAGATCAAGTTGTCTTACCATTAGTAGGTCTTATTCACGAAGCTAGTCTATAAGGGGGGTATAAGGTTGTTGACTATAAAATGGCAACTTAATGGGTGTCCACTCTCACCCACCACTTCCTTGATCGGTGGAGGGTCGTTAGCCGAAAAAGGTAGGACAGGAATTATAATTCACCCTTCATTAAAAGTATTAATGATAAATATTAAGTAACTAAACACTTATAAATTCCCAATCTTAGTTACTTAGGAAAATGTGAATAAGGTGCTAATCCATGAAATTACACTTTGCACTTTGTTTAAGCCGTTAGTGGAGCGTGTGTGGTTAACCAGCACACTAACTTGAACTTAACAAGGTAGGCAAAGGGTAACTTAATATTTATCATAGTATCGTTGGAGCGTGTGTAGTTAACCGGCACATCGATTGAGGGGTAAATATTAAGGGTACCAAGTATATTTGCATGGTTACTTCACACCTTGTTGTGTGATCCTCGGCATCCCAACCACAAAACCTACCAAGTATATTTGCATGGTTACTTCACACCTTGTTGTGTGATCCTCGGCATCCCAACCACAAAACCTGAAGGGCACACTCGAGATTGAAACATGCCATTGAAAAGTTCGATGAATCTCAAAAGATCTAGGAGTTTCAAAACCAATTAAAACCTAATTAAATATTTCGTTTATCTTGGTGGAAATTGGTGAATCGTCATCCACCTACCTTCAAATATCTTATAGCTTGGATTACGGCATCCCTCTTCTAAGTTATAAAATATTATGTTAGGTCCTAGCCTTAATATTTCATATTGGGTGTTAAATTAAGGACTTAAATCAACTTACTTGAATTTCTCCCATTGAGATGTCTAGTTCAGACAACAATGATCTTCCCAAATCAAGCTTTCTAATGAAGATGATTTCCCAAGTTTGCCTCATGGAAATCATACTTCTCTTCCTCCACCTCCTTCAATTATTCTCCCTATCCAACAAGCTAAAAGACTTGAAAATTTCAAGATCACTCAATCCCTACTCACAATAAAAACATAAAAAAGGAAGTCCTATGTGCACTCATGTCTTAGGACTGAAGTCACAGATTGTCAGGTTGAGAATGTTGGGTGTCATTGTCCCAAGGAAGTTGGCAATTGATTGGGTCTTTCAGTCACTTCCTGAGTCATATAGAAAGACTACTATGTGACAGGTCACGACATGACCCTAATGGATCTTTCTTATTTGCTTATTGCTGATGAATCAAGAATGGTTTGATGCAATAGTCAAGCAAATATGGATGGAATGTCTATTTCTCAAACTTCCATGGACATGGTGAATGGTAACATTGGAAGTCCAGAAAAACTTTCTCTTCCCAATGGAAAAGGATCGGACTTGGTCAACACTGTTGACCAGAAGGTAAAGAGAAAGTCTAAGTCTGGGAGAGTCTTTTGTACCATTCCCAAAGAGTCCACATGTTTTCATTGTGAAGAAAAATGGGCATTGGAATCGAAGCTGCCGTAGCTACCTGAAAGAAAGAATAATCAAAAGTTTGACTCTGTTTCAGGTAAGTCAACTATCTAACTCTCTTAACTTTCTCTTGAAGATTCTTAATACATTTTGATGTATGAAAGGATCAAGCAAAGGGTATGAAACTTAAAGAAAATAGTATGTTAAATCTGATCGCGTAGATGGATTTCTATCGCATGGTTTGAAGATCAGATTCTTGAGCTACTTCTTAGGAGTTATGATAGATTGCTAGAAAACCTGAAATTTCATAGTTTTCATTTGAAGTTTCATTGTAAGGAAAAAGGTTTTTCTGCATTTTGAAAAAATAAATAAAAATTTTCTTTATTTTCTATCTCCTTACAATTGCATTCATGAAAACTTGATGTTTGTATGTTTCTAGCAATATTGGAAATATGAATTTGATTCTTTCATTTGTGGTAGTGTCTAAATTTATCAAATAAGGAATGATTCTCACCACCCAAGTTTCAATTGGACCGAAACTTGGAATCATGCAAGTTGTTTAGTATGATGAATGAGAACTTTCATTTTTGGAAAATTAAGACTAGTTGCTTGTTCACATGTATATGTGAATCAAGTGAAGGACTACAAGATCAAGTACACATTCTTTTGCATAGCTAAAGTCCACCACAAAAGACGAATGAAACTATTCATCATGATTTACTAATGTTTAGTAAATATGATTATACTTACAAGCTTAAGTATAACTCCAAGACATTGGAAAAATTCCAAATGTATGGCAGAGTGAATAATAAGAATCAAATTAGGCAGAAGCATAAAAGTTTCTTAAATCTGAAAAGATGGGAGAGTACTTTAGTATGATGATTCATGATCATCTTAATGATTTTGAGACCTTATCACAATTCATCCTTTAAGTGCCTTCTTATAGCTAAGAAGAGGAGTTATGAATTGTTGAAGTGGTTAAATCAAGAAGAGGATTCATACTTGGTTCCAAAAAGAAATCTTAGAGTTATACTCTAAGATTGTGACTTGAGTGGCATGTCTTAAAGAAGGTTTAAAACACTTGTAAGAGTAAAAGTTTTCTACTCTTGTACATTTGAAGTTGGTAAGTTGTGATGTTTTGGATAAAATAAAGACCAACTAAGGCCAATTGTGTTAAGTGTTTGTCTTGATTAGAATCCACACTATCTCTTAAATATTTGACAAGGAAGTCTTATAGGTCAACAAGACAGTGGGAGTCAAAAAGATCCTGAAATGGTTTCAAGAACTAATCAAGAATAAAACATGTATTTCATCACTAGCACACACCTAGAGGTTTATAACCTATCTTGTTGACATTTTTGTGCCCATTCGAGTTAAGTTGGCTATACATTTGTGTTTTACATGTTCTCAATTGTTTGTATAACTACTTGGAAGCACTGGCAGGCCCTTGTACTGCCAGGTAGCAAGAAGTTTAGATTACACAAGTTCAATTCATATGAGTTTGGATTTGTCTCTAACCTTATCTTGTGATAATGGTTTTGACAAATTCACATGGATAAGAACAAATACACCATAAAATCTAAGGGTCATAAGTTTTCTCTCCGATTCATGAAAATGATGGTGAGGAAACACTTCCACCAAGTAGATTTTAAGTAGATAGTAATCTTTGCATTTTCAAATTCGTTAGTAGAGCACACTAACATGGACTTATGAGAAATAGAAAAGGTCTAATAAATTGAGAATATGATTACGACATCCCTTTTCATAGTTCTTAAATTGTTTAGACACACGGTGAGCTATTTACAATAAGGTGTATGATTTTGATAAAGTCTTATCAAAGCAATCTAGTATCAGAAACTTGAACTTTGGTAAGAAAGTCAATAAAGTAATGATTTCTAGAAGTCCACTAACTTATGAATACATGTCAAAGCTAGTGGGAGCATAATTATTATGTTGATAATCATCATGTTACTGGGAGCATGATAATTATGATAAGTATTGCAAGTTAGCAATGTTAATTATAGAAAACAAAAGTTCAACTCGTGAGGTTGCAAGGGTTGAAAAAGTTGTTTTGCTATAATTAAGGGAGAGGAAATTATACTTCATTTCAATTCTAAAAGGGTTAGATTGAGATTTTAATCATTTTAGTCAAGAATATATATATATATATATATATATATATATATATATATATATATATATATATATGAATTTCATGTCGGATTGGTTCAACTTAAGGAAATTCTATATATTGCGTTCTCAAAATTCGGTTATGATTACGACATCCCTCTTCATAGTCAAATTTTGAGAACATGGCAAACAAAAATTATTTTAGCAAAATACTGGTCTAGAATCATGTCTTTATGTGAGACATCATGAATCGTGTCCCGTTTGCTTTGGGTACAAGATCGATTGCATGTGCTATAATATTTACCCTTTCTAAATTTTCCAAATGCTTTGGGGCATTAAGGGGAAAAAGGTCTAGAACTGGATATGACTAAAGTGATTAAGCAATTGTCTAGGACAATCTAAGGTTTACCAAAGATTGGTTTCACAGGGACAGTTGGAAGTATAGTGTAAATTTTGGAGAGGACCATATTGACATATTCTGAAAAGAGGCAACTCTTGTTCAGAAGTGATAGTCAAAATGGGAATGTTTCATAGGTGGAAGTTATTCAATCTATGTAAGATTAGAAAAACTTAATGCAAGAAGGATGTTTCCCATGGAATTCATCTTCATTGGAATACTTTGTAATGTCTTTTGACAAGTCTTTGTGACATTGTACATAATCATTACAAGAGGGTCTGTGCATATAAGTTTACAATCTAAAAGATTTCGATAAATGATAGGAATTTGGAATTATTACATTTTCGATAAGGATATGGGAGTGTGAAATTAGAATCATTGAAATTATGTTTAATTGGTTTATTTCACAAAGTAAGGATCGTAGACAAACATAGAGTTCATACTTAGTGTATGGTAAAGCTATTGTTTAGAAAACATAGTGTACATGCTTGGAGCATGGGACAACTAGTGTTTTTTAAGTTCAAGTATAAAGTTGATAAAACCAAAACAATGAATAATGAGTAATCAATATGGTGATAAATAAAAAGTGTTTTATTTATATTCATAGTTTGATACCATATTAGATTCATTTATTCTTGTGTTTCATTTTGCATGTTTTGACTTCCATAATAAACTAGGTTATTCTTCCTGAATGACTAAGTTATTCAAACCATCCACATTCGGTCATATGTTGGAAGTAGATATGAATCAAGACTGTCATGGGTTGGCTTGTAGAGGTCTAAGTTGGTGGACAAAGTGGTGCTACAACACTTATGAGTGCTCATAAGTTCTGAGTATTGGATTCAACCTGCGCTCATTTGAATCACTTCATGGATTTTATCACGAGTGATCATGAGACAATAATATCTTATATTCTTCAAACCTACTGATATGAGTTGATACTATGAGTTGATAGTACATTGATTGCATGTAAACGCATTGGTAACTCGATGTTATAAAACGTCCTTTGTGTATGACTCAACAAGTAGTAGAACAAGCCATATGATTCGAAGTTTATCCATTCCTTTTACTTCTGGGATAAAAGAGATATCTGTGGGCCCCTCGATGATTTAGTGATGACACATGTGAGTGCTTGGCCAAGCCAGGACTGATGTGATTTGTTCAATCAGTCAGGTGTCATAAATCAAAAATCAAGAAGCAACAAATGGACAGAGAGAATGATTATTAATCCATGTCTCAGTCCATATGATATCTAGAATGGAGGAATATATGATCCCTTATCTAATGAACAAGTCATTGACAAGGTCAGAGTTCAGTTACAAGGTCAGAGTTCGATAGCGGCTTTTGAGAGCTACGATTTCTAGTTGGGTTTCGAAGTCATACGCAATAATAGTTTTAGACTTATCCAAGTGGGAGACTATTGGTTATAGTGTCTAAGTCCATAACTATATTTGGTATGTACTTGACCCGATCCGGTATGGTCCATTTGGGTTGCATGCCATCGTGCACTTGGATAGACTAAATGATAGAAATAAAATACTTATGGTTATTAATATATTATAAATTCTCATATATTAATAATAAGAATAACAATATTTAATTAGTATTGATCAAGAATTAATTATGTGATGAAAAGAAGACTAATTAATAATAAGAATAACAATATTTAAGGCCACATTAGGATGAGTACAAGTCATAACATACATGATCGAGCCTATAGTGGAAGCATACGGTACTCGACTCATCTCAACTATCTCAGTCTCTGTACTCGGGCTCTGAGTCTTACTCAATCTAGCGTTACTCTGGATCGGTAACTCTCCTTTCTTAGAATTTTGCATGTTGAACCTATTCAGCACCTTATCCAAGTAGGTACTCTGACTAAGTCTAATTAGTCTTTTACTCATGTCTCTCAAAATCCTTATCCCTAGGATACAGGTAGCTTCTCCAAGGTCCTTCATAGCGAAACACTTCCCAAGCCAGGACTTAACCTACTACAAAGTTGGGATGTCATTTCCCATGAGTAGTATGTCATCCACATACAGTACCAAAAAGCTAATTATACTCCCACTAGCCTTGACTTATACACAAGATTCATCTTTACTCCTCGAAACGTTAAACTCTTTGACTTTCTCATTGAAACAAAGATTCCATCTGCGAGGTGCTCGTTTCAATCCATAAATAGATTTCTCAAGCTTACACACTCTATTAGGGTACTCTATGTTGAAAAAACCCCCTGGCTGATTCATGTAAACATCCTCAGCCAACTTTCCATTAAGGAAAACAGTTTTGACATCTATTTTCCATATTTCATAATCAAGAAATGCAGCAATGGCTAACATAACCCTAATAGACTTAATCTATGCTACTGGTGAAAAGGTCTCATCATAATCAACTCATGGGGTTTGAGAAAAGCCCTTTGCGACCAGTCGTGCTTTATAAGTGTTTACATTACCATCCATGTCAGTCTTCTTCTTGAAGATCCATTTGCACCCAACTATCTTATGACTTGGTTCATTATCAACCAAGTTTCAAACTTTATTGTCATACATGGATTGTATCTCGCTGTCCATAGCCTCTTTCCATTTAGCAGCCTTAGGGCCTGCCATGGTTTTTGTGTAGCAATTAGGTTCATCCATACCTATCATTGTGTTATCACTGATAAGTGTATCACCTTCCGCAGTAACTGGAAACCATAGTAATGCTCAGGTGGATTCCTAACTATCGTGGAACGCCTCAGAGGTACAAACTCGTCAATCGGATCAACAGGAGTTTCCTCCTCAGGTTGATTGCTAGGGTTTGAGGTTCCTTTACCACTTGACTCTTGAATTTCTTCAAGATCAATTTGCCTCCCACTGTTTCCTTGGCTTATGAACTATCTGTCTCTATCTCTATCTCTCTCTCTCTATCTCTCTCTCTCTCTCTTTCTCTCTCTCTCTCTCTCTCTCTCTCTCTCTCTCTCGGAAGACTCCTCACCTTGCTACAGAGACCACATTATCAATGGGTCTGTAGAAGAGGTAACCAAAGGATTTATGTGGGTAGCCGATGAAAATACACCTCTCACTTTGAGGTTCGAGCTTATCGTGAGTCTCACGCCCCACGAAAGCCTTGCAACCCCAAATCTTGATGTGGTCCAGATTTGGAACCTTTCCAGTTCACATCTTGTGAGGTGTTTTGACAACCTTTTTGGTAGGGACTAGATTGAGGATATGGGCGGCAGTCTCTAAGACATACCCCCAAAATGAGATTGGTAATGAAGCTCGACTCATCATGGAACGAACCATGTCCAGAAAGGTTCAATTACGCCTCTCAGCCACACTATTAAGCTATGGTTTCCTGGGAGGTGTCAATTGTAAGACAATCCCACATTCCTTAAGATAGTCAAGGAACTCTATACTAAGATACTCACAGCCTCGATCGGATCGAATCATCCTAATGTTCCTACCCAATTGGTTCTCCACATCTTGCTTAAACTCTTTGAACTTTTCAAAGGTTTTTGACTTATTCTTGATTAACTAGACATATCCATATCTACTAAAATCATCAGTAAAAGTCACATAGAAGCAGTTAGCATCCCTTGTGGTGGTTCTTAAGGGTCCACACACATCTATGTGTAGCAGATCCAACAAACCTTCACCCCTAGCACAAGAACCCATGAAGGGTGATTTTGTCATTTTTCCAAGTAGATAAGCTTCACAACTATCATCCGACTTTAGGTCAAATGACTCCATCCTTTTGGAGTTGGCCTATGCGTTTCTTGCTTACATGTTTAAGACGACAATGCCACAATGATGCTTTATCCAAGTTAGTGGAAGAATCTATGCACAACACATTATTTCCTAGGTTATCTACAACCGACACAGCTTCATACACACCATCACAATGTAATTCCTTAAAATGAAGAACATTATTAAAGAAAGCATTAATACCACCACATTCATTATCAAAAGAAAAGGTAAATCCTTGTTTTGTACAAAGCATGAAAAGAAATAATATTTCTTTCCATTTCAGACGAGTAACAACATTTATTCAAATCTAATGTTAACCCACTACTTAGCAACAAAGTATAATTTCCAATCTTGGTGATAGGTGATGCGTTCCTATTCCCCATGATTAAGATTATCTTCCCATGCTCCACATCCTCACTTATTCTTAGTCCCTGCAAATCAGAACAAATATGAATACCTCAAACGGTATCAAGGATCCAAGAATTAGAATGGGGTGAGTTATTAGACAATATAGTGTAAATACCTACATGGTTGGGTTTCACTTTCCCATCCTTAACATCTTGCGGATACTTTGGGCAGTTTCGCTTCCAGTGCAACTTTTCGTGGCAATAGAAGCATTTAGCCTCTTTAGGGTTGGCAGAAGGAGTGACAGAACCTTTCTTGGTTCCACTTGAAGAGGATCCATCAAGGGACTTTCCCTTGTAACCCTTCAAAGGGATCTTCCTCTTCTTCCCTTTGCCTTGCCCGATTGCCAAGACCGGGGTCATAGTGGGAGTAGGAGTGGTAACAACCAACTTACCATTGAGACCACTTTCGGCGGTCTTCAAGAGTCCTTGAAGTTTGTTGAGTGTAACTTCCTCCTTGTTCATGTGGTATGTCATTCGGAATTGATCAAAACAAGAAGGTAAGGAGTGAAAAATGATGTCAATTGCCAACTCCTCGGGGAAGTTCTCATGTAGCTTCAGCAAACGGTCCACATACCTTTGCATTTTCTGTAAGTGGCTCGTGATGGGTTCACCATCCTTCATTTGGGTTGTTATCATGGAGCAGATGATGTTATACCTCTCTTGGCAAGCACTTTGATGGTAGCGGTCCATCAAGTCTTGGTGCATCTCAAAAGGGTAATAGTCCTCATAGGACTTTTGGAGCTCGACTGTCATTATGGGTAGCATGGTACATGCCACTTTCGTGGCATGTCTCTCATGAGTCCGGAATTTAGCGATCTCCTCAGGAGTAGCAGATGGATCATCAAGTTCCTTAAGCTCCTTGTCGAGGACATATTCCTTGTCCTCGTAACGAGTGACCATCCTGATGTTCCGGATCCAATCCATAATGCTGGAACCATCGAAGATAACTCTCCCACAAAGATTCATGAGAGAGAAGGAGCCGGTAGGGTTTGATCCAGAAGCAGCATTGTTGGAAGACATCCGAAAAAGAAGAAAGACAAGTTTAGATTAGATATAAAGATAGTCCTTAATAATACACCCAAATGTAATATTAAGGCTAGGACCCAACACAATATTTCATAACTTAGAAGAGGGATGCCGTAATCCAAGCTATAAAATATTTGAAGGTAGGTGAATGACGATTCACCAATTTCCACCAAGAAAAACGAAATAAATTATTAGGTTTTAATTGGTTTTTGAAACTCCTAGATTCTTTGAGATTCATTGAACTTTTCAACTACATGTTTCAATCTCTAGTTTGTCCTTCAAGTTATGTGACTGGGATGCCGAGGATCACAAAACAAGGTATAAATTACTTGGTACTCTGAATGTTTATCACTCAATCAATGGTCCAGTTAACCACACATGCTCCACCGACCTATGATAAACCTTAAGCCACAATTTGCCTACATTGTTAAGTCTAGGTTAGTTTGTCGGTTAACCACGCACGCTCCACTAACGACTTAATCAAAGTTGAAAGTGTAGTTTCATGGGTTAGCACCTTATTCACATTTTCCTAAAGTAACTAAGATTGAGAATTTATAAATAAATTTAAAAAAAAAAACATTTAGTTACTTTACAATCATCATACTTTTACTGAGGATTAAAGTCATTGTCCTACCCATTCTGCTAACGACCCTCCACTAGTCAAGGAAGTAGTGTATGAGAGTGGATACCCATTAAGCTGTCATTTTATAGGCAACAACCTTATACCCCCACCCCCCTTATAGACTGGCTTCGTGAATGACTCCTACTAACGGTAAAACAACTTGTTCTTATACATATATATATATATATATATATATATATATATATATGTATGTACATACATACATACATACATACATACATACATACATACATACATACATCCATACATATATATATAATTAATTTATAGTATTATAAAGTATAAGGGTTGAATTTTAACTTTTAAAATTCTAGGGGTTAGAACTAAAGTTTTTTAAAGTGACTCTACATGTTCCAAAACTTGAGGGTAAATTTTGTAACTTTAAAAACTTTTTATCTTTCATAACTTATGAGTTAATGGTTTATTAAAATGAGAGACTTTTCATTTTATGTAACCTATGTGTTTCATAATGGACTTTAAAAGAGTGACTTTTGGTAATACATAACTTGAGAACAAATTATGGATACCATTAAAACACATCAAGATCAAGAATTAAACTAACAAGCAAGTTACAAATAATTCCTATGATCTTCTAAACTCACAAGTTCATGAACATTCATATCAACAATTTCAAGAATCATAAATAAACCATACAAAGCTTGAAATTTTAATATTAGCCATTGAAAATGGATTAGCCTAACCATTACACCATCCAAAACAAGTTTTATAACACCAAAACAGTTTAAGGTAATGTTTCTATTCCATTTCCAGCAGCAAAACTCAAAAAACTACACTCTAACAAGCCAACTCGTCGAGTGCATGAACTGACTCGGCGAGTTAGTTGAAGATAGGCATGGACTCGTGAGTCCCCCCATGGACTCGGCGAGTCCACTCAGCAGAATGCATAAAACATGAGTTTTTTCAACTATTTGCATCAAGTATCAAGAAAACAAGCCTACGCTCTGATACCACTGAAGGGTTTTAAGCATTCTAACACTCCTAAGGTGTACATGCAACCCTAGAAACCTTGGATCTATGTTTTACTAAGATACATGCAAATTTGATTTTCCAAGGTTCTTAACCTAACTAGCATGACATGGGGAACTTTTAAACATAATAGCTAGTTTAAGTACATACCTTTTGTTGTTTGGATTACTTGAGAACCTTATAGGCCTAGCACCTCAAGTGTGATGCCTCAAATTTCTCACACAACACCACATCACACGGAATAACCTTGAGAGAAGATCACTAACACTCAAAATTCGGCTAGCCCTATTGTACTTGCTCGTAGTGGCCGATTTTGCTAGTCATGGGGTCTTTATATAGTTGTGTCACAAGTACGGTTACACCATGTAAACCCTAATTGTCATGGATTTCCATATTCCATGATCCATGGGTTTATAACTCCCATGGACTATCCATGGAGCACCTTATGGGTTTAGCCTAATTCATATAAACCATGGACCATTAGCCCACTATACAAGAACGGATGATTTACACAATCAACCCCATATATTTAATTAGTCACTTTTTGATCACTTAATTAATTCCAAATTAATTCTTTGATCGATACTAATTATATAATATTATTAATATATTAGAACTTATAATATATTAATAATCCTTAAGTGTCATTTCTTTCATTTAGTCTATCCAAGTGTTGCAATGCCATGCAACCCAAATGGACCATGCCAACCATGTCAAGTATATTCCAGAAATAGTTATGAACTTAGAAACATAATCCAACAACTCCAACCAGCATATCAACATACAAAAGACTATACTAACTTGCTTGCCCCAACAATATACCATCACTCCTTTACATCCTATCATACACGGGTATATAGTGTAACACATGGTATAATGAGGAGAATTACCCAATCTGAAAACCGAATAACACGGAAACAAGTATGAATCCCGCACAAGATAGCCTCACGGTCCATCTAAACACCTAAAGATACTAAAATTCAGTTTAAGGGTCCAACCCTAAAGTTTGAACCAAATTAAAACTTGATGAAAAGGTTGCAAAGATCAAAAATTCAATTTCTCAAAAGCCAGAGGTGCTAGTGCCCACAAAATGCCAAAATCATTGGGATTCAACTCAAATCAGAATAGATCCAAGAAAAGTTAAAAATACGCCTCAACCGCTTAATTTTTTACTTCTTCCATTAAGCCTAGGCTTACAACTCTTAGATCTGGATCCCACAAGTGTCTTAATGGATAAAGTTCCTAACGATATCCATTCCAAGGCTCCAAACAACCAAGATATAAAACCCTAGATCATAAAATGTCCCAAAACGCACTTCTATTCATGCATAGAGTAAAGAAAGCTCTTTCATGAACTCTTTACTCCACCAAATAACTAGATCTCAACATAAATATGATTAAAAGCTCATGAAGATCTCCAAATTTCAAAGACTAGGCCATAAAGGGATCAAAACCTCATAATAATAGACCAAAACCTCAAATACTCTTAGATCTAAAGATGGAACACCAAAATCAAGGATCTTTGTGACTTACAAAGGTCTAAAAAAGATATGAGGGTTGAACACTTCAGTTTCAAAGCTTTAATGACCAATCTTTCTTGTATTCTTCACTTTAGAGCATAAAACATCACCAAAAGAGCATTTAAGTTGATTTAGGAGATAGGTTTAGCTCACAATACTCAAAAGAGGCTAGGGTTTCTCTCAAATGATGTTTTGGAGGCTGAAAATAAAACCCCTAGGGTTTAATGCTCCTTAAATAGGCCCATTTACCAACAAAATGCCACCACCCCAAAGGTTGGGGAGCGTCACATCATTAATGGGTGCACCACATCTCTGATAAATCCTTTTTTCAGCAAATACGATTAGTGTCTTCCTGATTTGCCCCATCCTTCTACTTTCCTTTGAACTAATGAAACCTCCAAATAAAGAATAGGAAAAAAAAAAAAAAAAAAAAAAAAAAAAAAAAAAAAAAACCAATGGAAATAAGGTGTTACATATGTAAATATGTAGATAGATTGATGGATAGATTTATGCATTGATGGATGGATATATATATATATATATATATATATATATATATATATATATATATATATATATATATATATATATATATATATATATATATAGAGAGAGAGAGAGAGAGAGAGAGAGAGTGTGTGTATGTGTGTGAAATGTAAATAAGAACGTTAAACCAACTTAAACCTTTTTTATTTCAAAAACATTTAAATTGTTCCTATTTTCTTTATTTAACTTTTCTAGTAGGTTTACTTATAATAAACAATCTATTTCCAAAAACATTTGCATTTGCTTTTTTTTTTTTTTTTTTTGTAATTCACTTTTTCGTTTTGTCCCATAATTCATTTGTTGCTATTATTTTTGTTGTTGCTGTTGATCTTGTTACTGTAAATTATAAAAAATTATTTATGAAAATAATATATTGATCCGTGACCAGACTAAGGAGTAGTGAATAGTTGAGTACTCCACCTAATAGGAGAGTAAATAGGGACTACTTTAATCTTACGTAATCATTTAGTTTTTAACATTTTTTTCCCATCAAATTTGTATTATTAAATCGAGCAAAATTAAAATCAAACAACAAAAAGTTTAATAAATAACTAAGACATAGGTTAAATTAATTACTTAATCGTTATTGTCATTTATATTTAAAACAGTCAAATTATAAAGTTTAACCCATTTGATCTGGATTGACCAAGTTAACCAATTTGCTTTGAGTTTTCCATATCTAATTCTAAAAAAAACACGACACATACCCGATTATGAGTAGTCGGCTGGATAGGTCAAGTTTTACAATGTTGTTGCTTGCTAATTAGGAGACCGAAGTTACACGCCTGCTAACTTTGCTAACTTGCATGGACTCGTATAACAATTAGTTGCACTTATGCTAATTTGTAGACTAAATGTTATGTGTCTACTAACATGAAAGATGAATGTTCTTCGTTTGCTAACTGAATGTTTCGTGTATGCTAATTTGAAAATGAATAACAATGCAATTTTAAACTATTTGTAACTATGGTATTATTGAATATGACATTGATGTGGAAAAAAAATGTTTTAATCGAATCTAATGAGATTACTATCGATGATATCCCTTCTAACAATGACTATTTCTAAGGGGAAAACATGACATCGGGAATTAGATTTCCAAGCATTGATGAAAGTTTGGAAGCTATTTTTCTGTTTAATTTTCAAAACAATCTACGATGTCAACCAACCTAAAATATTTTTATTCAACTCTTATAATCTGTGACTATCTTACCAATATATATATATATATATATATATATATATATATATATATATATATATATATATATATATATATATATATATATATATATATATATATATATATATATATATATATATATATCCTCCTTAAATGAATGTTTTTTTTGCCATTTATCAATCTCTCATGAGTTTTGACACTTGTCATTTTATTGTAATTTTGATCCACTAGATAATTTTTGGTTTGTTTTAATTTTTAATTAAAGTCATACACTTATATATGTAAAGTATTAAATATTATATATATATATATATATATATATATATATATATATATATATATAATATTAAATTGTAATAAATACGTTTCTTTCTTTCTTATTTTAAAATTGTATAATTTAAGTTTAATCATTTTTTAAATCAACCCGTATAATATACGGGTCTCACACCTAGTCCTTCTTAATAAATGAAGGTTTTTTTTGCCACATGTCATCTTCTCCTTCATTTGGATACATGGTATTCTCTAGATTTTTTGAATTTTCTATTTTTCACTTGTCATTTTATTGTAATTTTCATTTTATTAAATTAAAATTCCACATTTAATATGTAAGGTATTTACTAGAAATGATTTATATATGTAATGTATTCAATGTATTAAAGTCTCATTAATTCTAATAATTTAACTTTTTTCTCATTTTTCTTATAAATTCAAACTTCTCAAATTGTTAAAATTTCATATTTTTTTTAAAATAAACTCACACCTAATACTCTAATAAATGAAAATGTTATTACCACTTGATATTCTCTCATTTAATTTGCTACATGTCATTTTGTCATAATTTTGAAATATATTTATTTTTCATTTCTCAATTACTTTATTATTCATTTCCACTATATCATTAATTTAGTTTTCATAAATTAAACCTACTATAATAATTATTAATTTCAAATTTGAAATTTGAAATTTCAAATAAATTTACTCTTTAAACATTTGTATTTAACATTTTATTATAATAACTCGTTTAGTATATGGGTCTAACAATTAAACACATAATTTTAATTAATTTATTTTTCGGATATTTTTTTTTTCATATTTTTCACTTATTTTATATTTCAAATTCAAATAAACTTCTCATTTAATCACTCATATTTAACATTATGTTTTAATTAACCTGTATAATATACGAGTTTCACAATTAGTATATATATATATATATATATATATATATATATATATATATATATACATATATATTGCAATAATTTGAGGTAATACCTTTCTCTTTTCCACTAAAACGGTCTCATCTTTCCTTCGTATTCTGAATTAAAAAAAATATTAAAGACCAGCTGTAAGTTTTTTTTTTTTGTTTTTTTTTTTTTTTTTTGAAAAGTGGTGGTTTTTACAAAAAGAATATAAATTTGTTTATTACCAACAAACTGCAAAAAGACCAAAAATATGAAGATTTATTTGAAATAAAAGAAGTTAAATTTAAACGGAAAATATCCTAAAATAGTACAATATAGTGTATTTTACATAATTTACCTAGCATATATTATTCACTAGATTATGTAGTATCACAATCCCATTAATTAACTATATTTATACTAAAAATAAAATAAAAATAAAAATAAAATAACTATCTAAGTCAAGTTAAATGCTTTTTCAGCTATGGAATCTAATATCTACCAATGGACTTTGAATATCCAATCACATATATTTAAGTCGTTGAATCGGTGGAAAACCTTTCTATTTTGGTCCAAAACAAAATGTTGGTGCATCACTGGTTCAAAATTTGATCTTTCTATTGTTTTTGGTCCCTGTAACTTAAAAAGATGATTATGCCCTTATAATTTCTATTTTTCATTTTCTTTAATTGTTGAAATATAAAAATTATTTAACTTATTTTTTTAACTTACAAAAAAATAAAAATGACCCACCACCCTTTTTCTCTTCCGTTTATCTCAACAGAAACATACACACACACTCACTAGAAATGTCACCCTTAATGGATGCCAACCACCATCATTCGCCACCAACCACCACCATCTGCTGCCAACCACCTCCATTTTCATCACCCGTACCCCCATCTCTCAATCATTAAATAAGTAAAAGTTCACCAACGGCCACCATACCATCGTTCACCACCACTATTTGTCGTAATCCACCCCACCCATATCGTCTTTTCTCGCACTGCCTCTCCGGAAACCACTAAGAAAGCTGAAAACCACCATTAACAACTCCCTTTCTTGCTTAGATCTAAACAAAGTGATCATAAACATACTCAGTGCCCAAATTAGTGCAAGGGATGCTCAAGCCCAAAAATTAAACCCCACCCCAACGTCGTTCGTCACCACCATTCACTGCCAACCACCTCCATCCCACCACATTTACACACCTCTCTTTCCTTAACATGATGACCCTCTACCACCACTATTCCTCGAGCTCCACCATCTTCTCACCATTTACCAAGACCTGGGTTTGCATCCCATACCAGTCTAAATCGATCAAATCAACAGTTCTAAAGAACAGATCGGCGACGCTAGGTTGTCGGACATCTCTGTCGATGACTATCCCCACCAGGTACCATCACATCCCTATAGAGAACCCTAAATAGATCTCGAACCAAAACCCTTATCCAAGGGCGACAACGTTAGGGTTTCAGAAAATGAGAATGGTGGCAGCGGAAGGAGATTTGCAGAAGCTGAAAAATGTGGTGGTGGTGGCAGAAAACCCTCATCACTGAAAGATGAAGAACAACGACTGAAAACTCAAAAGCTTCGTCAAGCTCCATCATCTTCTACGACAACATCATATCCCATTTTTCTGACTTTCAGTTACATATCTCATTTTTCTGGAAGGGACGCTAGGTCGTTTGGGTAAGTGACGGTGGCGGTGGAAGACTAACAGGTGGTGGTGATTCAATAACGATGGTGGTCCAGTCTCCAACAAAATGAAGAGAGAGAGATGGAGAGAGAGAGAAAGAGAGAGATAGAGTGAGAGATAGATAGATAGATAGAGAGAAAGAGATAGAGAGAAAGAGAGAGAGAGAGAGAGAGAGAGAGAGAGAGAGAGATTTATTGTCTTTAAGAGTGATGAAATTTTATTTTATATTTATTTTTAATTATATAGTAATAATACAATTAAAAGAAAACAAAAAAGAATCAGTTAAGGGTATTTTTGTCATTTCAGGTAGACAATGGACCAAAACCGCACAAAAATGTCAACCATAAGGACCAAAAGCACACAAGGTATCCAAAATTAGACCACTGATGCACCACCAAACTTTTTTGAACCATAATCACAGAATTTTGACAAACACAAGGACCATTTTTGCAATTTTGTCTATTATCATTCAATAGGCTTCCCAAACCAAGCCTTTATAACAAATTTCATCAAATCTTATTTATAACAATATATATATATATATATATATATATATATATATATATATATATATATATATATATATATATATATATACATGTGTTTTCCAACAAAACATGTTTTTCAACAATAAAAAATGTTGAAAATTAAGGAATCATTATCAGTCATTTATTTAATTTTGCGCAAAAGTCTCCGTTATACCAACAGAAATGAGAAAGGAATACACATGTGTTTTCCAACAAAACATGTTTCCTTAAACTATGCTAATCATTAGCTTCATATATACAAAAACTTAGATTTTTTTTCGTTTTTTTTATTTTTAAAAAGCTATTTTTATCGACAATCATTTTAAATATACCAAAATTTATTATTTTTGATTCTCTACAAATAGACATCCATATTGATATAGTTTTAAGATTAAAAAAAATAAAAAATAAAAATAAAAAATCTAGCTATCTTTTTTCATAAGTGAATAAAAATGCATCAGAATTTCAGTACAATACATTCATTATTCACTTATACTCCTAAATAAAAAATATGATTAATTTTTTTACAAATTAAGTATTATTCATATATAAATATAAAATATAATAAACTATTTGCTGTTTACAGCAACTCTCGTCACATGTTATATTCACATATGAATAAAACGTCTATTGACTTTTCTCACAAGTTATATTAATATACGAAGAACAAATTTATCATAATTTTGTTAAAGTTCATTTGTTATTCTTATATGAATAAGCAATTCAAATTTTCAAAACACTTCATCGTTTTTTTAACATACTACTCATTTATATATGAATAACAAATGAATTTTAACAAAAATCTTATAAATGTATTATTAATATATGAATATAACATATGACGATAACTAATACAAGTTTTGTTCATATATAAATATAACATTTGACGAAAGATGATGTAAAAAATATACACACTAGTTAAGAAAACTTTATAATATGTTATATTCCTATATCAACGATACTTAAACTTAAAAATGTTAAGCATACGTTTTATTCATAAGTGAATAACGAATGTACTATAATAAAACCTTATGCGTTTTTATTTACTTATGAATAACAATAGCTGAAACTCTTTAAAAAAAATTATTTTATATCAAAACTATATCAACATGGATGTCTATTTATAGAGATTAAAAAATTATGAATTTTGATATAATTAAAATAAATTTTCGATAAAAATAACATTTTAAAAATAAAAAAACGTGCTTTTATGTATATTAAGATAATTATTAGCATACTGTAGCACCTGGTTCCTGGTACGTAAAATTTATCTGAGAATTTGTCATTTTTAGCCTTGGACTCGGCGAGTTGTAGGTCCGACTTGCCGAGTAGGGACGGGGTCCGGGAACACGTTTAAGTTGGCGACTCGGCGAGTCCATATTCTGGACTTGGAGAGTCACCGCTGTCTGTTGAAACCTTAAATTTCAAGGGTTTACACCCTATTTAAACCCCTCATTTCCGCCCCAAGCTCGCCCCCATTCACCCTCAGAGCCCTATACTTCGTTTCAGCTTGTTCCTTGTGAGATTGAAGCATTTTGGTGTGTTTTCTTGAAGATTTGGAGAGGGAAGAAGAGTAGATCAAGAAGAGAAGAAGGAGGCCAGGCTTATTGGTGTTATATCAGTGATTTCCTTAAGGTATAACTCATTTTTCCTATGTTTTTATGCCTTTTGTCCCTTGTAGCTCCATGAAAGTCTTTCTTGAGCCTTTCCCTAAGCTTGTTTGTGTATTAGAGTGGATGATAAGTTGTTTAGCCTCTAGATCAATGCATGATTGAGCTCCCAGAGCTTGGATCTACTGCCTTTATGGAATCATAGTGCATGTAAGCCCTAGATCTACCCTTTTTGGTGCATTTTGAGCCCTAAAACTCTCATGGATGTTTATTTACACGTAAAGTTGGAAACTTTACGTGTAAACCAGGCCCTAGGAACCCAGATCTATGAATGGCATGGGCTGGATTCAAGCAAAATCGCATGTATAGTATTTGCATGTGGCAGACTCGGTCAGTCGTTCATCTGACTCGGCGAGTAGGGTCGTGAGTCCCCAGGTTTTCCCCCTTTTCGTGTTTGCGGGTTGGAGTAGTGAGTCATAGGGTGTGACTCAGTGGGTTGGAAGCCAGACTCTCTCATGTAGTAACTCGGCGAGTCAATGCCATGACTCGGCGAGTTCAAGGCAATCTTCTTGCCTCAAGAACGGACTCGGCGAGTTGTTCATACAACTCTGCGAGTCTAAGCATAGAGTGTTCTTTAGATGAAGACGAACTCGACGAGTTGTTCATACAACTAGGCGAGTAGAATGAAGAATGTTGGGTCGTCAGCTTAGAAGGAAAATTCGTTGAGTCAATACCAAACTCGACGAGTAGAGATGGGTTAGTGGTCAGACAAAGGGATAGAGACTCGGCGAGTTGACAAGCTAACTCGGCGAGTCGGTTCAACTGGAAGTTGACTTTGACTTTGACTCATGGTTTGGTTGAGGGTAAATGGTCAGTTTACCCTGAGATCAGTTAGCAGTATTTGACTAAGTGTTTGGTGGGACTTGCAGCCGGAGGATTTCCGAAGCAGCAGCAGCAGACAGATCGTTCCCACACAGATCAGCAGCTACGAGGTGAGTTACCTTCCAGTAGTGGTGGGTCTAAGGCCACAATGTCGGCCCACCAGTAAGTTTGTATGATAGACGTTTGTCTCTGTGATATTCATCTAGGATTGCTACTACCTGTGATATGCTAATGTGCTAGTAAGATATGATGATATGTGCTAATGACAGTAGGGGGAGATAGTCCCCAATATACTGGTCGATAGGGTCGAAGGGGCGGTCATGCCCAGCCATGCCAGATAGATTATGTGATATATGTGTTATGTGGTAGTAGTAGGGAGTGAAATAGTCCCCAGTATCCTGTCGAGAGGACCGAAGGGGAGGCCAGCTCCTAGATATGCTAGTCATTATTCGGTCAAGAGGACCGAAGGGGAGACCAGCTCCCAGATATGCTAGTCAGTATCCGGTCGAGAGGGCCGAAGGGGAGGTCAGCTCCCAGATAGACTAGTATGTATCCGGTTGAGAGGACCGAAGGGGTAGGTCGGGCACCCAGATATGCCTGACAATATATGTATGTTATGTGATTGTATGGTATGTGGTATGTTGGGGGAACTCACTAAGCTTCGTGCTTACAGTTTTCAGTTTTGGTTTCAGGTACCTCTTCTTCGAAGGGGAAAGAGCTGGCGTGGTAGTGGCCCATCACACACATGCTCCGTATTCCGTACCATGAGATCTCCCTGGGAATTTGTACTCTGACATTATTATGTTTTATGAAAATGTTTTTCCAGATATGCGATATCTTTACAAAATGTTATGATCGGTAAACGTTTTATTTCGAATGTTTTGCTAAGTATATGTTTTCAAAATGAAATTTTTGGCTCGTATTTTTGGGTTGTTACACATACTTTAAGGAAACATGTTTGGTTGGTAAACACATGTATATCCGTTACCTATTCCGCCGGTACATCTAAGTTTTTGCGGCAAAATAAATGTGTGGCTGAGAATATATATATATATATATATATATATATATATATATATATATATATATATATATATATATATATATAACCATTATATAACAAACTTCATCATCATATTTTATTTATAACAATAATTATAATTGTAACATCCCCCTTTGGCACGTATCACAATATTGCCCGCTTTGGGTTCCCGGCGCGAAAACATCCCAAGGGGTCACCCATCCCTGAATTGCTCTCGTTCGAGCAAGCTTAACTACAGAGTTCTTATGGGATTTGCTGCCCTTACGACTTTAAAACGCGTTGTGAGAGGGAATGTATCCATACTCATTATAATGAAATGTTTCGATCTCCTTCCAAGCCGATGTGGGATAAGGTGCAACCCACCTTCACCCCCCCCCCCCCCCAATTATAGGGTGTGACGTCTATGTTGAGCACATCGACCCGTTCCCAATCTCTGATACCATTTTTAACATCCCCCTCTGGCACATATTCCAATATTGTGCATTTTGGGCTCCCAGCGCGAAAACCTCCTAGGGGGTCACCCATCCCTGAATTACTTTTTCCCGAGCATGCTTAACTCCAAAGTTCTTGTGGGATCTGCTGTCCTTACGACTTTAAAACGTGTTGTGACAGGGAAGGTATCCACACCCCTTATAAGGAAATGTTTTGTTCTCCTTCCAAGCCGATGTGGGATTAGGTGCAACCCACCTTCATTTATAATGCTCGTCTCAGGTCTCGAACTATTTTATGAATTTTTAGGGTTTTGGATTGGAACTCGACGAGTTGGGGAGCTCCAACTCTTCAAGTAGAGATCATTTATGGAGACGCAGGACTTTGGATCTACCCGACGAGTTGGAATGCCCCAACTCGACAAGTATACACTGGAAATGAAAACCATAATTTTCAGGGTTTGTACCCTATTTAAAGGCCTTAAGCCTCACTTGTAGCCTCCTTTATCACCTCCCCCCCCCCCCCCCCCTTATCTAGAGAAACCCTAAATCATGTATTATCTCCCATTTTGAGTGCATAAGGGTTTAATGAGTGCTTTTTTGGTGTTTATGTAAAGAAGCTTCAAGTGGTTGGTGCATAACTGAAGGGAGAGGTTGTAGATCTGATGTTTACTCTGTTGTGGCAACCATTTTAAGCTCGGGGAGTCGACGGGGCAGCAGCTAAGGATGTCATTCGGGAAGTTTATGCATTCGAGGTGAGTCTCCTCACCATACCAATGGGTCGAAGGCACTAAGGCCGACCTATTTTGTGTTACGTGGTACACTAGTTGATGTAGTGATATGTGGTATGTTAGTTGGTTTTATGTTATGTGTCATGCTATTTGTTTATGTGATATTTGCATGAAAGACCATGGGGGAGCCCATGACACTTGGATGCAAGACCATGTGAGGGAGCCCATGGATTTCCTATTAAAGACCATGGGGGAGCCCATGGTACTTGCATGTAAGACCATGTAAGGGAGCCTATGGCTTTTCAGGTAAAGACCATGGGGGAGTTCATGACACTTAGACGTCAGACCATATGGGGGATTCCATGACCTTCCAGGTAATGACCATGGGGGAGCCCATGACACATAGGTGTAAGACCTTGGGGGAGCCAACGACATCCTGGAGTAAGACCTTGGGGGATCCCACGACACCCTTATATGTTTGTATGCTTGGCTTGTGTATGCTAGTTGATTATATGACATTTGGTACATTAGTTGCTTATGACAGTATGTGATATCCTAGTCGTCTTTTTGATACTTACATGGAAGACCTCGGGAGGATCCCATGGCAGTTGGATATCAGACCATGTGGGGGAGCCCATGACATTCCTTATATGTTTATATGTATGACTTATGTGATCGATATGGTTCACGTGATTGATATGGCTTATGTGGTTTATGTAACTTTTATAGCTAATATGGATTATGTGATTATTTGGATTGTCTGGGTATGCTCTGGGGAACTCACTAAGCTTCGTGCTTACAGTTTTGTTTATGGTTTCAGGTATCATTGTTTTGGAAAGGAAGGGCTCAGATTGATCACAGCACACACACCCGTGTTTTCCGTATTATATGATTTTGGGATAAACTCTGATAAATGTTTTTAATTAGCAATGTTTTGGATACTTGGATATAAAGACATATGTATTTTGACTGTAATAAAAATGAAAATTTTACCCTCAATTTTTGGGTCGTTACAAGTTGGTATCAGAGCCTTGGTTTGAGGGATTCGAACATACTTTCGGGTGTATCTGAACTCAAACTGAGGATCTGGAAACCTTTCAAAAGAAAAATGTTTTTAAGGAAAGAATTTATAAGACAAGAAACGGTGTGGTGCATGCAATCAGACGATCTCAATTAAGTTTTCCAGAATACCCATATATGTTATCTGTTATGACTCAGTTTATGAATCTGAATATTGCATGCTAGTTAGGACTAGGAGAGATGCCTTTATATGTTGTACGAGCTGGTAAACTTGCATGTTAGTGATGAGTGGTCAGCGATAGATTGGCTTGATATGTGATGCTTGTAGCCTTAGGAATATTGAATGCCATGCTAGAATGAGAATGATTATTGGTATTAGTAACTGCTAAGTGTATGTTTTTTTAAAATTGTATACGGTTAGGATCTTATAGCCTTAGAATAATTGATTTGTCCTTATATCCTGTTTTGTGTATAATTTGCATGCATAAGGCAGCCGACCGTAAGGGTAAATGTGGACAACATGAGTTATGGTATGTGGGCCGAATGCTCTATGAAAGTTCATGTGTCGGAGATTGCCCTAGGCTAAGCCTATGATGAGATTAGTGACAGGAGTTGCCTAATTGTAAATTATATGTGTGGATAAAATTGCTTGATTGGAGTATGTTAGTTAGTTTTCCGTTGTCCGAATGTTGCTTGCTTTGTGCTTTGTAGGACTGTAACAACCGTCAATTGAGGTATTAATTGTATTTATTCAATTTATTGTTTATCTTTGGGCCATTTGGGATAAAGGATTTTTGGTAAGGACTTAAGCTTTTGGGCCGGATCTTGGGCTGCCCATAAGACATACGTTGAGCGTAGTCTTAGTGTACGCGGGGTGTAAAGGCACAAGTTGGAGTCGGGAGGCACGCACACGTATGCACAGCGTACCAAGTTTACACGCAACGTGCATGGGCAAGAGCCAAAACCCTAATATTTAGGGTTTAAGACATATAAATATCTCATTATAAGCCTCACCCTTGGCCGCCTTACCAGCCTCCACCCTCAAAGAAACCCGAAATCGCCCCATACTCCATTATTGTGTGTGTTTGACCTTGTGAGCTTGTTTTGCTAAAGGAAACCTTGGAACAAGAAAAAGGAGAAGTTGGAGAAGACACCTTTGAGTACCTTGAGCTCAAGGACCCAGACTAAGCTCATCATTTGGCAACTAGAGTTTTGATCTATAGTTTTAGGAGATTTGGACCTCTTTTAGTCCAAAGATTAGAACTTGTTCATACAACTTCGAATTTGAGCTTAGTGTTGCCACCCTTGAGATTCAATGAGTCCCTTTAGCTGTAAAGTTGCAAGCCTTGAGGCCATTATGAGACCATGCATGAGATCTAGCTATCTTTATGGAGTTAGTTGGAGTCATTCCATGTTTGAGAACATCTGGTGAGTTGCAAGTCACCAAGTGACCAACTTTATGGATTAGAACGATGAAAGGGACTTGGATCTGTAGTTATAGCTTCTGGGTTTGAGTATTAAGTGCTTAATGTGGAAAGAGCTTAACAGGGTAGTACGTTGGGTGTACCAGCCAGTACGCACAACATATAAGCCATGAAGCAGGTACGTGTTGCGTACAAATGAGTACGCCTCGCGTAATCAGTAGATTTTGGGTTTTGCATTTTGGGCCTCAGTTTGGGCCAATTGTTGGACTTGTTAGCCATTGGTCCTCGGTAAGGCCATCAGAGCTTAGAATTTGGACCAAGGGCATGTTTGGGATTATGTGGGCCCATATGAGAAGTTAGGCCCAATTTAGAAAATTAGGCCATTAGTAGGCCTTGAGTGGGCCAATGGTGAACTTAGAAGGATTAGTTGGAGTTGCGCCTTCGAGGTAGTCCAAAGTATGAGAAAGGGTAATTTGGAAAATTAGGTCATTAGTGGGCCGGGAGTCGTGGTAGCAGCAAGCAGAGATTACTCGTACGCGAGTTCAGCATCTAGTTTAAGAGGTGAGTCCTCTTCTAGTAGGAACGAGTCTAAGGCCTAAATGTCGGCCCATTTAAGTAGTTGTAGTATGTCGAGGTAAGCCCGATGTAGTTTATATGTTCCAGACTTTGGTCCGATGTCGGCGCAGTCCCGAGAAGTAGTTATGTATGCTTGATGTCTTTGTGATTCATGCATGTTTATGTGTTATGTGTTATGTGTTTCGGGCTTCAGTCTGATATCGGGGTAAGCCCGATGCAGTTTACGTGATTATGTTATGTGTTTATGATATATGTTATGTTGTGTATGTGCCGGGGTAAGCCCAATATCGGGGTGAGCCCAATGCCCAACGCGGTCGGATGCCAGGGTGAGCCCGATGCCGAACAGGAGTCTGATGTCGGGTAAGCCGATGCCGAGATTCGTCCAGATACAGTTGGGAAGAGTCCTAGAGTTATGTTATTCGTTATATGAGTTTTGTATGGTATGTGGTAGTTTGGGGGAGCTCACTAAGCTTCGTGCTTACAGTTTCAGTTTTGGTTTAAGGTACTTCTACTAGCAAAGGGAAGGGCTCGAGCTGATGGCATGTCACACACCACAGTTGATTAGCCTGGGAGTTTACTTTGATATTTGTTATGAGATTGGTATATATTTATCAGATTTTATGAGTTTTCGAGATACATGTTTTATGGTTTTACACTATGGCAATGATACCTATGTTTGATAAATGATTTTAAAAACAAAATTTTTGGCTTGTATTTTGGGATGTTTCAAGTTGGTATCAGAGCCTTGGTTTGAGGGATTTAGGCGCACTTTTGAGTGTGTCTAAACTCAAACTAAGGAAGTGGTATAAAATTTTCAAAAGAAAAGGGTTTTAGAAAAGCGAAAAGAAATTTTTAGAAAGAAATGAACTTTGAAAAGAGAAAAAGGGTGTGGTGCATGCAATCAGCCGAGCTCAAGTAAGTACTCCCAAATTACCCATACAAGTTTATGCTACGTTATGATTATCAACTTATTTAGAACTGCATGCTAGATTAGGACTAAGGATTTGGAAGGACACCTTATGTTCCTGCTATATGTGTTTCAGCTTTATGTGAACTGCATGCTTGTACAAAACTGTCAGTATGATAGCCAGAGTAGTATATGCTTGATTTTGTGTACTCGATGCTCGAATGCTGCTTGCTTTGTGCTTTTAGGAGTCTTAGTTATCTTTTACTAACTAGTAAATGAATATGTTACGTTACATATTGCAAGGATTAGATAATTTCAGAAGGTTAGGTCTAGCTCTATTGCACATATCTTGTCTGAGTCCAACCGTTGTAGGGTAGGATCTCTCATTCGAAGAATTATCTAGTCTTAGTGATATGTAATAGTACTAGCTAGTTAGGGGGAGTAGCCGAGACTTCCTGTGCAGCTAATAGCAGAGATTGGGTTGGTGATTACCCTAGGGCAAGCCTAGGATAAGAATAGCAGAGAGCAGTAGTAGTAGAAAGGACTTGGTGAAGCCAAGGCAGTTCTCGAGGAAAGTACAAATAGATGTGGAACGTAGTATGGGCCCGTACTATTGGAAGCAGAGGATCCGTACTCAAATCAAGGAATGCTAAGATAAGACCAGGAAACTTGCAGTATATGAGATCCCTCGAGTTATGTTAAGTATGTTGATATTTTTGTATTGTTTTTTTTAGAATGGTGGTTTTACGCCCTAGACCAGCAGCCGGCACTTTAGGAGCCAGAGAGGGATCAGGTGCAGGCGTTGGAGCCGAGCACCTTGATGAGTAGACCAGGGAGTTTCTCTCCTCAGATATTACTCGCATTATACTTGAGCAAATCCCTGTGATATTCAGTTCAATCAAGGAGGGTATTCTGGAGCTTATAGATGAGAGATTGGGAGGTGTCCGCACTGAGGTAGCGGCCATGATGGGATCGTGCACACTCACCTTTAGGGAGTTTAGGGCATGTGGAGCTCCTGATTATCATGGGGCTCAGGACCCCATTGCGACTACCAGATGGTTGGCTGATGTGGCCAATGCATTTCGCACCAACCAATGTCCCAAGGGGGATAAGGTCAGATTAGCATCGTACCTTCTGAAGGACAGGGCACGAGACTGGTGGGAGGAGGTAGGGAGAGCTACTGGAGATGATGTTGTTCTTGATGCGATGACCTGGGGTGATTTAACGACCACGTTCAGGGCTGAGTTCACACCTGTCATTGAGGTACAACACCTTGCTAGGGAGTTCCAAGATCTCCAGCAGACGACAAAGACGAGGGCGGAGATTAGCGCCAAGTTTAGGGAGCGGGCCCTTCTTGTTCTGCAGTATGTGGCAGACGAGGAGATGAAAAAGTCCTGATACCATGAGATGTTGAGGAGTGACATTAGACAGTTTGTGAGTCGCTCCAGTTGCAAGACACTAGAGGACATGATTGATAGAGCTAGAGAGAGGGAGTTGGACTTAAAAATGGAGAAGAAGAGGAAACCAGAGGGAGTTCAGTCAGGAGGTTCGGGTAAAAAGCCCAAAGTATTAGATCATAGATCTCGGAGCCAGCAGAGCCACGGTGGTTGTGGCAAATGTGGCAGGGGGAACGAGGGGGCGTGCAAGGTGGGGAGTTCGGGCTGCAACAAGTGCGGCCGAACTGGTCACATGGGCTGAGATTGCATAGCTACTACCACCACCACACCAGCTTCAGACCTAATTTGCTTTCAGTGCAATCAGAGGGGACACAAGCGGTCCCAGTTCCTGAGCTTAGCGACAGCAGGGAAGGTGATATCACCTCCTCCTGCCACCTTGAGGATTATAGATGGCCGTCAGGGCCGGGCTGAGGCACCTACGGCGCAGAGCAGGGCTTTGCATCTTACTGCAGAGGAAGCACGAGCGGCTCCTGATGTGGTGACAGGTATGTATATTTTCTTGTTTTTGTACTTGATATTGTTTATTTTTCATGTTTATGTGTTGTGTATAGGGTTGTTCTTAGTAAACGACTTTTCAGCTTTGGTATTGTTTGATTCGGGGGCCACTCGATCGTTTGGGTCGCTCGCACTCAACAAGCGGTTTAGTAAAGCTCCAGGGGAACTGGATTGCCCACTCGATATTGAGATAGCTGATGACAAGACCGTCAGGGTCACGAGAGTTCATAGTGGATGTTCACTGCGATTATTTGATGAGCGGTTCTCAGTGGATCTGGTTCCTATTCCTCTGCGAGGGAATAACTTTATAGTAGGTATGGATTGGTTGAGCCCTAATGGGGTAGTGATTGATTGCGAGTTGCAGTTAGTGAGGGTTTGTACTCCTAGTGAGGGAGAGTTAGTGATTCAGGGAGAGATGCCACAGAGCAGACCGATTCTTTGTTCATCAGCGAGAGCGAGGCGTTACTTCCAGCAGGGTTGCGCGGGGTATGTCGCCTATGTTATGGATGCCCGGGTGAAGGGCAAGGCGACGGTTGGTGATGTACCAGTGGTATGTGAGTACCCGGATGTATTTCCAGATGATTTTCCGGGGATACCTCCTAAGAGACAGGTTGAGTTTCGGATCGACCTGGTCCCTGGTGCGGCTACGATAGCCAAGGCACCGTATCGGTTGGCTCCTCCAGATATGCAGGAGTTGTCTATGCAGCTGCAGGAACTGCTAGACAAGGGTTTTATCAGGCCGAGCAGTTCGTCATGGGGAGCCCCGATCCTCTTTGTGAAGAAGAAGGATGGGTCGCATCGCATGTGTATAGATTATCCAGAGCTGAATAAGGTAACGGTGAAGAACCATTACCCACTTCCGAGGATAGACGACTTGTTCGACCAACATCAAGGAGCATCTTGGTTTTCCAAGATTGATCTATGGTCCGGTTATCACCAGATGTGGGTCAAATATGATGATGTGGAGAAGACCGCTTTTAGGACCCGCTATGGTCATTATGATTTTGTGGTGATGCTATTCGGGCTCACCAATGCTCTAGCTGCGCTCATGGACCTCATGAACTGTGTGTGCAGACCGATGTTGGATCGATCGGTAATAGTCTTCATTGATGACATCTTGGTTTATTCTAAGACTGAGGAACGGCATGAGGAGCACTTGAGGGAAGTGCTAGAGACCTTGAGGAGGGAGAGAATTTTTGCAAAGTTCTCCAAGTTCGAGTTCTGGTTGCGCGAGGTGTAGTTTCTGGGGGTTGCCTAAGTCCATAACTATTTTGGTATGTACTTGACCCGACGGTGCATGGTCCTTTTGGGTTGCCTTCACCAAAGCAACTTGATAGGATGAATTATGGAGAGAAATGATTAAATATGATTTATTAATATATTATGGGAATATTATAGTAAAGGAGAAATCATATTGTTTAATTAATATTAGTCAAGAATTAATAAGAATTAAGTTTGTGACTAAAAGAGATTAATTAAACTTATGGGACTGGAATTGTAATTATAAGATAATTGCAATTGGGCTATGGATTGCCTTATATTTTAAGGTTGGACGAATTCTATGGGGAAACCCATAAGAAATCATCCAAGGCCTTTAAATAAAGGGGTCCATGGGTTGCTTAGGGCTTAAGCATCCAAATTAGGGTTTCCTTGTTAGATAACCCTGATAGCCTCACTATATATAGAACCCTTAGGCCCCAAAAACGTAAACAAGCATTCCTCTAGGGTTTTGGACGATTTTTGGGCAGCCTCCTTCTCTTCCCCTCTTCATCCTCTTGCTCTTGGTGTTTGTGAACCATTAGAGGAGTGACATTTGTGACTCTAAGCTTTCTAAAGTCATTACAAGAAGGAATTGTGATTGTAATTGCTACATCACAATCAAGGTAATCTCTTAAACCCATTATTATGCTAATGTCGATCATCATATGCTAGATGTAGGGTTTATGGTATTGGATAAATTGCATGTACAATAGAGAAACCTAGATTCAAGAATTAGGGTTTGTATGAGCACATAGGATGTTCTTATGACTAAAACCCATCAGTGGTATAAGAGCCTAGATTGGTTTCTATTGTATTGATGCATTATGTAGCTGAAAATCGTTTTCTGGCCTTCTGTTCGACCTGACTCGGCGAGTCACTATCTGGACTCGGCGAGTTCCAGAGTGTGACTCGGCGAGTCGGAGCGTCAGACAGAGGAAATTTCAGATTTTGTTGTAGTTTTGCTTAAGGATAATTACCATATTCGTTTTAAACCTATAAAATACGAATTTTATTGTTTCTTAATGAATATCCTTGCCACAACACAAGATAATTACCAATCGATTAGATAATAACTTCCTTATATGATAAAGATTGAATTATTTGTATTAATTGGGTAACTTATTTTGCAAGAAATTGAAATTAGGTCAAATATAGATAATGATGAAATTAATTGTTTAATTTATATTATTTGTTATTTGATCCTTGTGTTATGAAAGGTTTCGATTTTCCCCTTTAGGTTTTATAATTTAAATTTGAACTTAAAAGTTTTGTTTTTGAAATTTAAATAGTTAAGACCCAAATGTTTTGAAATGTTTCAAAACTTGTCCTCAAGTATTTGGAATTTAAAAGTTAATTAAAAGTTTAATGTATAAATGTTAAATTCTAAAACTCTAGTATTGTTTTGAAAAGTTCAAATCACACCCTTATGGTTTTATTAATTAATTAAAGTGTATAATTAAAAGAGATTTAATAAATCCATAAGTTTTGGTTTACATTTAATTGAATTAAAAGTATAATCGTTAAATCTTACCACCTGGTATTTTAAAAGTGTAAAATACACCCTATACTATATATAACATTAAAAGTCTAACATTATATATATGTATGAGTAAAAGTCAGTCTTACCGTTAGTTGGCCTCATTCACGAAGCTGGTCTATAAGGGGTCTTTAAGGAAATTGCCTATAAAATGGCGATTGAATGGGTATCCACTCTTATCCACCGCACTCTTGACTAGTGGAGGGTCGTTAGCCGAACGGGTAGGATAGGACAAAACCTTCCATTATAAGTATAGTGAAGTACAAAAGTAACTGAATGTTTTTACAAATTCCTAATCTTAGTTACTTAGGCAAAATTGAATTGATGCAATTCCATGAAATTACACTTTGTGCCCTTGGGAAGACGTTAGTGGAGCGTGTGTGGTTTACCGGCACTCTAAATGGTTCTAAGCAAAGGTAGCAAAGGGTGACTCAATGTTTGTCATAGTTCGGTGGAACGTGTGTGGTTTACTGACACATCGAATAGGTGATCGTAACATGTGAAGGCACCATGTAAGTTTGCATGGTTATTCACACCCACTTTGTGATCCTCGGCATCCCAGTCACAAACAAGAGGGGCATATTGAGATTTAAACATGCCATTGAAATGTTCAATGAATCTCAAAGGATCTAGGAGTTTTCATAGATTTAAAACTTAAATTCTTTTTCGTTTTTCATGGTGGAAATTAGTGAATCGTCATTCACTTACCTTCAAATATTCTGCAACTAGATTACGACATCCCTTTTCTAGGTTGTAGCGTATTGTGTTGGGTCCTAGCCTTAATATCTCATTTGGGTGATTTGTTAAGGACTCAATCTATCAACTAACTTGAATTTGTTTTCTCTCGTTTTGTAGATGTCAAAGTTCGACAACTATGGTCTTCCCAAACCCGTGGAACAAGCTTTCCACATGAAGATGATATTCCACGATTCGATCGAGGAACAAGAAATCATGCTTCACTTCATCCTCCTCCTCCCGTTATTCTCCCTAACCCACAAGATCGAAGAATTGAAAGGTTCAATGTCACTAAAGCCCTGTTGGAAATGAAACATGAAGATGGTAAACCCGTGTGTGCCCACGTTCTAGGAATTAAATAACACATTGATAGGTTGAAAATGTTAGGCGTGTCATTCCCGGATAAGTTGGCTGTGAACTGAGTTCTGCAGTCACTTCCCGAATCATATAATGAGTTCAAAAGAAGGTATTATATGATGGATCATGATGAAAGCCTCATTGACCTAACTTACATGCTCATTGTTGCTGAATCTGAAATGATTTGGCAAAGCATTGGAGCGTATTTGTTGGGAAACTCAACCAAACATGCCTCCGAGGACGTTCTAGGAGAACCGACCTGCGTTTGCTGCCAAGAGAAAGGGCGTTGGATACAAGTCTGCCCTAAGAGCCTGAAGAGTCCAGAAGATGGGAGAGTCAAAAAGTATGACTATGCTTCAGGTAAAATCCACTATGTAACTCGATTAAGTTCCTATTAGTTGATTCATGATACATAATGTGATAAGATTGCATTTGAATGTTTTGCAGGATCGATGAAAGGAGAGGAAGCTTGATGAAATAGAGCAAGATGAGTCTAATCACGAAGAAATGGATTTCGATCGCATAGATTCGAACATTAAATTTTGAGCTTAGATAGAGTTGTTAGGAATATTTATTACATAGTTTTTCACTTGATTTTTCATTGTAAGGACAAATGTTTTCCGTTGCTTTTATAAATAAAATAAATTTTGTTTGACGCATTTATTTATTTATTTCCTTGCAATGAAATCGTTATGAAAAATTGATGTTCGTATATTTACAACAAATGGATGCGATTCTTAATTATGTTGTTTGTGTAAATGTCAAGAATTTACCAAATAGGGAAATTTTCTCATCGTCCAAGTTTCTATTTGATAGAGATTTGAAATCGTACAACAAGAATTGTATGATGAATGAATAAACTTTCACATTTGGAAACTAGACTTATTCGTTGACAAAGCGTCAAGTGAATGACTAGGAGATCGAGTACACAAGGTTATGTGTCGATCAAGTCCACCACAAAAGTAACAAAGATATTAGTCATGATTTACTAAAGGTTTAGTAAATATGATTATACTTATAAGATTAAGTGTAATTCTGAATTGATTGTAAAAGTTTAAATCAATAAGCAGAACGAATAAGAAGAATCAAGTAGGCAGAAAGATAAAAGTTTCTCTATTCTAAGAAGAAGGGAGAGAACCTTTTATTATGTTTTATGATAGGTCTTAATGATTAAGAACCATATCTCAATTGATCCTCTAAGTAAGTCTTAGTACAATTGTATGTATAAGAAGAGGAATCAAGAATTGAAGAAATGGTTAAATCAAGAAGTCAATCATACTTCATTCTAAAAACAAGTCTTAGAGTTAAGATTGTGACGTTGAGTGACAAGTCTTAAGAAGGTTGATAACATTCACAAAACATGGAAAGTTGTGATGTCTTGGAGAAGACAAAGACCAACTAGGACCAATTTTGTGAAGTGTTTTGTCTTGATAAAAGCTACACTAACTCTTGAATATTTGTTTGTCAAGAAATGTTTATTGACAAGAGAATCTTATATGTCAAGGAGTTAGTGGGAGTCTTAATGGTCTTGAAAGGTTTCAAGAACAAATCAAAATAAACCTTATCGATCATCACTAGCACACAAGTTGAGGTTTGCAACCTATCGTGTTGACACTATTTTTGTTTCTATGCCATTCCAATTAAGTTAATTATGAATATGAGTTCTATGAGTTCTCATTTGAACGCATAAAAGGCAGGAACCTTGATCAATGAAAAGTAAATTGATAGGAAAGGGTGAGTTTCTTAACTACTTGAAAGACATGATGGGCAGTTGTGCTACCATAAGGCAAGAAATCAAGATTAAGAAAGTTCGGTCCATATGAGTTTGGATTTGTCGCAAACTTTGGTTTTGACAAATTCACATGGATAGGAACACACAAATACACCGTTAAAATCTAAGTGTCATAAGATTTCCTTCTTCATGAAAATGACTGTGAGGAAATTCTTTCACTAAGAGAGATTTTAAGAAGATAGCAATTCTAAAATTGCATTCTCAAATTTGATTATGGTTACGGTATCCCTCTCCATGATTCGAATTGTGAGATTTGGCAATTAGTCTTAATTGTTTAAGACACATATGAGCTATCTTGGATAAAGGTGTATGAGATTAAGAAGCCTTGATAAAGGATTATCAAAGCATTAAGTATTAGAAACATGAACTTAACAAATTCAATAGGGATTGTTTTCTGGAAGATAAACTGTTTTCTGAATACATGTCAAAGCTAGTGGGAGCATAAGTGTTATGCTTATAATAATCATCATGATAGTGGGAGCATAAATGTTATGATTGTATGATTATTAAGGCAAGTATTGCAAGTTAGCAATATTAATTATAGAAAACAAGAGTCATACTTTGCAAAGTTGTAAGAGTTGAATAGTTGTGTTGCTATAATTAAGGGAGAGAATATTATGCTTCATTTCAAATCTAAAGGCTTAGGTTGTGGAATGTTAATAGATTTAGTCAAGAGTACATAGTGCGTTCTCAAAATTTCGATTAATGTTTTGGCATCCCTCTTCATAGTTCAAATTGCGAGAATGTGACACATAAAATATTATGGCAAAAGATTGATAAAGTATCGTATCGTATCCCATACGCTTCGGGTATATGATTGATTGCAAATGCTATAATATTTGACCATTCTAAAATTTTCCAAATGTCTAGCGCATTTAGAGGGAAAAAGGACAAGAATCGGTTCTGACTAAGATGATTAAACAACTATCAAAGGACAATCCAAAGTTCGTCGATGATTGGTCGCTTGTGAGTAGTTGGAAGTATAGTATTGGATGGAGTATATCGACATTATTATGAATAGATAAGATTCTATTAAGAATAAGTTATCATATGGTAAGTATGGAAAGGTTTCCATATTGGGAGTTAGATATTGAGAATCTATGTCTACATTAGAAACTTTATGCAAAAGGATGTTCAAAGAAATGTACTTTGAGTGAGAGACATCACATCAATGGAATTGTCTTGTAACAATCTTCGAATAAAGAACTTTGTAATTTCATTGGCAATAGTCATTGTGACTTTAGTGCAGTGACATTACGAAAGGATCATTGCATAAAATATTAGAATCTAACATATTTTATAAATGGCAAGAATTTGATATTCTATCACTTGTGGAAAGGATTACGAGTTGTGAAATGAGTATGATTGGAAATGTGTTCATTTGATCTATTTCACAAAAGTAAGAACCATAGCTAAATATTGTGTGCATGATAAGATCATGGGACAAGTGTAATAATTCAAGTAAAAAGTTGATTTCCCGAAACAACAAATAATGAGTAATCGATATGCTGATAAATAAAAGGTGTTTTATTTATGCTCAAAGGTTTGAGGCCATATGGGATTAGTATTATTCTTGTGTTTCACTTTGCATGTTTTGACTTCCTGAATAATTTAATTGGTTAAGGACAGTCAAATTATTCAAATGGGCCACAGTCGTTCATATGTTGGAAGTAGGTATGAATGAAGATTGTCATGAATTGGTGTGTAGATTGTCTAAAAGAGTATTAGACATAAGCAAATGTTTGTTGCAACGTTCATGAGTGCTTATGAATATGATTTGAGCATTGGATTAAACCCATGCTCACTTGGATCACTTCATGGATTTTATCATGAGTGATTGGTGAGACGATAACATCTTATATTCTTGAAACCGAGATGTGTGAGTTGTATCTTGCAAATCGGTTGCACATTGATAATATGTAAACACACTAGTAACTTGGTGTCATAAAATATATTATTGTGTGTGATTCGGTGTGTGAGTGCAAGCGAACATTGAGTCAAAGTTTATCCGTTCCTTTTATCCAAAGTAGGATTAAAGCGATATCTTTGGGCCCCTCGATGGTTTAGTGATGACAAACGTAAATGCTCGGCCGAGCTAGGGCTAATTTGATTTGTTCAATTAGTCAGTCATCATAAATCGGAAGTCGAGAAATAGTACAGAAAGAATGATTTGAAATCATTTCTTATACGATATCTAGAATGGAGGAATATATGATCCCTTATCTACAGGACACGCGTATCTGATAGGATTAGAGTTGACAGCGGCTTTGGAAAGCTACGATTGCAGATCAGGAGCTGAATTCATACGCATAATAGTTATTAGACTTATCCAAGTGGGAGACTGTTGGATTAGTGTCTAAGTCCATAACTATTTTGGTATGTACTTGACCCGACGGTGCATGGTCCTTTCGGGTTGCCTTCACCAAAGCAACTTGATATGATGAATTATGGAGAGAAAGGATTAAATATGATTTATTAATATATTATGGGAATAATATATTAAAGGAGAAATCATATTGTTTAATTAATATTAGTCAAGAATTAATAAGAATTAAGTTTGTGACTAAAAGAGATTAATTAAACTTATGGGACTGGAATTGTAATTATAAGATAATTGCAATTGGGCTATGGATTGCCTTATATTTTAAGGTTGGACGAATTCTATGGGGAAACCCATAAGAAATCATCCAATGCCTTTAAATAAAGGGGTCCATGGGTTGCTTAGGGCTTAAACATCCAAATTAGGGTTTCCTTGTTAGATAACCCTGATAGCCTCACTATATATAGAACCCTTAGGCCCCAAAAACGTAAACAAGCATCCTTCTAGGGTTTTGGATGATTTTTGGGCAGGCTCCTTCTCTTCTCCCCTTCATCCTCTTGCTCTTGGTGTTTATGAACGATTAGAGGAGTGACATTTGTGACTCTAAGCTTTCTAAAGTCATTACAAGAAGGAATTGTGATTGTTATTGCTACATAACAATCAAGGTAATATCTTAAACCCATTATTATGCTAATGTCGATTATCATATGCTAGATGTAGGGTTTATGGTTTTGGATAAATTGCATGTACAATAGAGAAACCTAGATTCAAGCATTAGGGTTTGTATGAGCACATATGATGTTCTTATGACTTAAACCCATCAGTGTCACGTCTTAGAGAGTATTAACGTGAGTCAACAGATTACAAATTTTTATTTAATTAGGCTATGATTTCTACACAAGTACTTGTTTTTTTTTTTTTTTTTTTTTTTTTTTTTTGTTCTTTTTATTTTAATTGAATTAATTGCCTCTTTTTCTCAAATAAAAATAATAATATTTTTGATAAATATGTCATTTTTTTGTTTTAGTATATAGAAACGTAAATTAAAATTAATTATCTCAAGTCTCATATATTCATAATATATTTATACAATTCTTTTTAAATGAATCAACTTTAAGTAGCATTCGTTACTAAAATTTATTTATTATAAATTATGATTAACTTTATGCCCAAAAAAATTACTTTCTTTGAGAGCATAGGGTTCATCATTCAATATTTCAATATAATAATTTTTTTTTTTTTCATTTTTATATAATTCACTTATTTTAAATACTAAAATAACCGATTTTTTTATATTAAATTGAAAAAATGCTTATATGTCTGTCATTGATCCTACACACCCACCGGTGATAAAATAAGAAAAAAAAAATAATATATTTTTTTTAAAATCAGTTTGGGTTTCCTATTATTCTGTACATTATCTACAACTACACCACCATATAGGATTATGCTTATTCATGAAGAAAAGTAATCTTGAAAGGAAAAGACATTTATCAAAGGAAAACAATTATAAAAAGGAAACCATTCCCTAATTACTAGAAATCAATTTTGGAACAATTAATGGTCCAATGATCCTCTAAAAGTACATATTTTGGTATAAATAGTGCCCATAATCAATATTAGATATTTAATTGTCGATCTTATAGTTAATGTACTTTTATTTTATCATTATTGTATTTATATTTGATCTAATAATATTTAATTAAACTTAAAAATGGTAAATTTGCTACGGGAGACTACTAATTTTTTTTATTTTTATGACTATCTCAATAGTTTTTTGTTTTTATTAATATTTGAATATTGATCGGAATTTATTTAAATAAAAAGTAGTGAGGTCTATACATCATGTATAAAGAATTATAACACAATTGATAATGTATAATCAATAATGTGTTCGTACACATTTGAAAACAATTTAAACTTTTAATTTTTTATTGTTACTAGTTTTATATTTTTTAGCATGATTTTTACTGATATTTGTTTATATGTAGTAAACACTTTGCGTAAAAGAACTAATCACGTATAGAAACTAATTTCTGAAAAAGCTATTTGCACCTGTCACTTGGTGCGGGTTAACGTCTAGTATATATATATATATATATATATATATATATATATATATATATATATATATATATATATATATATATATATATATATATATATATATATATATATATATATATACGATATACGATATTATAAAACATATTAGTTATATCTTGAATTTTAAGAAGAACAAGATACACAATTTTTTGTACAAATCAATTATGCAAAAACAAATCATTAATACTTGTCAAAAGTTTGAAGACTTAAATTAAAAATGGTTATTAATAAATTAAATCTGAAGCAAAATGACAATTTTAAAATATTAAATATATCTACATAAATTACTTTAAATTTCTTAAACTAAACATCAAAAATAATTAATTTACATAAAATGTATAAACATACAATATAAATATAAGTTTCAAACATAAATATTATATTTAAAAATGGTAATTTTATTATTAAATAATAACTAATAATAAAATCTATTAATTATTTCTCCATAACAAAACAATTCGCCAATAGAGATATTTATTACCGCTATTTTGTGCGGACACACATCTAGTATGTGTGTATGTGTGTATAAACATGATCAGATGAGGATTCATTTTAAAGTGAGAACTCGTATGGAAACTTTAAAAAAATTGAAAAGTAATCTAAAAAAATACAAATCATAAAATTGAGCATAGATCTATGTCCGGAAGAAAAAAAATTGGAAATTTTTTTTTGGATTCACTAAAATTGAATCATGGATTATAATGATGCAAAATAAAAAATTAAATTTGAATCATGGATCAATTTTAATAATGCAAATTGTTTTTCCAGTTTTGTTTTTCTCCCAGGCATAGAACTATGCTCGATTTTATGATTTGTATTTTTTTAGATTCTTTCAATTTTTTTAAGGTATCGTCACGAGTCGTTACTTTAAAATGAGTACTCACAGGAATCGGACTCTCTCTCTCTCTCTCTCTCTCTCTCTCTTTATATATATATATATATATATATATATATATATATATATATATATATAGGGAAAAGTGAATATACCCGTAAGAGTATATAAGCTTAGGTACCCAATCTCATAATAATTAGTTATTTTGTTTGATATATCTATTAGAATGTTCTTAAACTTGAACCCTTAACTTGATTTATTTTGAAGATTTTCGAAATTTACAATTATCTTCCTCCTACATCATATTTTTTTGCCGAACAACTAGTAGGCTATATATATTATAGTTGAAAATGAAAATTATATAAAAGAAAGATTAATATGAAATTTATAGAAATCATAGAAGTAAATTAAGTTAGAAGTTCAATTATAAAAACATTGGACAATTACAATGTATATATATGATACAAAACGACGTATTATTGTAAGTTTAAATAGCTAAGCTTATATACCTTTAAGGGTATATTCATTTTTCATATATATATATATATATATATATATATATATATATATATATATATATATATATATATATATATATATATATATATATATATATTGTAACGAATAACAAAAGGCATGAAAGAAAGTGGATTTACTTTTTAAAAAAAACAAAAGTAAGTAGGTTGGTTGGCATTTTAAAACTCTTCTGATTTGTCGTCTTTTCGCGTGAAGTCAAACTATCACATTTTCGATATAACTTTTCACAAAGTATAAAAGAAGATACCAGTGAGATAAATTTTTAACTTTAATAATTTGGTACCAAATGGTTTGTAATTTAGTCGTATTTGGTGTTGACCTCCCTCTTTAAAGTCGAAGGTTCAAATCCTGTGAGGAACCTAGGTTGATATTCAGGAGAATTATAGGAGTATAATTGAATATATTTGTTTTTCAAAAATAATAATAATTTGGTCGATCAATATTATTAATTAAAACTATTAGAATGTTATCTTCTATTAACCGGAGACATTAATTAAAAATTTTCTTCAATGATTTATCTTTTTTTTTTAAATAAATTTAGGATAAATTGTATCAATCGTCTTTTGTGCATGTGTCAAAACATAGGTTCAGTCTTTATTTTCAAAAATTAAATCGGACTGTCTATCGTTTGAATAAAAGTTGTACACTTCATTCCTCTAGACATAAAATATCTATTTTATCCTCAAAAATTTCTTTTTTAATTTTATTTTATTTGTTTCTCATTTTTAAATTAAAAAAGAAAAGAAAAATAAATACATATATCACTTCATCCTTCAGACCCCCCTCCTTTTCCCCAGACTTCTTTCATTGCCCAAGCTCTCGTGAAAACAAAAATGGCGAACTGCATTCAACGAAGAGGCCGACAAGAGCATGTTCATCTCTGTCTCTCACATCCTATCGTCTGCCTCACCCTAACCATCATTGAACCCATCCCACCCCTTTCCTCTACACAGGTCTGATGACACCCCAAACCTGCAAATTGGAAAAATCAAACCTCAAAGATCAAAACCTAAACCTGCAAATCAAACCTAATTAAACCCTAAACCTGCAAATTGGAACAAACGAGTCACGGGAGAAGAAACAAGATTCCGATCGACAGAACCAGATCGAGGAATGTGATGTTCACTGCTACCAGATTGACGTAACTAAATCGAGGAGGATTCTGTCCACCACCACTTCATATTACCCATTCTTTGAATCCACTTCATCTTCCTCATAGTTGGCGTAAGCCGTCGGGGGCGGATTTACCTTGGGATGTGGATTATAGGTTCATTGAGGATTCAGTTCGTAGGCTGATGGCTTCTTCAAGTCAAAGTGAATGTGATTCGAGGTTTACAGATTCGAAGAGGGATTTTCTTAAAGGAATGGCGGAGAATCCGCCGGTGATTTTTACGCGTGCAGCGATACAATTGAATCCTCGATTGAACCGATCTACTCCAAGAAAACCTGCTCTCTTTTCTAATATGTGTGTGTGTGTGCGTTGTGTTTCTTGTTTTCTCGATCAGAATGCACACATGTGTATGTGTGTGTTTTGTGTTGAAGAACATCGGAGGTGGTGGTGGTGTTTTTCCAGCATATGAGAGAGATAAAGATTAGAGAGAGCAGTTTTTCTTTTAAGTTATAAATAATATTAGATTATTTAAAAATAAATATCAAAGGGCATAATGGTCATTTCAAATGTGGCGCGGACTAAAATTGCAACAAAAACACATGTCAAGGACGGAGTGTGTACGTTTTAAGTAAACGAGGGACGGTTCGAGTTAATTTTTGAAAATAGGGACCGAACGTGCTTTTTGGCACCTGCACGAAGGACGATTGGTGTAATTTACCCATAAATTTAACTTATTCATCACCATCTATCTCACATGTTTTATAAAACTCTCTCATCTAATTTGTCTATTTTTTACACACATCACATGTTAGTATAAAATATTTTAATAAAACCATTACAAGATATTAAAATTTAAATAGAGTTATGGTGGATATTTATTAGAAAAACACAAATAGATGTTCTAATATATGTCATTGCATTTTGAAGTGGAAGTTAAGAGTGAACACTAAAACTGGACTTGAAGTCTGTAAATTAAGATGTAGGGTTCGATTTAGTGAAGATGCCTGCATATTGAAGAGACGAGGGCATGTGGATGACATGATCATGACGGCCGCAACTTTGTCACAAATGAAATGAATATCAATATTTATGTGACTTATCCGTTTGAGCTGAATCGAGTTGGTATAGAGGTATATGATACTTATTATTAGATAGTAGCTTTCCCTATAGGCAGGGACGGTTTTAGCAGGTTCCCGGTGTGGCACCGACAACACCTAATTTTTCTGCCCATAGTGAAAAATTTTCAATTTTTTTTATTTTTTGCCTATTTTTCATTTATCGACAACATCTATTTCATCTCGGAAACACCTACTATGTATTCCCGCATCCGTCCATGCAGTTAGATGCCATTTTATGCACCAGTATCTTCTAGCATCATATTTTGTACACTTTCATGTCGTTTGTTTAAATAATTTTCAACTTGTTTTTTTTTTATCAGAATTCCTATACTGGTTGTGTTTTATGTCATTTTTAGATAGTTCGATTGGAGCACTACTTTGGGAGCAGTTGGATGCATAATTGGAGCCTAAATTGAGTTAGAACTGAAGAAGGATGTTGAGAAATGTTTGGAAGATGTTTTGGTCAATAAAAATTCGATCGAATTGTTCATATGAAGATATGTTGCTAAAATTTGAAGCTAAAGGATGTTGATGGCAGCTTTGACCCTCTCTTATTAGTTTGACAATATTGTCTGAACCATAAATTCGATTGATGAGATTCAAAATGTTCTTAAAACTAGACAAGATTTCTGATGAATTTCATGTTTGTGAAAAAGGTCAAATCTGCGATTACATAGGCCAAAAATGCAATCGCATGTATGATCGCATGTTTATTGCGACGTTTCCCAGGATCAGAATAAGTCATCTGAAGTAAAAAAAATTCAAAACTTGCGATCACATATGGCATACCTATGATCGCATAAATGGCCCGAAGTTCCAAAAACGTCGAAAAAAGCATCCCGCATCATTTAGTGGCAAATATGGAAAACATTCAAAAACTTGCGATTATATTATAAGAATAATATATTAATTGATAAATCATATTATTTAATTAGTATTAATCAGAAATTAATTTGGAATTAAATTTAGGATTAGTAGAACTAATTAAAAGGAATGGGGACTGATATTACAAATCATTGATAGTTGCAAGTTGGGCTGATGGACTCCTAAAATAAGTAGAGGATGAAATCTATGGGAAGCCCATAAAGATTTCATCCATAGGATTTCTAGAAGGTTTCCATGAACTGCTTAGGGCTTAAGCAATCAGATTAGGGTTTCACCTGGAAACCCTAGCACCTCAGCTATATAAAGGACCTTTGGCTTACAATTTCCGGCCCTATGCGATTCTAAGAGAACCCTATCCGAATTTTGTAAAGCCTCTATCACCTCTCTCTTTCATCCTTTGCTAAGTGGTGTTTGTGACTCCACTAGAGGTGCAACGCTCGGGGCACTAAGCTCTTGAAGGTCAAGTTCAAGCTATTAACAAGAAAGGTATTCTTCTAACCATAATATTATGTAGATATCATTTTCTTGTATGCTAGATTAGGGTTCTTGCTTTGGAAAATTAATTTGCATGTATACTTGAGAAAAACCTAGATCCAAAGCAATTAGGGCTGCATGTGCACATATGAATGTTGTAATGCTCAAAACCCATCAGTGGTATCAAAGTCTAGGATGTTTTTTTGTTATATTTGATACAATAGTGATTTATTCAAAGCTGGAACAAATTTGATTTTACTCTCTGCCTGACGAACTCGACGAGTTCAAATTTGAACTCGACGAGTCCAAGCCCTGACTCGACGAGTTGACTTGTCAGACAACAGATTTTTCGAATTTTGATCTTTTTTGGATTAGGATAATTACCATAAATTATTTTTATCTTAATAAATTGATTTTATTAAATGGTAATCTGATTTCCTTTTCCAAGTAGTTGGATTTGGTCAAATTTTAAGATAATGACAAATTATTTGATTAATTAATTATTTAAAATTTGAATCGAATAATTTTGAAAAGTTTCAAATTGCACCATCTAGTTTTTAAATTTAAAATTTAATTAAAAGTTTAATTTTAAAATATTAAATTCTAAAATCCGGGTATTTTAAAAGTTTAAAATACAACTCTTATATTATTATAATATTAAAAGATTAACATGTATATGTATAAGATTAGTCAGTCTTACCATTAGTAGGCCTCATTCACGAAGTTGGTTTATAAGGGGTGTTTAAGGAAGCAGCCTATAAAATGACCGTCATTGGGTATCCACTTTTACCCACAGCACTCTTTACTAGTGGAGGGTCGTTAGCCGAATGTGTAGGATAGGACGTTAATTCCTCATTAATAAGTTATGGCCTCCAAACCATCGTGTCTTTCTGGAAGCCTAACACCGGTGGAAGTTATGGACTGAATCTCCGAGATGGAGTCAATGTTTGAGAGTTGCGAATGTAGCAACAGGCAGAAGCCGCTCTTGAGGTTCCCCTGTTAAAACCTGGAGTACTGAGCTGGTGGAAGCTACTAGCTGATTCGAGGCCCAATGGAGAAGGTAGCAAGATGTCTAGGGAAGATTTCCTGGTGCAGCTGAAGATGCAATAGTGCTCTGAGCAGGATCTTTTGGAAATCAAAAATGAGTTTCAGAATCTGAAGAAGGGAAGAATGAGTGTCACAGAATATGCTGCGAGTTTTACAGAGAAGATGAAGCTTGTTCCGTACCTAGTTCCAACCGAATTCTCCAAGGTTAACAAGTTTGCCCACGGATTACCAGTAGCTTTGGTTCGATGGTCAAGCAAGCAACCACTCTGAAAGCCGCCATCTGGATTGCTAAGAATGTTAAGAATCGGATAAGAGAGAACGTTCATGAGAGAGAGGAGGTTGGTGAGAAACGAAAATTTGATAGATCGTCGAAATTCAGCAAGAAAAGCAAGTTCTCAAAGTCTACTACAAAGAAGTTTGGAAGGAGTGAAGCCAAGTGGTGCGACAAATGCAAGAAGAAGCACCATGGGAGACGTGACTGGGAGGTCACTTGTTTTAAATGTGGAAATCCTGGGCACTATGCCAATGAATGCAACCTCAACAAAAAAGTTTGTTATGGGTGTAATGAGGAGGGACACATCTCGAGGGACTGCCCAAAGAAGAAGGAGGCGGGAAAGCCTAATGTTCCACCATAGCTGAAGGCGAGGGCCTTCCAAATAACGTTGGAAGCTGCGAAGGATGCAGCAGATGTCGCTTCAGGTACCTTTCTTGTAAATTGATTGCCTGCCAATATATGATTTGATTCGGGAGCAAACTACTCCTTTGTATCGCATAAATTTGTTGAAAGACTAGCATTGCCTGTAGATAAACTTGATAATGATCTAGATATAGAAGTTTTCAGTGGAAAATTCATACATGTTAGCGATTGCATTAAGAACATCGTCATCGACTTAAATGGAAACGAATTCCACGAACAGCTGTTACCCATTGAGTTGAATGGCTTTGACATCGTACTAGGAATGGATTGGCTTAGTGCAACGATGCCGAAATACTATGTAGGAAGAAGACAGTAAGGGTAAACCCACCTGGAAACGAGTCATTTATGGTCTACGGGGACAAATGCAGAGTAAATTCTCGAATCATTTCCCTAATGAAAGCCAGAAAATCCTTGTCCAAAGGATGCACATCATACTTGGAATTTGTGATCGATGATAAGAAGGAGATACAAAGTATACCGGTGGTGAGTAACTATCCGGAGGTCTTTCCCAAAGATCTTCCTGGATTATCGTCTGATAGACAAGTAGAGTTTCGGTAGACTTGTAACCAGGAACAACACCAATAGCGAAAGCACCATACCGATTAGCACCGAGAGAGATGAAAGAGCTTATGACGCAACTTCAGGATTTGTTGGACAGCGGTTTCATTCGACCTAGTTCATCACCCTGGGGAGCTTTGACATTATTCATGAAGAAGAAGGATGGAAGCATGAGAATGTGCATACATTACCGAGATATGAACAAGGAAACGGTGAAGAAAAAGTATCCATTTCTAAGCATTGATGACCTATTCGATCAGATGCAAGGTTCGAGCTATTTCTTAAAGATTGATCTTAGGTCAGGATATCATCAGTTGCAGGTGAGAGAGTAAGATATTAAGAAAACCGCATTCAGAACGAGATATGGACACTATGAGTTTTTAGTTATGTCATTTGGACTATTAAATGCTCCAATAGCATTCATGGATTTGATGAACAGGGTTTGTAAACCATTCCTTGATAAATCTGTGATAGTGTTCATTATTGACATTTTGATTTACTCAAAGAGCCAGGAAAAGCATGGTAAGCATCTACGAGAAGTGTTAGAAGTATTGTAGAAGGAGAAGCTATATGCAAAGTTCTCTAAATGTGATTTTTAGATTCGAGAAGTCCAATTCTTGGGTCATGTGGTTAACCAGGATGGAATAATGGTTGACCCTTCAAAGATCGAAGTTGTAATGAAGTGGGAATGACCGAAAAGTATCACGGAGATTAGAAGCTTTCTGGGATTAGTTGGATATTATTGAAGGTTTATCCAAGGCTTTTCTTTGATAGCTGCTCCATTGACAACTTTGACCCATAAATGAGCTACTTAACTTGGAGTGAGAAGCACGAAGAAGCATTCGGGAAGCTAAAGAAAAAGTTATGTGAAGCACCAATTCTTTCCTTACCTGACAGAGTTGAAGACTTTTCAGTTTACAGCGATGCATCTGGAGTTGGGTTAGGTTGTGTTCTAACCCAAAGAGAATAGGTGATATCATATGCATCTCGATAATTAAAAGAGCATGAAAAGAACTACCCCATTCATGATTTGGAGTTGGCAGCATTAGTATTTTCCCTAATGATATGGATGCATTATCTCAGAAGTGCAAACTTTTCACTAATCATAAGAGTCTCCAATATCTCTTTAATCAAAAGGAATTAAATATGAGGCAATGATATTGGCTAGAGTTACTCAAGGATTATGACTGTCAGATATTTACCACCTTGGTAAAGCAAATGTTGTAGCTGATTCTCTAAGTCGGAAGGTAAACCTTAAAAGTAAAAGGCCAAGAGCATTGAGAATTGAAGTTGTCTCAACGATTGTGGAAAGCATTAAGAAAGCACAAGAAGAATCTTGAGACAAAAATGAATAAAAGGAAGAATGTTTGGGCAAAACGTTAGTGTTCGGTACAAATAATTAAGGATTGAAGGTATTCCAAGATAGGATTTGGGTACCTAAGACGGGAGGGGTAAGAGATCTTCTGATGGAAGAAGATCACAAGACCATGTACTCGATTCATCCCGACAGCACAAAAATGTATAGGGATCTAAAACCCTACTACTGGAGGCCGACGATGAAGCCCGATGTTGCAAAGTATGTGGCCGAGTATGTAACATGTGCGAGAGTTAATGCACAACATCAGAAACCATATGGGAGTTTAGAACCTTTACATGTACCCATGGGTAAATGGGAAGACATCACTATGGATTTTGTGACTAAACATCTCAGGACGAAGAACAAACATGACATGATTTGGGTAGTCATGGATCGTTTCATTAAGAGTGCACACTTCATAGCAGTCAATGAGAGATTTATCTATGGATAAGCTTGCAAATGCTTACGTGAAGAAAGTAGTAAGACTTCACAGTGTTCCTTTAATGATTGTATCAAATCGTGATAATCGTTTTACGTCAAGGTTTTGGAGAAGTCTATAAGAGGAAATGGGTATGAAGTTTTGTGTAAGTACAACTTACCATCCACAAACCGATGGTCAGAGTGAAAGAACGGTTCAAACACTTGAAGATATGCTAAGAGCATGTACCCTGGAATTCTAAGGAAAATGGGATGAGAACTTACCTCTGGTAGAATTTTCCAACAATAATAGTTTCTTTCGAGTATCAAGATGGCACCTTATCAAGATTTGTACAGACAGAAGTATCGTACAACGTCTTTTTGGCTTGAGGTGGGAGAAAAACAGTTTACGGGCCCCGAGATAGTCCATCAGACTGCTGAAAAGCTGAAGGTGATTAGGGAAAGGATGTTAGCGGTTGAGGGTCGTCAAAAGAGCTATGTTGACAAAAAGTGACGACCAATGACATTCGAAGTTGAAGACTCGGTTTTGCTCAAAGTCTCACCATGGAAGGGTCTTATAAGATTCCGAAAGAGAGGAAAGTTGATTCTAAGGTTTATTAGACCGTTCAAAGTTCTTCAGAGGATTGGGATCCAATATTACACGTTGGAATTAATAGAAGAACTAGATGGTATTCATCACACTTTCCATGTGTGTTACTTGAGGAAGTTCAGGGGAGAAGTTCCTTACATAATTCCAATTTCAGAGTTCAGAATGGATGAAAATAAAAGGCTTTGAAGAGTTCGAAGCGATTGTTTACTGTAAGACTAAGAAGTAGCAATGCAAGATGGTCGACTTAGTGCTTGTGCGTTGGAAACATCCGAATGGGCAGAACCTCACCTGGGAAACAGAGAGTGAAATGATGAGTCATTATCCACATCTGTTTGTTGATGCATGATTCCGGGACGGAATCATCCTAAGATTGAGAGAATTGTAACGTCCGTGTTCCTAGGCTAAGCATTAATGTGATGATGGAATAAATAGGGTTAACCATTGTAACCCACTTTGAAGTAATAAAGAGGAATTACTTGAATATTATGTGAATTATATGATTTTATGTGCATTATACTTATTTATAAAATATAATAAATTAAGAGTGAAAATAAGCGTAAAAAATAAAAGTGTAGATAAACCCAATATCTATGAATAAAGTGGTAGTGGTCGTGGCAAGGATTCCGGAAATATAAATAACGCCGAAATCGGAGTTATAACGAAGAAGTTATGACATGTCGAAGTTTTCGGCAAAATCGGCACGACACCGAGAATCGTAAAAAAGTGAAATTTTGATAAACTAATTTTAGCCTTAGATATCTAAATAAAAGTTGTATATACATTAAACCGAGAGTTTGCATAAAAGGAACGTCAAAATCTGACTTCGTATGAGTAAGTTATGATTTTTTCTAAGATTTCGCATAGCAGTATACAGTCCGGAATTCAAAATTCAGATCGAGCGATTTTTAGCCGACATAACCTAAATGAGAATTAAAAATCTAATTAATAGGAGCTCAATGATAAAAAGACAGTCGAAAAAGGAGTCTTTATGTAGAAGTTATGAATTTTACACGGTCGTTAATAGTGTAATATTCTCATACTGTTAAATTTAAAATCGGTCGAGAATTTGCCGACGAAGTCTAAATGAAAGTTGTAGATTATGTCTCCACCTACGTGTGGATATAATGAATGTCAAAAACGGAGTTGGTATACAAAAGTTACGGGGTTTAGGAATCGGCAGGCTGCTGCTACGAAGGGGGTGACGTTGCTGAATCTGGGTCATTGCTTTCTCCCTGAGTCTTACCACCATATAGTGACATGTGACACCAAGTTCAGCCATATTTCAGCCTATAAATAGAACCCCTTCCACCCTCATTTCTTCACATCTCCACCTTTTTCTTTATCTCTCTAACTTCTCTCTAGACTCCTAACCCCCCCCCCCCCCCCTAAAGACCTAGGGAACTCCCCTAACACTAGAAGAAAGCTTCAGAGTGCCCGATGGCTCCGAGAAAAAGAGTTTTTCTGCTCAGAAGCTCTACTCCAACGGAGCCCGGGTTTTAGCAAAACCCGTTGTAAGTGAGATACGCCTTCCCTAGTTTAAATATAGCTTTTATTTAAATATAATATCGTTATTATGAACCTATAAATAAGATTTATCAGTGATTCAAAGTCGTTATACTAATTGATCTACTTACGGGAATGATGTCTAGGCTGTGATTTAGTGAGGTGTTTAAAGTGGGATTTCCAAACAGTATACTTTGTATACCAAACAGACTCTACCTTCGATATGATCCTACCTATTTGTTCCTTACTTGATAGATCATGAAGTAGACTTTGAGTTAATGATGAATCTAGACTAATAATTAGTTGCAATAAATATTAGACTAAAATCTAGTGGTAATAATACTTGGTTTCGTCGAAGGATATCATATTCTTAAGAAGCGAAGCGCTACTCGAATTTCGAGTCATCACTTTCACAAGTGAGTGCATAGTTACTTTCATCTTACACGTACATATGAAGTATTTTATATAAGTACGTGCTATGTGTGCATATTATCTGTTTACTTGATATTTATGTTGGATAAACATTTTTATACAAGTTTTAAATGATTTAAACTGTATATGTATTTTATATCTACAAAAATGTTGAGGTAAAACATGGGTAAATGAAATAGACGATGTGTGATAAAATGATGAGAGGCCTCGATGTTGACGATGATCCATTCATCTAGCAAAGGATAGATCACGATCACAAACTATTCTAGACAGTTCAGTGGAACCTTACCGGGCTCACAACATGTAGGTATTTATGAACGATGTGTTCATCGGTGTACTCCATCCCCTCATGGTTGCCTTACATACATTTATTGCCGAGGAATCCCCATAGAAGCAGTGTCCATTCCGATGAAAATCCTTAGGATAGATGTTTTAGGGACGTAAAGTGAGGTTAACGGGAATGGGTAATTGGGTTTATTGTTGTGATTAACCTAATGAACTATTTATTGTGGGTTGAAAACTCTATGTGCTCACCAGGCTCTCAAGCTTAATCCACTCAGCTTCTTGTATTACAGGTAGTGGCACAAGAGCATAGTTAGATGACTTGATGAGAGATTACAGATTATAGGCCAGTAGATATAAATAAATGTTGTAAGGCCTATGTAATTCTATTTATGCTTTTGATCTGTATTGAACATGACATCCCGAGGTTTTAATATAATGAAATATATTTCTTCGGAAATGCTTTGATAAATCTTTTTCATATATGTTTTTTGGGAACAAATTCCGCAATACTTTTTTTTAAAAGGTTACTCTTATTTTTAAAACAAAGCCTAAACAAATCGGCATTTTCTTGCCGTGAAAATGGGTATGTCACATCAAACGATGAAGGAACATCTAACAATAGCGCTCAACCTAAGGAAGAAATTCTTGTTGAACTAGTTGACGAATCATTGCCTCTTAGTCGTTCTAGTAGAGTTAGCGTTCTGCCAGTGTTGTATGGTTTCCATATAAGTGCAAAACGTGATATGTTTATCAGTGATAACATACTAGTATATTGGGATGAACCTGCTAATTACAAGGAAGAAATGACAGGCTCTGATTCTGCCAAATGGAAAGAGGCAATAGACAATGAGATCAAGTCCATGTATGACAACCAACTTTGGAATTTGGTTGACAATGTACCAGATTGTAAGACAGTTGGGTGCAAATAGATCTTCAATAAGAAGATCTAAATGGATGGAAAGGTAGACACTTTCAAGGCTTGGCTGGTTGTGAATGGCTTTACTCAAACCTTAGGGATTAACTATGATGAGACCTTTTCACCAGTGGCTAACATTAATTTTATTAGGGTTATGCTAGCCATAAATGCGTTTCATGATTATTAAATTTGGCAGATGGATATCAAAACCGCTTTCCTTAATGGAAAGTTGGTTGAGGATGTTTTACATGAGTCAGCCAGAGGGTTTTGTAAATACTAAGTACCCCCAATAGAGTGTGTTAGCTTGAAAAATCAATCTGTGGATTGAAACAGGCTTCTCGCAGATGGAATCTTTGCTTTGACGAGAGTGTTAAAGAGTTTGGTTTCTCTAGAAGTGAAGATGAATCTTATGTATATGTCAAAGCTAGAGGGAGTATAGTTACCTTCCTGGTATTGTATGTTGATGATATACTACTCATAGGAAATGACATTCCAACTTTGCAAGAGGATAAGTCGTGGCTTGGAAAGTGGTTTCGCTATGAAGGATTTGGGAGAGTTTTCTTATATTATGGGAATACGAATTTTGAGAAATAGGAGTAAAAGTCTAATTGGACTTAGTCAAAGTACATATTTGGATAAAGTATTGAAGCATTTTAGCAAGGATAACTCCAAGAAAGGAGAGTTGCCTATCCAAATTAATACCAAACTGAGTGAGACTTAGAGTCTCAGTACTGATGCAGAGATAGCAGAAATGAGTCGAGTTCCATATGCTTCCTTCGTTGGATCGATCATGTATGCTATGACATTTACTCGTCCTAACGTGGCTTTTGCTTTGAGCATGGTTAGTCGATATCAAGGAAAACTGTGTAAAGCTCATTGGATAGCGGTCATGAACATTCTTAAGTTTCTGCGAAGAACTAAGGACTAGGTCCTCGTGCTTAGTGGCAGTGATGACTTAAGAGTTACTGGGTATAGTGACGCCATCTTTCAGAAAGACAGAGACAACTTTCGTTCTCAATTTGGATGGGTGTTTACCCTTAATGGAGGAGATGTAACTTGGAAAAGTTCCAGGTAGGAAACGGTGGCCGATTCTACCTATGAATCAGAGTACATTACAACAGGTGAAGCATCGAAGGAGGCTATATGGTTGAAGAACTTCATCAGAGACCTTGAAGTTGTGCCAGCCATAAAGGAGCCAATGGATATTTTTTGCAATAATGAAGGTGTGGTTGCCTTGACAAAGGAACCAAGAGATCATGGCAAAACTAGACATATCGACAGAAAATACCACTTTATCATACATAGAGTAGAAGAAGAACACCTCGTCATAAAGAGGGTATCATCTGAATAGAATCCTGTCGATCTCCTCACAAAGGGTCTGAGCAGGGTTAAGCACGTTCAACATGCGAGGAGCATTGGTCTGAAGGATGATATTAGTTTTAGCGATTAGATAGATATTTAGAAACTTGTAACAAATAAATGTTATTGATAGTTGATAATTAAATAGTCGAGATTTGTTTATGATATTAGCCAATTATTTATCATTGTGTTTCATTTTTTTCATGTTTTACTTCCCGGATAATTGGATTATTCAAATATCCACAGTCGATCATACTTTGGAAGTAAGTAATGAATTAAGGCTGTCATGAATTGGGATGTAGATTGTGTAAGGGTTTAGACATCGCAATGGTTTGCTGCAACATTCATGAGTACTTTTGAAATGGAGAATTTAAGTAATGGATTAACCCACGCTCAGAGAATTACTTCGTGGAATTTATCACGTGTAATTCTAAGATGATAATATCATATAATCTTTAAACAGAGATATATGAGTTGTTGTTTATCTATTCCTTTTTCCCTAGTGGGAAAAACGATATCTTGGGCCCCTCAATGATTTGGTGTTGACTTATGTGTCGGGCCTGGTCAGGACTGAATTGATGTGTTCAATTTTATTTTTTTGTCATTACAAATCGGAAATTGGGAAACAAACTGTTGGAAAATGAGAATGATTTTGTTCCATGTCATTTATCCACATGATATCTAGAAGAACTAAGGATTATATGATCACTTATCTTATGACACATTACCGACTAGGTCAGAGTTCAACAACGGCTTTGAGAGCTACAATTTTTGAAGTTATACTTGCAACTATTGTTATTAGACTTATCTAAGTAGGGGACTATTATATTAGGTGTCTAAGCCCATAACTATAATTGGTATGTACTTGAATTGATAGTAGCACAGTCCTTTTGGGTTGCCTTCATCCTAGCAACTAGACATGATGACCTATTAAGAAAGAGGAAGAATTTATCATTTGATTAATAAATTGAAATAAATGATTTATTAATATATTATAGAAATATTATATTACTTAGAAATCATATTATTTAATTAATATTTAATCAGAAATTTATTTGGAATTAATTAAAAGTACACAGGTTGTTTGACAATTTATTGATAGTTATGGAATTAGACTCTAGAACCTTCCTAGATGGGTTGGATGAAATCTTCTAGGGAAGCCCTAGAAATTTTGTTCAAGGGCCTATTGGATGATGTTATTGGGGTGCTTAGGCCTTAAGCTAAGGAATTAGGGTTTCCTCCTTAAAACCCTAGCTTTGGCCCTAAGCTACCAACAACTATATAAAATGCTATACCCATTTGAGATTTTGGCAATCATTCTAACCCTAAGAAGAGCCAAAATCTTAAAGCTTCCTCATCCTCCTTTCTCATACATCCTCTTGCTAAGTGTGTTTGTGAGTTATTAGAGGCGTTACACTTGTGACACTAGTTCTCAAGTTTCAACAACTTCAAGGAATTGTTTGCTATTACTATATAACATTTAAAGGTTAGTCTACTATTTCTCATTATGAATTTCGATTATAGTAGATGTCTCCTAGGGTTTATTTTTGTGTTCATTACTTGCATGTCCAATAGTGAAAACATAGATCCTACAAACTAGGGTTGCATGCATACATATGGATTATTTGTTTTGCTCAAAACCCATCAAATTCCTCATCAAAGTTCACATTGAGCTTTAGCAAGCGCTCCATGTATCATTGCATTCATTGAACATGGTTACCAACAGACTCTCCATCTTTCATCTTGCTAGTGATGAGGTACTTTACTACCTCATACTTTTCTTGACGAGCTAGTTGATGGTACTCTTCCACCAAGTCCTTGTTCATCTAGTATGGAAAGTAATCCTCGTAGAACCTTTGTATCTCATGAGTCATAGTCACCACCATGATGCATGCCACTTTGGTTGCATCATTGTAGTGTTTCCTATACTCAGCTAGTTCTGCGGCAGTAGCTTTGGTTTCATCAATCTCGATAAGTTCCTTTTCAAGCACATACTCTTTATCCTCGGAATGTAGAGCCATTTTGATGTTTTTCATCCAATCATTGTAATTGGTGCCATCAAAAGTAACCTCGAGCAGATGTTCAAAAGAGAGAAGTTGTTATTGGAGGAGGAGGAACCATAAGCATCGTTGGGAGTAGACATCTGAAACAGAAGAAAGACAAGTTTTGGTTAGACAAGAATATTCCTCAATGTAACACCCAAATGAAATATTAATGCTAGGATCTGACTAATTCAAAACCTAGAAAAGCGGTGCCGTAATCTAGTTTTAAAATAAATAAAGGTAGGTAAATGACGATTTACCAATTTCACCATGAAAAATGAAATTTGAACGAATTAGGTTTTTAATGAAATTCCTAGATCCTTTGAGATTCATTGAACTATTCAATGACATGTTTAATCTCGATTATGCTCTTCAATTTGTGCCTGGGATACCAATGATCATAAACAAGATGTGAATAACCATGCAAATTAGTTTGGTACTCTCGATTCATTTATCATTTCATTTTAATGTGCCAGTTAGCCACACACACTCCGTTAATCAATGATAATTTACGAGACACCCATAACCACTCTTTATTTGTCCCTATTAGTGTTCCGGTTAACCACACGCACTCCTCTAACGACTTATAAAGTGCAATGTGCAATTTCACATTTTTCCTAAAGTAACTAAGATTGAGAATTTAATAAAAGAATTGAGTTACTTTATAATTCATTATACTTATTAATGAAAATTATTTGTCCTATCAAACTCGTTCGACTAACGACTCTCCACCAATCAAAAAAGCGATGGGTGAGGGTGGACACCCATTCAACTACTACTTTGTAGGCAATTTCTTTATACCCCCTTATAGATCGACTTCGTAAATAAGGCGTACTAGCGGTTCGACTAACTTGCCTTAAATATATAGTAAATATTAAACATTTACAAATAGTATGAGGTGTTTTTAAACATTTCAAAATACGAGGTTTAATTCCTAAATTTCCAAAATTAAAACATTTAATTTAAATTTAAAATTAAACCATATGCTTTAATAATTATCCATTAATTAAACATTTAATTAATTTATTAAATATATTTGAGGATTATCCAATTAAATTAACCAAGATAATTTAACATAATCATCTCCCTGGAAGGATAAATCAAAATTTATAATTATTCAGTTAATCAAATAATGAGATAATTACCAAATATAAGATAACCCTACTAGAAACCCTAATTATAGAAAATTGTTTATCTTGGGGAGGAAGGCAAGGATTTCAATCCTTTCCATTTTCGAAATTCTTAAGGGTTAAGGAAACCCTGATTTTGAAATTTGTAGGGCAAGAGAAAGGGTTAAAACCCTTTCCAAAATTTCGAAACCTAGGGTTTAAGAAACCCTAGAATCGAAAAACCCTAAGTCCAAAAGTGTTTAATTGTCATAAACCCTAATTGATCAGATTCAAACAAGTGTAATCAATTCAATAGAAAACAAGTCAAGGCTTTGATACTACTGATAGGTTTTGCGCATAACAAACAAAAACTTATGTGTGCATGCAACCCTAATTCTTGATCTATGTTTTCTTTAATTGAACATACAACTTTTGAACATCAAATGGAAAAATCTAGGAGATCTATATTATTTTTGAAAATCATAACTAGGTTTAGTAAACATGCCTTGATTGTTATAGCAATAATAATGAAATCCTAGTCTTCTATGAACTTTGAGAGCAAATGTCATAAGTGTCACGCCTCTAGTAGTTCACACCCAAAACAAGCAAGAGGATGAGAGAGGAGAGGGGAGAGGGATAGTTAGGATTTTCGGCTATTCCTTTAGGGTTTCAAGTGGCCGAAAATCCTTAGAGCGAGGGCTTATTTATAGTGCAACAATGATGTCCTAGATAACCCTAATCTGAATATAATATTATAATTTCAAATTTATAATTATCCACATGGGATAATCTAGATAGCCTAGATTATCCTTAGGAAACCATCCACCTCCTTCCCTAGGAAGGTTTCGGAACCTCTTGCTCAACTACTGAACAATTGCAGTTTAGCCCCTGCACTTTTAATTAATTCTTTTAGTCTCGAAATTAATTTCAATTAGATTCTGATTAAATATTAATTAAATATTACTATTTCTAATTAATATATTATTTTCATTATATATTAACACATCATTTATTTCAATTTATTAATTAAATAATAAACTCAACATCTCTCTTCAAAAGTCATCATTCTAGTTGCTAGTTATGAGAGCAACCAAAAATGATTGTGGTACTATCAATTTAAGTATATAACAATTATAAATATAGACTTAGACACCTAATCCAACAGAAAAAAAAAAGTCATCGAGGTTCGTGATAAATTCGATGGCTAGAAGAGAGATGGTGTTGCATAGAAGGTCCGATGACGAGGTGTCGAGGTTGTACGTATGATTAGGTTTTATTCAACTATTTATTTAAAAACAACCAACAATAAGTAATTCATATGTTTTGAAAAATATTGTTCTACTGCATAACTAAAAAATAATTTGTTACAGCAGTTCGAACCAAATCATTGTAAAAGTACTTTTTAAAAATGTCCTTTGTATACAAGAAATACACTATTCAAATACAATATAATATTAACTTATTAGAATCAAATATAAACGCATACAAATCATTGAACCGACTCAAGACCTAACTTTTATTTGAAATAAAATGACGCTGTACGTATGCTTAGGTTTTATTCAAGTATTTATTTTAAAAACAAACTAACAATAATTTGTTACAACAATTCGAACCAAGTCATTGTAAAAATACTTTTTAAAATGTCCTTTGTATACAAGAAATACACTATACAAATAGAATATAATATTAACTTATTAGAATCCAATATAAACGCATACGCATCATTGAACCGACTCAAGACCTAACTTTTATTTGAAATAATACGAGTCTCGTTAAGTTCCTAAGTCTGCGGACTTCTAAGCCAATAGGAGCTTGCCAAGAAAACATGTCACTTTCTAGTATACCTGTTGGGAGATAGCAAATGGGATCCACAAATCCTGGTCAAACCTTTGGTAGATTAATAGGAACAGAAGTAGCCATTGATTCCAAGTGGGAACTATGCATCATCCCTTGCGTCTTAATTCGTTGTTAAGATAAGAGACTAAGCATTTCGAATTTTTTTTTTTCGAACTTAAATATATGAACGTTTAATAACTTATGTTTTATATATTATAAAAGATATATGAAATCTTCGTACGGAATGTAAATACATACATACGATAGACTTTTGTTGCACTTGTGTGTGCGTAAAATATTTGATTTTTTAAAATGCTACGAACAATATAGTTTATATACGTATGGATGTATAGACATAATAAAAAGACTACATGATGCATATAAATATGTGAATACAATGATATGATTTTTTTAAGTCCATGCTTAAAAGGGCGATGAATAAAATCCTTTGAAATTCAACCAACTACACTTAAATGTGTGGTGTTTAAGATAGTTTGTCAACGTTTTAAAGTATGAAAATTTTATTTGCGTTTTCATCTTTTACGTGTGATGATTTTAATATTATCATGACACATTTCTTCATGCAGGTTGAATCACAATTATCATGTGTAGATTTAGTTAGCGCTTATTTAAAACAAAACAGACACGGATCATACGCACACAAAATAAACTAGTAAACAGTTCTAGCTATGAGCTTTCCTATGTATTGATCTCACGATTAACATGTAAAAAAAAGTAAATAACCACAGCTAGAAAACTAAGTAATTACCTACGAATTGGTAGGAATTCCAATGGAACAAGGTGGGATCTATAAATTACCTACAAAAAAAGGGTTGTAGGAAAAACCCTTGTGGTAATTTTTTCCTACAAATTAGCTACAAACCTTCCTATCCATTTCCTACGGAATTTTCTATTACAAATTTAACTATGAAATACCTATGGAACACGATAATTACGAAATACCTACAGATTATCTACAGGTTATTTACATACGAAACACCTACAAAATACATACGGATTACTTTCCTACGGAATACCTACCAACAGCTTTTGCTACAGATTACCTACAGACTTTATTGAATATTATTTCCTACAAATTTTCTATGATTTTTTTTACCAATTTTTATTGCTATATTAAATTTATAATTCCCACAAAATATTTATTTCCTGTAATTCAATCAAAAATCTATTGCTCTATTAAATTTATAATTTAAAAAATATCCAAATTTTCTACTAAAAAACCAAATAAATAATTAAAATAATAGTGAAGTATCATTAGATTTATTAACATTAAAATAGTCAATAATATACCATTCATGCATTCAAATACTCAAAATGCAATTACAATACCATGACAAAAGCTAAGAACTAGTCAATAACATAACAATTTAGGGGTGAGCGTGATACGGTTATTAGTCAAAACTTCACCACTAACCGCAAATGTGGTTAATCAATTTTCAAAACAGCTTGGTGCGGTTACTTTTGCGGTGCGGCTAGGCGGTTATTTTTGCGGGTTTTTTTTTTTTTTTTTTTTTTTGTGTGTGTGTGTGTTGCGGTTCTTAACCGCATGGATTTGGTGCGATTATTTTTTGTGGTTTTTAATCACTGTTTAGAGCTCAAACGAATTTAAGAGTTTAAACATATTTACTTTTAATAATAAAAAAACCATAAGGTATAAGACAATTAACTTAAATCACAAACAACTAATATCTTAAAAATGTCAAATCAATAGCAATTAACAATAAATATCTTAAAATTATCTAATTTCACTATTTTTCAAAGTTAAACATAATAAAAAACCAACAATTTTGTCTTCTAGCATTTTATTCATCTTTCATCCATGAAATTTGTCTTATTTTTAATATTTAATACATTAATAATTAATAAAAAAAATTGTTTATAATATATGCGGTGTGGTGCGGTTTTTTTGCGGTTTTTGAAAACTAATAACCGCACCACACCGTAAATTTACGGTTTTTGAAAAACAAATAACCTCACCATCGGTTTTTATTGCGGTTGCGGTTTTTGCGGGTAATTTTAGTTGCGGTGCAGTTTTTGCTCACCCTACATAACATTCATTAAGTGTTTTAAAACAAAAACTAAGAACTACTTTGTGGATTAACGGACGGACTGATTTGTTTCATAAAGGCCGTCAAATGTTGTTGCACTTGCAATTCCATTTCATTCCGCATTTGTTGCATTTGCAAATTCATTTCACTTTGCTTTTCATCCATGACTTATTGCATGCTTGACAATTGTTGTCGCAACTCATTTACCTAAATATACCAAGACAAACACATGCAGTTAGTAAATGTAATTCAATTGTAAACCATGATACCAATGTACTTTACATTTTATTTCAATATAAAAACACACTACTCATAATAACAATGTACATTGTTTTTAATATCCTTAATAATAACTTTTAATATGCATAATAATAACATAATATATTTTTATCAATTATACCATTATACTTTACATTTCCAATCTTTAATATCAATTTACTTAAATTATTATCAATAACAACAATTTACTTTACCTAATATCAATAATAGCAACATACTATAACTTTCACCCATTATAGCATTATGTTTTACCTAATTTAATAATAACAACATAGTATCATATTCAACCATAATAAAAATGCACTTTACCTAATATTAATAATGGCAACATATTTCCATTTTCACCCGTAACAACAATGTACCTTACCAATATTAACATATTTTTTTCAGTCATATTCAGTACCTATTTACTTGTTTTTTTTTCTCTATAATATATTATGCAAATAATTATACCTCTTCTTGTGACTTTGCAAAGTCAGCTGTGACATCCCAAAAATCTCGGCCAGAAAATACCGGTTTCATTTATGCTTTTTAAACATTTTCATAGTAAATCCTTTTGATTTTAAAAGAGATGCAGAATTTGTTCCCAAAAACAAAACATGATAAAATAATATTTATCAAAGCATTTCATAAAGAAATGTATTTTCATTATATAATCGAAACTCGGGATGTCATGTTCCGATACAGACCATAAAGCATAAACGATAACATTACAAGTCATTCAACAAATATATACATATACAGACTTGTAAACAAAACAACTTGATGATTATCCATCTTATGCCCTCGCGCCACTTCCTGTAATACAAAGAAACCGAGTGGGTCAGGCTTGGGAGCCTGCTGAGCATATAGGGTTTTCAACCCACAATAAATAATTAAATTAATTTTCATCAACCAACAATAACTCAATTACACATTCCCGTTATTATCACTTTATGTCCCTAAAATAACTAACACAAGGGACCTAGTCTAAGAATATTTCATCGGGGAGACAACACATGCTTTCAGGGGTTTCCCGGCAATATATGTCAAATAAGGCAACCATGGGGGGGATGGAGTACAGTGAATGAACACCCAAGTCCATTAACACCTACAGGTGGCGAGCCTGCTAGTGTTCCACGAGACTGTCTAGAAAAGTCTGTGGTCGTCATCTAAACTTCGCTAGATGACTAAATCGAAACAACAACGAGGCCTCTCATCTGTTTATTACACACCAACTATCTACCTATGTTCTACCCAACATATTAGTAGATAAAAATATACATTTTTATACATATTTTAAAAACTTGTATAGCATGCTTTAATCAATACATATTCCACATAACAGATGAGGCACACACACATAACACGTATTTCATAGAGGATAAATCAGATCTATGAGATAGAAGAGAGTGAATATACATTCACACATATAACAACAAAATATATACACATAGCACGTATTTTATATAAAATACTTCATAATATTGTGTTGGAAGAAAGTAACTACACACTCACTTGATCAAAAGATGATCGGACAGCACTACGGCATGCAGAAGTAGTGTTTCTCCGTAGATCTGGAAGATTTTCACAAAAACCGGGCTCCTTGCGAGCAGGGCTTCGACTCGAGAATAACGCACTTCGGGATCCTCGGGACTTCGGATCTTGCTTCGGGGCTTGGGAATGATACCGGGGATTCGAGATATGATTGGCACGTAAATCGAGGCAAAAAATAGAGAGAAGAAAGAGTTTGAACAAGAGAAAATGACTGATCTCGGTTTCTATTTATAGGCTGGGAGTCAGGGATTACGTTGCGTGTAATCTCAATTTTCGCTGGGCGTACTCAGTACGCTGGGCGTAACTTGGTTACGTTGGGCGTACTTTGACGTCACTACATGCGTCAATTGGTAGCACTCGAGTATTGGTAAGGCAACTTGCACCCTTCTGAGTACGCTGGGCGTACTCAAATTACGCTCGACGTAATTTGACTGTCAAACTTCTAAATTGCGTAACTTTCACATACGAGCTCCATTTTCGACGTTCTTTATACGCACGCGTAGGTGAGACTACGCTCTACAACTTTCGTTTAGACTTCGTCGGCTAATTTTGACTTTATTTATTATTATTTTTTTAGTAGGCCGGACAGGAAAACTCCGTTATAAATTCATAACTTCTTCGTCCGACGTCCGTTCTCGCCTAACTTTTCATCATTTCGTTACTAACAACGAGATCTTTGATTCTCGTTTGGATTGCTTTGGCTAAAAACCGCTCGATCTCAAATCGAGTATTCGGGCTGCATACCGCTTAAGTCGAAACTTCAGAAAATCATAACTTCCTCATACGAAGTCAGATTTTATGCACGCTCTCGGTTTAACGAACTCTACAACTTTCGTTTAGATCACTAAGGCTATATATCGCTCTAACGTAAATTTCACTTTTTACGTCATTCAACGTTGCCGGTTCTGTCGCGAAACTTTGACAGGTCATAACTTCTTCGTTATAACTCGGATTTCGGCATTCTTTATATCTTTGGAATTCTCGTTTCAACCACTACATCTTTATGCAAAGATATCGGGCTTATCTCATACTTTAATTCTAACGCTTATTTTATTCTTAATTCATTAAATTATAATAATTTAGAAAATAAACACATAATTCACATAATACTCAAATAATACGCTCTTATTATTTCAAAACGGGTTACAAAGGTTAACCTAGACTATTACATCAACGAAAATGCCTAGCTTGGAAACGCGGGCGTTACAATTCTCTCCCCCTTAGGATGATTCCGTCCCCGGAATCACACCTCAACAAACAAATTCGGATAGCGACTCTAAATGTCACTCTCCGTTTCCCAAGTGAGATTTGGCCCATTCGAATGTTTCCAACGAACAAGCACTAATTCGACCATCTTGCATCGAAGCTTCTTAGTCTTTCGGTCAACAATTGCCTCTGGTTCTTCAATTAACCTTTTGTTTTCATCAATCCTCAATTCATAAATTGGAATTATATCAGGAACTTCTCCCGTGAACTTCCTCAAATAACACACATGGAAAGTGTTATGAATACCACTCAGTTCTTCTAGTAGTTCTAGCTTGTAAGCTTGGTTCCCAATCATCTGAAGAACTTTAAACGGTCCAATAAACCTCGGACTTAACTTTCCCCTTTTACCAAACCTTATAAGTCCCTTCCACGGCGAGACTTTAAGTAAAACCGAATCTCCAACTTCAAAAGTCATCGGTCTTCGCTTCTTGTCAGCATAACTCTTTTGACGATCCTGAGCTGCTAACATTCTTTCCCTGACCACTATCAACTTCTCAGCAGTTTGATGGACCATCTCGGGACCCATAAACTGCTTTTTCCCCAGCCTCAAGCCAACAAGACGGCGTACGACACTTATGTCCGTACAAGGCTTGATAAGGTGCCATCTTTATGCTCGAGTGGAAACTATTATTGTAGGAAAATTCTACCAAAGGTAAATGTTCATCCCAGTTACCTAGGAATTCTAGGGTACATGCTCTTAGCATATCTTCAAGTGTTTGTATTGTTCTTTCACTCTGACCATCAGTCTGCGGATGGTAAGTTGTACTTAAACACAACTTGGTACCCATTTCCTCTTGTAGACTTTTCCAAAATCTTGAGGTGAAACGACTATCACAATCCGATACAATTGTTAACGGAACACCGTGAAGCCTCACAATTTCCTTCACATAAGAATCCGCGAGCTTTTCCATAGACCATTTCTCTTTGGCTGCTATGAAATGCGCACTCTTAGTGAATCGATCAACGACCACCCAAATCATGTCGTGACCATTCTTTGTTCTGGGTAGTTTAGTGACAAAATCCATCGCAATGTCTTCCCATTTACCTATAGGCACAGATAAAGGTTCTAAACTCTCATACGGTTTCTGATGTTGTGTCTTGACTCTCGCACAAGTCACACACTCGGCCACATACTTTGCAACATCAAGCTTCATCGTCGGCCACCAGTAGTAGGGTTTTAGGTCCCTATACATTTTAGTGCTGCCAAGATGAATTGAGTACATGGTTTTGTGAGCTTCTTCCATCAGAAGATCTCTTATTCCTCCTGACTTAGGTACCCAAATCCGATCTTGGAACACCTTCAGTCCGTGACTGTTTATACCGAACACCAACGTTTTTCCCAAACGTTCTTCCTTTCGGTCATTCTTCTCAGAAGCTTCCTCTTGAGCTTTCTTTATACGTTCCATAATTGTCGAGACAACTTCTATTCTCAACGCTCTTTGCCTTTTTCCTTCAAGAGTAACTTTCCGACTGAGAGCATCAACAACAACATTTGCTTTACCGGGGTGGTAAAGTATTTCACAGTCGTAGTCCTTAAGTAATTCTAGCCAGCGTCGTTGCCTCATATTCAATTCTTTCTGACTAAAGAGATATTGGAGACTCTTATGATCAGTGAAAAGTTTGCACTTTGTGCGATAGAGGTAATGCCTCCATATCTTCAGAGCGAAAACTACCGCTGCCAACTCCAAATCATGAGTCGGGTAATTCTTTTCATGCTCCTTCAGCTGTCGGGACGCATATGCGATCACCTTATCTCCTTGGGTCAAAACACAACCCAATCCAACCCCAGACGCATCGCTATAAACAGCGAAGTCTTCAACTCCATCAGGTAGAGAAAGTATTGGTGTCTCACATAGTCTTTTCTTTAGCTTCTCAAATGCTTCTTTATGCTTATCACTCCAAGCATAAGTAGCTCCTTTGTGGGTCAAAGCTGTTAATGGACTAGCGATCGAAGAAAAACCTTGGATAAACCTTCGGTAATATCCGGCTAATCCTAAAAAGCTTCGGATCTCTGTGGGACTTTTTGGTTGTTCCCACTTCATTATAGCCTCAATCTTTGCTGGATCGACCATTATCCCTTACTGGTTGACCACGTGACCCAAGAATTGAACTTCTCGAATCCAAAAATCACATTTGGAGAACTTTGCATACAGCTTCTCCTTCTTCAAGACTTCTAACACTTCTCGCAAGTGCCTACCATGTTCCTCTTGGCTTTTCGAGTAAATAAGAATGTCGTCTATGAACAGTATCACAGATTTATCAAGGAACGGATTACAAACCCTATTCATTAAATCCATGAATGCTATTGGAGCATTGGTTAATCCAAACGACATAACCAAGAACTCATAGTGTCCATATCGTGTTCTGAACACAGTCTTCTCGATATCCTGCTCTCCCACTTTTAGCTGATGATATCCTTACCTTAGATCGATCTTCGAGAAATAGCTCGAACCTTGCAATTGATCAAACAGGTCATCAATCCTTGGCAACGGGTATCTATTCTTTATTGTTGCCTTGTTCAGTTCTCTGTAATCGATGCACATTCTCATACTTCCATCTTTCTTCTTCATGAATAACACTGGAGCTCCCCAAGGTGATGAACTAGGTCTAATGAAACCTTTTTCCAGTAACTCTTGAAGTTGCATCATCAGCTCCTTCATCTCCGTTGGTGCTAATCGGTAAGGTGCTTTTGCAATTGGCGTGGTCCCTGGTAACAAGTCTATTCTGAACCCCACTTGTCTATCAGGTGGCAATCCAGGAAGATCTTCAGGAAATACTTCCGGATAATCACACACCACTAGAATACTTTGCATCACCTTCTTTTTCTTCTTAGCATCAATCACAAATGCTAAATGTGATGTATATCCCTTGGCCAAACACTTTCTGGCTTTCATTAGAGAAATGATTCCAAAATTTACTCGGTGTTTATCTCCATACACCATAAACGATTCCTTCCCAGACGGGTTTACTTTAACTATCTTCTTCTTGCATAAAATTTCAGCATCATTGGCGCTAAGCCAATCCATTCACAGAACGATGTCAAAACCATTAAGTTCGATAGGCAATAATTCCTCGTGAAACTTATTCCTATTCAGGTCGATTAAGATGTTTTTCATACGATGGCTAACAGGTACAAACTTGCCACTAGCAACTTCGACTAATAAAGCATTATTTAGTCTATCAACAGGCAAAGCTAGTTTTCTTCCAAACTCATGCGAAATAAAGGATTAGTTGGCTCCAAAATTAAACAAAATTTGAGCAGGTAATTCGTTAACAAGAAAGGTACCTGAAGCGACATCAGCTTCATCTTTCGCAGCCTCAAGTGTCATCTGGAAGGCTCTTTCCTTCGGCTTTGGTGGAATGTTGGGCTTTGCTGCCTCCTTCTTCTTCGGACAATCTTTCAAAATATGCCCCTCTTCATTACAACCAAAACACATCCTTTTGTTATTCGGACATTCATTGGCGAAATGTCCAATTTTTCCACACTTGTAGTGTAACGACCCGTTCCCGGTATGTTGATTTATTAGTAGTGAGTTTTTCAAGAGGGACCCGGCGAGTTCTAGCCTGACTCGCCGAGTAGGGTCGCGCCTGAGGGCACGCGGGAGCCGGGGACTCGGCGAGTCCATATCCCTGACTCGGTGAGTCCATATCCCTGACTCGGCGAGTCCATCTGTCTGGGTGAAACCCTAAATTCCTCGGGTTGCCCACTATTTATACCACCTTATAGCCCCCATTCTCGCCTCCCTCACCCTGAGAACGCAGTGATAGAGCCTTAAACCTCCCTTGAAGAACTTATATGTGTTTTGGTGCCATTTTGTGAAGGTGTGAATAAGGAGAAGAAGGAAGAAGCAAGGAGAAGTGTTGTAGTGCAAAGATCCAAGGCCAAATCAGAGTTAATTGAGGTATTTTCAGAGTTCCATCTTGTTATATGCTTTAAACTTCCATTAGAGCTCTCCTAAGAGCTAGTTGATGTTTGTTCCAAGCCTTACACTTGCATGAACGTCTTATTAAGTCGATATATCTATGGATCTGAATGTTGGGGTGTTGTAGAGCCCAGATCTACTATCTTTTTGGAGTTATATTGCATGATAACCATAGATCTACCCATTTTATGCATCTTTTAGCCTTATTTCCCTTATTCATGAGGTTGTGCACGTAAAGTTGGAAACTTTACGTGGTAAATCAGCTTGTTGGACTCAGATCTATCAATTGTATGCATTGGATTCAAGCAAAATCGAGTAAAAATCAGTTGCATGGCGGCAACTCGGCGAGTCGGAAGAACGACTCGACGAGTTGGGTCGCGAGTCCCGAGTTCTTCAGTTTTGTCAGTGTTGAGTGGACGAGGTGAGTTAGAGAGTGGACTCAGTGAGTTGAGGGTGAACTCAATGATGGAGGGACTCGGCGAGTTGTTCATCAACTCGGCGAGTCCAAGGCAATCTTCTTGGGATCAAGAACAACTCGTCGAGTCTGTTCATACGACTCGGCGAGTCGGATGAAGATTGTCTGAGTTCTTGGATCAAGAGGGTACTCGTCGAGTCAATGCCAGACTCGACGAGTAGCAGTGAGTAAAAGGGAAAAGTGAGAGTAGGACTCGGCGAGTTGGGTGGCCCAACTCGGCGAGTCAGCACAAAGGAGAGTTGACTTTGACCAAGGGTAAAAGAGTCATTTTACCCCAAGCACAGTGTTTAGTATTTGATTGAGTGTGTTTATGGACTTGTAGCCGAGGAGATTCAGGAGCAGCCGCCGTTAGCTTTCCGAGCCACACACTCAGCAGCCAGCTTACGAGGTGAGTCTCCTTCCAGTAGGAACGGGTCTAAGGCCACAATGTCGGCCCGTTCAGTTAGCAGTAGTTTCCGGATTTAGGTCCGATGCAGTAGTTAGTATGTTCGATGCCTTCGTGGTTCGAACAGGATTTGTGTGCTATGTTTTATGTGTTAAGTATTATGTGTTCCGGGTCACGGCTCGATGTAGCATGTCGTATATGTGTTACGCTAGTTGATGTGTTATGCTATGCCATGTTCAGTCAGTCAGTTCCGGACTTCGGTCCGATGCAGTTAGTTCCGGACTTCGGTCCGATGCAGTTAGTTTCGGACTTCGGTCCGATGCAGTTAGTTCCGGACTTCGGTCCGATGCAGGGGACAAGTAACCAGACAGTTCCGGACTTCGGTCCGATGCAGTTTCGGGCTTCGGCCCGATGCAGTGGGCAAGGCCCAATATGTGTTTATGTGTTATTGTATGGTATGTGGTAGTTTGAGGGAGCTCACTAAGCTTCGTGCTTACCGTTTCAGTTTTGGTTTCAGGTACTTCCGCAAGCAAAGGGAAGAGCCCGGGGTGACAGCATCGCACACACCGCAGCATAGCTTTTATCCTGGGGATGTCTCTTGATGTTTTGGATTGATGTAGTATGATACAGTTTTCCGCACAATATTTTATTATGTTTTGGGGATACATCGCGTGTGTTTATGTTATGATACTTATATTATGGTTTTGATTATATGGAAAAACGAAAATTTTTGGGTCGTGTTTTTGGGTCGTTTCATGTAGCAGGTTACATCCTTACTACATTTCCCAAAATGCTTTTTCTTGCACTTCTCTCACCGTTTTGCTTCGCCTCCCTTTCCTCTAAAATTCTTCGAATTTGACTTCGAAAATTTACTTTTCTTATTGGAACTTGAAGTTCCTTCAAAATTTCTCTTTTCACCAACTTCAACCTTGTCTGCGGTCCTTCCCTTGATCATGTCCTCAACAGACTTGGCAGCCCAAATAGCTGCCTCTAGAGTAGGTGCCCGATGCACTGGCACTGCATACTCCCATGGAAGTCCTTTTGCGTATCGGTCAACTTTTGCCATCTCATTTGGCACGATGCGTAAAGCAAACTCCATCTTATCGGTAAAGTTATTAGTGTATTCATCAACTGACATGCTGCCTTTCGTCAATGCCAAAAACTTATTCTCCAATTCCAACAGATTTTGAGCCGAGCAGAACTTGCGTTTGAATTATACCAAGAATTCTTCCCATGTCAATTGTAGTGGCTCATTAGGGCTTAAAGTCTTCCCTAGAGTGTTCCACCAACGAACGGCTCCACCTCGGAACTGACACACTGCATAGATAGTCTGCAACTTGCCTCTGCAGCCACAAGTCATGAAGGCCAACTCCATTTCTGAGATCCAATCCATAACTCCAATCGGATCCTCTTTTCCATTGAAGGTCAATGGTTTGCAAGTTAGAAAGTCCTTGTACTTGCATCCCATTCCATCATTCCTTACATCATGGTTGTTTTGCCTAAGTATCGGTGGGTTGGCTTGAACAACAGACCCATTGAAGTTTCCACCTTCTGAGTGCCCTTCATTTAATTCAGGCTCTTCCATACGAATTGACAGTTCTTCACGATTCTGTTGAAGCAACCGCCTAGTCTCCTCCATTTGACGATCCAACATTGTTTGAATCATCATTTGTACACCAACCATTGTTATCGGCTCAGGTGCTGCTGCTACGACAGGTATTTGTTCAATCACGGGTGGTTGATTCCTGTTTTCATAAGCATTTCCAACTCCACTTCTTGTTCTCACCATTTTTGATCTACACACCGAATAAGGTGAAATTAGATCCTCATTCACGATAGATATTCAAATCATCATTATCACTCCGAAACGTTTACATGCTAGTTCTAAATTCGTAGACATACGCTTAGAATCCTACACATGTAAGGTTTTCCATTTCCGGTCGGCAACAGACCATAGATCCGAACAAATAATATCATATATGGCAAACATATAACAATTAGCACATAAAAGCATTTTAGGCAATTTTCCTAAAATAAACTAGTGCTCGTGTCTAAAATATCACAGACACACATCTCAAAATTTCATTTAGCATTTTAAGTTTAAGTCTAGAAATCCTATAAATTCCTAGTTCGCTTAAACTAATGCTCTGATACCAACTGTGACATCCCCAAAATCTCGGCCAGAAAAGACCGGTTTCATTTATGCTTTTTAAACATTTTCATAGTAAATCCTTTTGATTTTAAAAGAGATGCAGAATTTGTTCCCAAAAACAAAACATGATAAAATAATATTTATCAAAGCATTTCATAAAGAAATGTATTTTCATTATATAATCAAAACTCGGGATGTCATGTTCCGATACAGACCATAAAGCATAAACGATAACATTACAAGTCATTCAACAAATATATACATATACAGACTTGTAAACAAAACAACTTGATGATTATCCATCTTATGCCCTCGCGCCACTTCCTGTAATACAAAGAAACCGAGTGGGTCAGGCTTGGGAGCCTGCTGAGCATATAGGGTTTTCAACCCACAATAAATAATTAAATTAATTTTCATCAACCAACAATAACTCAATTACCCATTCTCGTTATTATCACTTTATGTCCCTAAAATAACTAACACAAGGGACCTAGTCTAAGAATATTTCATCGGGGAGACAACACATGCTTTCGGGGGTTTCCCGGCAATATATGTCAAATAAGGCAACCATGGGGGGATGGAGTACAGTGAATGAACACCCAAGTCCATTAACACCTACAGGTAGCGAGCCTGCTAGTGTTCCACGAGACTGTCTAGAAAAGTCCGGGGTCGTCATCTAAACTTCGCTAGATGACTAAATCGAAACAACAACGAGACCTCTCATCTGTTTATTATACACCAACTATCTACCCATGTTCTACCCAACATATTAGTAGATAAAAATATACATTTTTATACATATTTTAAAAACTTGTATAGCATGCTTTAATCAATACATATTCCACATAACAGATGAGGCATACACACATAACACGTATTTCATAGACGATAAATCAGATCTATGAGATAGAAGAGAGTGAATATACATTCACACATATAACAACAAAATATATACACATAGCACGTATTTTATATAAAATACTTCATAATATTGTGTTGGAAGAAAGTAACTACACACTCACTTGATCAAAAGATGATCGGATAGCACTACGGCTTGCAGAAGTAGTGTTTCTCCGTAGATCTGGAAGATTTTCACAAAAACCGGGCTCCTCGCGAGCAGGGCTTCGGCTCGGGAATAACGCTCTTCGGGATCCTCGGGACTTCGGATCTTGCTTCGAGGCTTGGGAATGATACCGGGGCTTCGGGATATGATTGGCACACAAATCGAGGTGAAAACTAAAGAGAAGAAAGAGCTTGAACAAGAGAAAATGGTTGATCTCGGTTTCTATTTATAGGTTGGGAGTCAGGGATTACGCTGCGTGTAATCTCAATTTACGCTGGGCCTACTTAGTACGTTGGGCGTAACTTGGTTACGCTGGGCGTACTTTGACGTCATTGCATGCGTCAATTGGTGGCACTCGAGTATTGGTCAGGCAACTTGCACCCTTCTGAGTACGTTGGGCGTACTCAAATTACGCTTGACGTAATTTGACTGTCAAACTTCTAAATTGCGTAATTTTCGCATACGAGCTCCGTTTTCGACGTTCTTTATATGCACGCGTAGGTGAGACTACACTCTACAACTTTTGTTTAGACTCCGTCGGCTAATTTTGACTTTATTTATTATTATTTTTTTTAGTAGGCCCGGACAGGAAAACTCCGTTATAAATTCATAACTTCTTCGTCCGACGTCGTTCTCGCCTAACTTTTCATCGTTTCATTACTAACAACGAGATCTTCGATTCTCATTTAGATTGCTTCGGCTAAAAACCGCTCGATCTCAAATCGAGTATTCGGACTGCATACCGCTTAAGTCGAAACTTCAGAAAATTATAACTTCCTCATACGAAGTCAGATTTTGGCGTTCTTTTTATGCACACTCTCGGTTTAACGAACTCTACGACTTTCGTTTAGATCACTAACGCTAAATATCGCTCTAACGTAAATTTCACTTTTTATGTCATTCAACGTTGCCGGTTCTGTCGCGAAACTTTGACAGGTCATAACTTCTTCGTTATAACTCGGATTTCGGCATTCTTTATATCTTCGGAATCCTTGTTTCAACCACTACATCTTTATGCAAAGATATCAGGCTTATCTCATACTTTAATTCTGACGCTTATTTTATTCTTAATTCATTAAATTATAATAATTTAGAAAATAAACACATAATTCACATAATACTCAAATAATACGCTCTTATTATTTCAAAACGGGTTACAAAGGTTAACCTAGACTATTACATCAACGAAAATGCCTAGCCTGTAAACGTGGGTGTTACATCAGCAGAAGTTGAAGTTTACTCATAAGAATATGCACTTGTCATCAAAAAGTAAAGTTATGGGTATCCTGCCCCATAGATAGGACATTTTTGTTTCCCTCCTTTCCTAAGCAATTGTGTTTGGGTCCACAATTCATGATTATTCACATTATATTGATCACCGTATTTTTGAGATAAGGCTTTGTTATATGATTCTTACAATATACCAAAAGAACGCTTTGTCATTGTACTAAAAAGTAAAAACTAATATTAGTAAATACATAAAAAGATAAAGACAACTTACAATCACCACCCTAGGTGTCTCATTCACAAAATCCACTGGTGTCTCTTTATCTTCCCCAAAATATATTTTCTTTGATTCGGAACAAGATATGTCTTATGATAAAGATCAATAAATGAGGGGTCTTCACCCGTCAAACTCTTTCTATATAAACGACACAACATAATTGATGTAATTAGTGTTGAAAGAAAAATATATCACTAAAATCTATAATTATGATTATTTACCAATTTAAGACGGTGTTCCTCAAATCCAATGTTACCACCCGTATGTCTGACTGGCCCCCAGAATCAGTGTTACGGGTTTTTTTTTTTCTGCTTTTGGACAACTTTTTCCACTCATCCGTGTCTAATTTCTGTAATATATATATATATATATATATATATATATATATATATATATATATATATATATATATATATATATATATATATATATATATAATACAAAATAAAAAAACAAGAAAATAAGCAATAATGTATTAGATTGCTTACCCTACCCAAACATCTCTACGTATTTCAAAAACTATATGTATTTTAGCAGGATTGTAATCCCAAATGTCACTGTGTAGTGGTCTATTTTTTGCAAAGACCAATGCGTATAAAGCCAATTAAAGCTCTTTGACAAGATGAAGTTTGGCATGTGTTCATGCAATTATTCTAGGTGATTTTATAGCTTTTTCTTTTTTTCTTAATTAATCACAAACATAAAGTTTATCATCAGTTACATCAATAATATATTTATGTTTTTAGAAATAGAATTCATTATCATATCAATAGCTACTTTGTAATTTATATATATATATATATATATATATATATATATATATATATATATATATATATATATATATATATATTATAACCATTTATAATATATATGTTAGAATACTCGTTGCAACAAAGGCATCCGTTTCTCTGTTTCCATAAAACCTTAATTAATCGACGTGCTGGCGCTTGGAAAGGAGCGATGACCTAAAATTTGACAATGTGATATATGATGAAATGTGCTCTAAATGAGGACCATGAATGTATGTTATTTGCTATCTTTATTCTAATGATTGAAAAATCAAAAATATATTATCTTTTTATGAGAAGAATATTTTTGGTTGTTAAATGAGGACTTGTAAAACATTTAGTGGTAATGTCAACTTTCGGATCCTGGAGCTACAAGGATCTACAATTGAAAGGCATGTGTTTGTAACACCATAAATTTTCAAACAAATTTTTCATGGTTTGATCCTTTAGAATTGGACTCATTTTCTCATTAAGCGAAGGGTACGAAATAAATCAGATTGATTAAAAGCACTATGTGAAATATTCGGTTTTTTTCGTCTTCCTCTATCCCATAGGTACAGTGTTTGAATCAATCGAGAACCTTTTCTTCTGTCTGAATTGATATTATTCCATTCCAATTCCTTCCCGATACCTCTCAAGGAAAATCTCGAATTGGATCCTAAATTGTCGGGTTAGTGTGAGCTTATCCATGCGGTTATGCACTCTTCGAATAGGAATCCATTTTCTGAAAGATCCTAGCTTTCGTGCTTATTGTCGTGCACGGACTTCTGCATAGACTCGGCGAGTCAACTAGGGTTTTCCCGACATTTTGACACGCATGAACTCGACGAGTTGCAGGGAAACTCGACGAGTCATTGGGGGGATTTCACGACTACTCGAGTTCTGGAAGGACTCGACGAGTTAGTGACTACACTCGGCGAGTTGGGTCAACATGGACGGTTAACCTTGACTGTTGACTTTGACTTTGACCATGGGTTAACTAATTGACTTCTGGGGCATTTTGGGAAATTGGAAATTTTTGAGTATGGTTCTATGGTGAATATAAGTGGTGGAATTTGTGGCGGTGATCCGAGAGTTTGAGCTTATCTTTCAGTCAACAGTTGCGTGGTGAGTTTTCCTCACTATATTCATGGGTCTAAGGCACCAAGGCCGACCCTTTTGGATTGTTATCCTGATATGTTATATCAGTATCCTGGTAGACAGGATGTTATATGTTATTATGATTCGTTAGATCTGTATCCTGGTAGATGGGATGTATATGCTGTCATGATCCATTAGATCGGTATCCTGGTATATAGGATGTTATATGCTGCTATGATTTGTTTGATCAATATCCTAGTAGATAGGATGTTACTATGCTGTTATGATATGTTAGATCGGTTTGTCTACCTATAGACTGTTATGTAATTATCTATTATATGTGCACATCTTTGTTTGACGGTTGAGGCTTATCTGCTTTGTGCGCAAGCCAATAGACCTGGGCATTCCAACTTGTTGGTTGTGGGCCATGAGTATTCCATCCCAATGATGCTTGGACTCATAGTATGTGGGAATTCCAACCTTTTGTTTGTGGGCTTGGAGTATTCCATCCCGAGGATGATTGGACCTGTAGTATGTCGGCATTCCAACCGGATGGTTGAGGGCCTAGAGTATTCCAACCGGATGGTTGAGGGCCTAGGGTATTCCAACCTGATGGTTGACTGGAACCATAGTATGTTGTTTATGATTACATGTGTATTATTGTGTGTATGAGTATTTTGGGGAAACTCACTAAGCTCTCAGGATTACAGTTTCAGTTTATTGTTTTAGGTACATCAGGGGAACATGACAACACAAAGGCGTGATCGTACCGCTCCTCACTTTTTATGACTTTGTTTATGGGAGACTCTGATATAGAGTATTTTGAAAACAAATTTGTAATAACTATTGGTTTTTAAATGTTTAAATTTGGTATGATTTTTATGGGTGTTGCAGTGCTACTAGTCAACATTTTGATTTATTAAACCTTTTTTTAATACATTTTTGTTTTTAATATATGAAATATTGTTGTTAAACAAGTTAACTATTATTTTATTCTATTGTGTTTGTCATTTATTATCTTCATTGTTTTATATTCTAATAAAAAATTTGGACTTGATCTTTGAATATTATTTTTTGTGGTAAAAAAAGGTGTTGCTAATGCAAGTAAATAATTTTAATATTAGTAAGTATATAATGACATAAAAAAGTGACACAAACCCCGGTTGTTATATAAAAAAAAGTGTCACCAAAACCTAATGTTCTAAATAATGTAAGGTGTAACTTTGTAACAATGTCAGACCTTAAGTTTTTCCGAGTCTTGGTGAGCCACGTCGTTTGTAAGACGTGACTTAAAGCGATAATTTTGTATATAATTAATATTTTCATATGTATGCTTAACTATTATTTTATTTTATACACATATATGAGTTAAGATAGAGTTTTGATAAAGTTTAACAGCAAACACAAGTTTTGAAATTATGGCGCACCATGACGAATTTTTTAGAACCTTGCTAAAACCCATAAGGCTACAAGTGGTATAACCAAAAATATCACCAAATACTTTTACTGACATTTTTGTTTCGCTTATTACCAAAGGGCATTTGTGACACTTTATTGGCTTTTTAACATTTATTCTATGAAGCTAAATGTCATTTTATTTGTAGTATAAATCTTTATCAAATACCCAACATCTCTTCTTGTGGAGTAATATGGTACATGATTTTTCAATCTGATGTTTCAAGGTCAAATTTATTTCAACCTTAAGTAGAGCACCACATTGTTTGCATTGGGACATTCTACTATCATTCTCCATTCTAACTTGACATATTCTCAAATTGGGTTTGTCCGGTCATGCGACGTGAACACTTTGACAATGTTGTTGGATGTTAAGGAGTTAAGGACCTCCTACGGAAGCTTTAGAACCGCAACACCGATTGACAATGTTGTTATTTTACCAACAAAAACCCTTTGCCCTAACGAAAACCACAAATACATGCAAATTTTCCTATCTCGAATTTATCTAGGCGTGCATAATTTGCCTGTATCTTACAAATAACTAATTTATTAGAGATAAAATCAAAATCGTTCTACGTATTTATAAGATTGG